>NW_007260428.1:2532-12356 GCF_000164805.1 Carlito syrichta | reverse complement strand
AGCCAGCTGGCTAGCCAGCTGACTCAACTGCCTGACTTTACTAGTCAGCTGGCTAGACAACTGACTTAACTAGCTGACATCAATAGCTTGCCAGGTGACTAGTCACTTGACTTAACTAGCTGACTTAACCAGTTAGCCAGATGGCTAGGCAGCTGACTCAATTAGATGACTTAAGTAGTCAGCTAGCTATCCAGCTGACTTACCTGGCTGATATCACTAGCTAGAAGGCTGGCTAGCCTGCTGGCTTAACTAGCTAACTACTTATGTACCCAGATTGCTAGCCATCTGACTTAACTAGCTGACATAACAAGATAGCCAGCTGGCTAGCCAGCTGACTTTACTAGCTAGCTACCTAGCTAGCCCGCTGGCTTACCAGCTGAATTATCTAGCTGGCTTAACTAGCTAGCCAGCTGACCAGCCAACTAATTAATTAGCTGACTAAACTGACTAGACACTAGTCAGCTGACTTAACTAGCTTACTTAACCCGCTAGTCCACTGGCTATCCAGCTTTCTTAACTAGCTAGCTACCTATCTATCAGCTTTGTAGTCAGTTATATTAACTAGCTGACTTAAATAGCTAGCCATCTGGCCAGCCAGCTGACTTAACTAGCTTGCTATCTAGCTATTCAACTGACTAGCCAGCTGACTTAATTAGTTGACTTAACCACCTAGCCAGCTGGATAGCCAACTGAATCAACTAGCTGAATAAACTAGTAACGCAGCTATCTAGTCAACTGACTTAACTAGCTGACATCACTAGCTAGTCAGGTGGCTATCCAGCTGACTTAACTAGCTAGCTGCCTATCTACCCAGCTTTGTAACCAGCTAGATTAACTAGCTGACTAGACTAGCTAGAAAGCTGGCCAGTCAGCTGACTTAACTAGCTTGCTATCTAGCTAGCCAGCTGACTTAACTAGTGGAATTAACCACCTAACAAGTTGGCAAGCCAGCTGACTCAACTAGCTGAATAAACTAGTTAGCCAGCTGTCTAGACAACTGACTTAACTAACTGCCATCACTAGCTAGTCAGGTGGCTATCCAGCTGACTTATCTAGCTAAATACCTACCTAGCCAGCTGACTAGCCAGCTGACTTAACTAGCTGACTTTACCAGCTAGCCAGCTGGCTAGTCAGATGACTTACCTAGCTAGCTACCTACCTATCCAGGTGCATAGCCAGCTGACTTAACAAGCTTACTTAAGCAGCTAGCCAGCTGTTTAGCCAGCTGACTCAACTTGTTGACTTCATTAGTTAGCCAGCTGGCTATCCAGGTGGCTTAACTAGCTGACATCACTAGCTTTCCAGGTGGCTAGCCAACTGACTTGACTAGCTAGCTACCTAGTTAGCCAGTTGGCTAACCACTTGACTTAACTAGCTGACTTTATCAGGTAGCCAGCTGACTAGCTAGGTGACTCAACTAGCTGACTTAACTGGATAGACAGCTGTCAAGTCAGCTGAATTAACTAGCTAGCTTCCTAGCTAGCCAGCTGTCAAGCCAGCTGACATAGCTAGCTGACTTACAAGATAGCCAGCTGGCTACGCAGCTGACTTAAATAGCTGACTTAACTAGCTAGCCAGCTGGCTACCCAGTTGACTTAACCGGCTGATTTAACCAGCTTGCCAGCTGGTTAGCCACCTGACTTAACTAGCTAACTACATAGCTAGCCAACTCGGTAGCTAGATGAATTAACTAGCTGACTTAACTAGCTAACCAGCTGGCTAGCCTGCTGACTTAACTAGCTTGTTACCTAGCTAGGCACCTGGCTAGCCAATTGACTTAATTAGTTGACTTCACTAGCTAGCCAGCTGGTTAACCACTTGACTCAACAAGCTGACTTAACTAGTTAGCCTGATGTCTAGCCTGCTGACTTAACTACCTCTCTACTTAACTAACCAGCTGGCTAGACAGCAGACTTAACTAGCTGACTTAATTAACTAGCCAGCTTGCTAGCCAACTGAATTAAGTAGCTCGCTACCTAGCTAGCCAGCTGGCTTGACAACTGACTTAACTAGCTAACTTAACTAGCTAGTTGCCTAGCTAGCCAGCTGACTTAAGTAGTTAGCTAACTAGCTAGATACCTAACTAGCAAGGTGACAAATAGTTAGCTAACTAGCTAGCTAACAAGCTGACATAAATAGTTAACTACCTAGCTAGCTAGCTGACCTAACCAGCTTGCTAACTTGTTAGCTTACTCATTAGCTAACGTGCTAGATAGCTTACTTAATCAACTGACTTTACTCGTTAGCTAACCAGCTAGCTAGTTGATTCAACCAGATGACTTAACTCGCAAGCTAAATAGCTAGCAAGCTGACTCAAACTGCTGACTCAATCCATTAGCTCACTAGCTAGCTAGCTGACTTAACCAGCTAACTGAAATTTTTAGAAAGCTGACTTAACTAGCTGACTTAGCTAGCTGACTTAACTAGTTAGCTAGCTGGTACCTTAACTAGCTATCCAGCTGGATAATCAGCTGATTCAACTAGTTAGTATAACCAGCTAGCCAGCTGACTAGCTATCTGATTAACTAGCTAGCTACCTAGCTAGCCAACTGGGTAGCCAGATATTTTCACTAGCTGACTTAACTAGCTAGACAGTTGGATAGTCACTGTCTTAACTAGCTTATTACTGAACTAGCCAGCTGACTAGCCAGCTTACTTAACTAGTTGACTTAAGCAGCTAACCAGCTGGATAGGCAGCTGACTCAACTAGCTGACTTAACTAGTTAGCCAGCTGGCTAGCCAGCTGACTTATCTAGCTGACATCACTAGCTAGCCATGTGGTTAGCCAGCTGAATTATCTACCTAGCTACCTTGCTAGCCAGTTGGGAGCCACTTGATTTACCTAGCTGACTTCACCAGCTAGCCAGCTGTCTAGCCAGATGACTCAACTAGCTGACTTAACTAGCTATCCAGCTGGCTAGAGAGCTGAATTAACTTGTTAGCTACCTAGCTAGTCAGCTGCCTGGCCAGCTGACTTAACTAGCTTACTTAACCAGTTCACCAGTTGGCTAGCCAGTTGAATTAACTAGCTGAATTAACTAGCTAGTCAGCTGGCTAGGCAATTGAATTAAGTAGCTTACTTAACTTGCTAGACAGCTGTCTATCCAGCTGACTTAACTAGCTTGCTACCTGGCTAGCCTGCTGACTTTACTAGATGACATAACCAGCTAGCCATCTGGCTAGCCAGCTGACTCAACTAGCTGATTTAACTTGTTAGCCAGCTGGCTTTCCAACTGACTTAACTAGCTCTTTACCTAGCTATCCAGCTGGCTAGCCTGCTGTCTTAACTAGCTGACTTAATTAGCTAGCCAGCTGGCTAGCCAACTGAATTAACTAGCTAGCTACCTATCTAGCCAGCTGACTTAAATAGTTAGCTAACAAGCTTGCTACCTATTTAACAAACTGACTCAACTAGTTAACTACCAAACTAGCTAGCTGACCTAACAAGCTAGCTGACTTGTTAGCTTACTCATTAGCTTATGTGCTGGATAGCTGACTTAATCAACTCACTTAACTCGTTAGCTAATGAGCTAACTGACTGACTCAACCAGCTGACTTAACTCATTAGCTAACTAGCTAGCTATGCTGCTGACTCAACCCGTTCTAGCTAGCATGTCTCAACCAGCGACTTAACCCTTTAGCTAACTAACTCACTAGCTGACTCAACCTGTTGATTCAACCCGTTAGCTATCTAACTAGCTGACTTAACCAGCTGATTTAAATTGTTAGATAGCTGAGTTTACTAGCTTACTTATCTAGCTGACTTAACTAGTTAGCTAGCTGACTTAACTAGCTGACTTAACTAGTTATCTAGCTGAATTAAATAATTAGCTAACTAGTTAGCTAGTTGAATACCCTGGTGACTTAACTAGTCAGCTAAGTAGTGAGGTAGCAGGCTTAACTAGGTGAATTAAATACTTAGCTAACTAGTGAGCTAGCTGACTTAGCTAGCTGACTTAACTAGGTAGCTAATAAGATAGCTAGCTGACTTAGCTAGCTGACTTAACTAGTTGGTTAATGAGATAATTAGATGGCTTAACTACTTGGTTAATGAGTAAGCTAACTGTCTTAACTAGTTGGCTAACGGGATAGCTAGCAGACTTATATAGTTGGTTAACGAGTTAGCAAGTGACTGAAGTAGTTGGCTGATGAGTGCCATCTAGTTAGATGGTTTAACACGTTGGCTGTCCTGTCAGACGACTTGTTAGCAGGTCTAACATTTTGGCTGAATAGCTGGTCTACTAGTTTGCCTGGTTAACCTGTTTATTGACTATTTGATAGACTACTTAGTTCAGTTAACTAATTGGATGGCTAGTTATCTGACCTAACTAGTCAGCCAACTACTTGGCCATCTAGTCAAGCTGGCTTAACTAGTTAGATACCTGACTGGCTAGCCATCTAGGCAGCTGACTAGCTAGCTAGCAGACTGGCCAACTGGCTAGACAGCTGGTTTAAATAGCCAGCCGGCTGGTTGCCCTGTCAGGCAGCCAACCTGCTTAATTAGCCAGCTGCACTGCTGGTCAGCTTGCTAGCCAGCAGGCTTAACTAGCCAGCCACCTGACTGGCCAGAAAAGTAGCCATCCATCTTACCTAGCCAGCCACCAGGCTGACGAGCAGGCTACACAGCCAGCTTAACTGGCTGGCCACCAAACTGGCCAGCCTGCTAACCAGCCAGCTTAACTTGCCAGCCATCTAGCTAGCCATCTGGTTAACCAGCTGACTTAACTAGCTGACTCAATTGAATAGACAGCCAGCTAGCCAGCTGGTTTAATTAACTAGCCACATAATAGCCAGCAGGCTTCCCAGCTGACTTAACTAGCTGATTTAACTAGCTAGACAACTGGCTATCCAGCTGATTTAACTAGCTAGCTACCTAGCTAGTCAGCTGGCTAGCCAGATGACTTAACTATCTGATTTAACAAGCTAGCCAGCTGGCTAGTCAGCTGAATTAACTAGCTAGCTACATAGATGTCTAGCTGGCTAGCCAGTTGACTTAACTAGCTGACTTAACTAGCTACCTACCTACTTAGCTAGCTAGCTAAACTAGTTAACTAGCTGACTTAACTAGCTAGCTAGCTGCCTTAACTTGCTGACTTAACTAGCATGCTACCTAGCTAGTCAGCTGACTTAAGTAGTTAGCTAACTAGCTAGCCACCTAGCTAACCAGCTTACTTAAATAGTTAGCTAACTAGCTAGCTAACTAGCAAACCAGCTGACTTAAATAGTTAGCTACCTAGCAAAATAACTGACTTAACCAGCTAGCTAACAAGTTAGCTTACTCGTTAGCTAATGTGCTAGCTAGCTGACTTAAGCAGTTGACTTAACTCGTTAGCTAACAAGCTAGCTAACTGAATCAACCAGCTGACTTAATTCGTTAGCTAACTAGCTAGCTGATTTAGCCAGCTGACTTAAATCATTTGCTAACTAGCTAGCTAGCTATCTCAACCAGCTGACTTAACTCGTTAGATTACTAGCTAACTAGCTGACTGAACCAGCTGAATTAAATCGTAAGCTAACTAGATAGCTAGCTTACTCACCCAGCTGACTTAACCCGTTAACTAACTAGCTAGCTAGCTTACTCAAACAGCTGACTTAACCCATTAGCTAAATGGCTAGCTAGCTGACTCAACCAGCTTATTTAACCCGTTAGCTAACTAGCTAGCTAGCTGACTTAACAAGCTGATTTAACAAGTTAGAAGGCTGAATTAACTAGCTGACTTAGGTAGCTGACATAACTTGTTAGCTTGCTAGCTTGAACAGATGACTTAACTAGTTAGCCAGCTGATTAAACTAGCTGCCTTAAATAGTTAGCTAACTAGTTAGCTAGCTGAATAACAAGCTGACTTAATTAGTCAACTAACTAGTTAACTAGGAGACTTAACTCACTGACTTAACTACTTAGCTAACTAGTGAGCCTGCTGACTTAGTTAGTTGACTTAACAAGTTAGCTACCGAGTTAGCTAGCTGACTTAGCTAGCTTATTTAACTAGTTGGATAATGAGATAGATAGTTGACTTAACTAGTTGGTTAATGAATTAGTTATTTGACTTAACTTGTTGGCTAACGAGTTAACAAGCTAATTTAACTAGTTAGATAAGGAGATAGCTAGCCGTCGTATCTAGTTGGCTAATGAATTAGCAAGCTGACTTAACTACCTAGCCAGCTGGCTAGCCAACTGACTTAACTAGCTAACTACGTAGCTGCCAAACTGGCTAGCTAGCTGATTTAACTAACTGACTTAACAAGCTATCCAGATGGCTAGCCAGCTGACTTAACTAGATAGCCACCTACCTAGCCATCTTGCTAGCCAGGTGACTTAACTACCTGACTTAACAAGCTATCTACCTAGCTAGCCAGCTGATTTAACTAGCTGACTTAACTAACTAGCAACCTAGCTAGCCAGCTTACTTAAATAGCTGACTTAATTAGCCAGCTACCTTGCTAGCCAGTTGACTTCACAAGTTATATAACTAGTCAGCTACCTAGGTAGCCAGCTGAGTAAACTAGTTAGCTAACTACCTAGCTAGCTGATGTAACCAACTGGATAACTAGTTAGTCAATGAGTTAGCAAGCTGACAACGAACTGGCTTAATTTATTAGCCAATGAGCGAGCATGCTGTCTTAACCAGCTGGCTTAACTCTCTAGCCAACAAGCTAGCGAGCTGACTCAACCAGCTGGCTTAACTCATTAGCCAATGAGCTAGCAAGCTGACTTAACCAGCTGGATTAATCGTTAGTCAAAGAGTTGCAAGCTGACATAACCACCTGGCTTTAATAGTGAGTTAGCTTATGTAACTAGCTGACTTAACTAGTAAGCTAGCTGACATAGATAGCTGACTTAACTAGTTAGCTAGCAGTCTTAACTACTTTACTTAACATGTTACATAGCTGAATTAATTAGTTTATTTAACTAGCTAGCAAACCAGTTATCTAGTTGATTTCACTAGATGTCTTAACTAGATTGATAATTAGTTATCTAACTGACTTCACTAGCTGACTTAACTAGTTAGCTAACAAGTTAGATAGCTGAAATAGCTAACTGACTTAAATAGCTAGCTAACGAGTTAGCTAGCTGACTTAGCTAGCTTACTTAACTAGATAGGTATCAAGTTAGCTAGCTGACTTAACTAGTTGGCTAAAAAGTTAGCTAGCTGTAATAACTAGTTGGTGAACGAGTCAACTTGCTGACTTGATTAGTTGGTGAACGAGTTAGCCAGGTGACTTAACTAGTTTGCTAACGTGTTAGCCAGTTGACTTAACTAGTTGGTTAACGAGTTAGCCATCTGACTTAACTAGTTGGCTAACGAGGTTGCCAGCCAGACTTAACAAGTTGGCTTACAAGTTAGCTATCTGATTTAACTAGTTGGCTAACGAGGCTGCAAGCAGACTTAACTAGTTGGCTAACAAGTTAGCCAACTGAATTAACTAGTTGGCTAACGAGGTAGCCAGTCAACTTAACTAGTTTTCTAACGAGTTAGCCAGCAGACCCAACTAGTTGGCTAAGAAGCTGGACATCTGACTCAACTAGTTTGCTAACGAGTTAGCCAGTAGACCCAACTAGTTGGCTAAGGAGCTAGACAGGTGACTCAACTAGTTGGTTAATGAGCTAGCAAGATGACCCAAATATCTGGCTAACGAGCTAGCCAGCTGACTCAACTATGTGGCTAAAGAATTAGGCAGGTGTATCAACTAGTTGGCTAACAAACTAGCCAGCTGCCTCAAGCAGCTGGCTAACAATCTAGCCGGCAGACTATACAATCTGGCTTACGAACTAGCCAGCTGACAAAACTAGCTGGCTAACTAGCTAGCCAGCTGACTCAACTAGCTGGCTATCGAGCTAGCCAGCTGACTTAACTAGCAGACTTAAATAGCTAGTCAGCAGGCTAGCCAGCTGACGTAACTAGCTAAATATGTATATAGACAGCCGGCTAGCCAGCTGATTTACCTAGCTGATATAAAAAGCTAGCAAACTGGCTAGAGAGCTGACTTAACTAGCTAGCTACCTACCTAGCCAGCTGGCCAGCCAGCTGACTTAACCAGCTGAATTAGTCAGCTAGCCAGCTGGCTAGCTAGGTGACTTAACTGTCTAGCTACCTACCTAGCCAGCTGGATGGCTAGCTGACTTTACTAACTGACTTAACTAGCTAGCTACATAGCTATCCAGATGACTTTACTAGCTGAAATAACTAGTTAGCTACCTAGCTAGCTATCTAGCTGGCTAGCTGACTTAACTAGCTGACTTATATATCTAGTTAACTGACATAATTAGCTTACTAATCTAAGTAGCTACCTTGATACCCAGCTGACAATACTAGCTGAAATAACTAGCTAGACAGCTGACTAGTCATCTGATTTAACTGGTGTTTTAACAAGCTAGCAAGCTGGCTAGACAACTGACTTAACGTGGTGACATAAATGGTTAGCCAGCTAGTTAGCCAGCTGACTTAACTAGTTGATTAATGAGCTATGCAGCTGGTCAGCCAGGTGACTAAACAAGCAGGCTTAATTAGTTATCCAGCTAGCTAGCCAGCTGACTTAATTGCCTCTCTAACACTCTAGACACCTGGATATCCAGTTGACTTAACTAGCTGACTTAATTAGCTAGCCAGCTGGCTGGCCAACTGACTTAACTAGGTCACTACCTAGCTAGCTGTCTGGCTGGCCAGCTGATTTAGCTAGCTGTATTAATTAGCTGGCCTACTTTCTAGCCAGTAGAATTAACTAGCTTGCTACATATTTATCCAGCTGGCTATCCTGTTGAATTACCTAGGTGACTTATCTAGCTTGCCAGATATTTAGCCAGCTGACTTACCTAGAAGCTGCCTAGCTGGCCAGCTCTCAAGTCACCTGACTCAACTAGGTGACTTAACTAGCTAGCCAACTGGTTAGCCAGCTGACATAACTAGCTAGTCACCTAGCTAGCAACTGGCTAACCAGCTGACTTAAATAGCTGACTTAACTAGCTAGCCAGCTGGTTAGACAGCTGACATAATTGCCTAGCTACCTAGCTAGCAAGCAGGCTAGGCAGTTGAGTTAACTAGCTGAATTAATTAAGTAGCCAGCTGGCTAGCCAGCAGACTAAACTAACTAGCTACCTAGTTAGACAGCTGGATAGCCAGCTGACTTAACTAGCTGACATAACTAGACGCCTGATGGCTCACCAGCTGACATAACTAGCTACCTACCTACATAACCTGCTGGCTTGTCGGCTGACTTAATGACTTAACTACATAGCAAACTTGCTGGCCAGTGATCTGATTAACTAGGTGACTTAACTAGCTAGCCAGTTGGCTAGTCTGCTGACTTAACTAGCTAGTTATTTTGCTAGACAGCTGGCTAACCAGCTTTCTTAACTAACTGATTGAACTAGCCAGCTGACTTAACTAGCTGACTTTATCTAGCTACCTAGGTAATCAGCTGACTTAACTAGCTTACTTAACTAGTTAGCCAACTGCCTGACCAGCTGAATTAACTGGCTGACTTAATCAGCTATCCAGCTGGTTAGCCATCAGACTTAACTAGCTAGCTACCTTGCTAACTGTCTGGGAAGCCAGCTGAATTAACTAGCTGACTTACTAGCTTTCCTGCTGGCTACCCAACTGACTTAACTAGCTTTCTACCTAACTAGCCAGCTGGCTATCCAGCTAACTTAACAAATTGACTCAACCAGTTAGCAAGCTGGCTATCCAGTCTTCTCAACTAGCTGACTTAACTAGCTCTCTACCTAGCTAGATACCTGGCTAGCCAACTGACTTAAATAGCTGACTTAATTAGCTAGCCAACTGGCTAGCCAACTGAAAACTAGCTCACTACCTAGCTGACCT
>NW_007260428.1:0-1182 GCF_000164805.1 Carlito syrichta | reverse complement strand
CTTAACTAGCTAGCTACCTGGCTGGCTAGATGGCTTGGCAGCTGGCTAGCTAGCTAGTGGACTGACCAGATGTCTAACCAGCTGGTTTAAATATCCAGCTGACTGGCTTGACAGTCAAATAGCAAGCCAACTTAGCTAGCCAGCCACCCTGCTGGATCACCAGCTTGCCAGCCAGCTTAACTAGCTGGCCACCCACCTGACAAGCCTGCTAACCAGCCTGCTTAACTTGCCAGCCAACTATCTAGACCAGCTGACTTAACTAGCTGAATTAAGTAGATGACTATTCTGCTAGCCAGCTGGCTTTACTAGCTAGTCACCTAGCTAACCAGCCAGCTAGTCAGCTCACTTACGTCAGTGACTTAACTAGCTAGACAGCTGGCTAGGCAGATGATGTAATTAGTTCGCTACCTAGCTAGACAGCTGGATAGACAGCTGACAACTAGCTTACATAACAAGATAGCCTGATGGCTAGCCAGGTCACTTAACTGGCTACCTGACTACTTAGGCTGCTGGCTTTCCAGCTGACTTAACTACCACACTAACTAGCTGACCTGCTGGTCAGTGAGCTGACTTAACTAGGTGACTTAACTTGCTAGCCAGCTGGCTTGCCAGGTGACTTAAATAGCTAGCTACCCTGCTGGGCAGCTGGTTAACCAGCTGACTTAAATAACTGACTTAACTAGATAGCCAGCTGGCTGGCCAGCTGAAATAACTAGCTAACGTAAGCAGCTACCAACTGGCTAGCCCGGTGACTTCGCTAGCTAGGTACCTAGATAGCTTGGAAGAAAGCTGAATTAATTAGCTGACTTAACTAGCTAGGCTGCTGGCTAGCCAGCTGGCTTAACTAGCTTGCTACCTAGCTAGCCAGCTGACTAGCCAGCTTACTTAGCCAGTTGACTTAACCAGCTATCCAGCTGGCTAGCCAGCTGACTCAACTAGCTGATTAACAGGTTAGACAGCTGGCTAGCCAGCTGAATTAACTAACTCTATACGTCTCTAGCTTGTTGGCTAGCCAGCTGACTTAATTAGCCAGCCACCTGGCTAGCCAATGGTCTTAATTATCTTGCTAACTAGATAGGTGGATAACCAGCTCACTTAACTAGCTGAGTTAAACAGGTGGCCTGCTTGCTAGTCAGCTGAATTAACTAGCTTACTCTATATCTAGCCACCTGGCTAGCCAGC
>NW_007260427.1:2445-10440 GCF_000164805.1 Carlito syrichta | reverse complement strand
CCAGCTGATGTAACTAGTTGACTTGAACAGCTAGCCTGCTGACTTGCAAACTGACTTATCTAGCTAGCTACCTACCTAACCAGCTGGCTAGACAGCTGACTAAACTAGCTGATTTAATCAGCTCGCCAGTTGGCTAGCCAGCTGACTTAACTTGAAGACATCACTAGCAAGCCAGGTAGCTATCTATCTGACTTAATTACCTAGCTACCTAGCTTGCCAGTTGGCTAGCCAGCTTTCTTAACTAGCTGAATTAACCAGCTAGCCAGCTGGCTAGCCAACTGACTTAACTACCTCGCTACGTAGGTAGACAGCTGGCTAGACAGCAGACTTAATTAGCTGAATTATCTAGCTAGTCACCAGCTAGACAGCTGACTTAAATAGCTAGCTAACTAGTTCGCTACCTCGCTAGCCATCTGATTTAAACAGTTATCTAACTAGCTAGCTAGCTAGCTTAGAAGCTCACTTAAATAGTGAGCTGCCTAGCTAGCTAGCTCACTTAACATGCTAGCTAACTAGTTAGCTTACTCATTATCTAACGTGCTAGCTAGCTGACTTAGTGTTCCGATGTAACTCGTTAGCTAATGAGCTTCCTAGGTGGTCAAACGAGCTTCCTAGGTGGCTCAAAAAGTTGATTTAACTCGTTAGCTAACTAGCTAGCTAGCTGACTCATCCAGCTGACAACTCATTAGCTATCTTGCTAGCTAGCCTATTCAACCAGATGACTCAACCCATTTGCTAATTAGCTATCTAGCTGACTCAACCAGATGACGTAACCAGTTAATTAACTAGCTAACTAACTGACACAACCTGCTGACTTAATCCATTAGCTAACTAGCTAGATAGCTGTCTTAACCAGCTGACTTAACTAGCTGAATTAGGTAGGTGACAACTACTTAGGTAGCTGACTTAACTGGTCGACTAATGTAGTTACCTAGTTGAATTAACTACCTGAATTAAATAGTTAGCTAACTATTTAACTAGTTGAAAAACTAGCTGACAACTAATTTGTAACTAGTTAGTTAATAGACAAGTAGCTGACTTAAATAGTGAGCTAACTAGTGAGCTAGCTGACTTAGCTAGCTAGCTGGTTAGCTAGTTGACTTAGCTAGCTGAATTAACTAGTTGGCTAACGAGACAGCTAACTGACTTAATGAGCTGGTTAACGAGTTAGCGTCCTCTTTTAAATAGTTGGTTCACGAGTTAACTAGTTGTTTTAACTAGTTGTTTAACGAGTTAGCTAGGTGACTTAACTTCTTGGTTGACAAGTTGGCCCACTAGTCAGCTTGGTTAACTAGTTGGATGGCTGGTGTGCTGAACTAACTAGTTGGCCTATTACTAGGCTGCCTATTCAGCTTGCCTAACTTTTCAGTGACTAGTTAGCTGAGCTAACTTGTCGGCTGATAAGTTAGCAGACTAGTCGGCTGATAGTTTAGCTGTATTTACTACTTGACCAGCTAGGCAGCCTACTGGTTAGCTGACTTAAATAGTTCTCCGGCGAGTGAGTCGAGAGGTGAGCAAACTTTACTAATTGTCCGGCAAGTGAGCCAACAGGTCAGCTGTCTTAACTACTCGGCCGGTGAGTGAGCCAACTGGTCAGCTGACTTAACTAGTCAGCCGGAGTGTGAGCTTATTGGTCAGCTGACTTTAGTAGGCTTGCAGGTGAGTCGACTTGTCAGAGTACTTAACTAGTCTGCCAGCGAGTAAGCCGACATGTGAGTCGACTTTACTAGTCAGATAGCAAGTGATGCAATGGGCAAGCTGCCTTAACTAGTCAGGTGGCAATAGAACCTACAGGTGAGCTGGCTTAACTAGTCACCTGGTGAGCAAGTCGACTAGCTAGCTAAGCTGTTGGCCTGTGAGCTAGCCAACAAGTTAGTTGACCTGATGGCTGGCGATCAAGCTGACTAGTTTGCTGACCAGTTGGCAAGTGAGGGAGCCAACTAGTAAGCTGACATGATGGAAAGTGAGCAAGCCCACTAGTTAGATGACCAGCTAGCTGAGTTGATAGATGATTAGTTAGCTAAATAACTAGCTGATTTGCTAGAGGATATAGCTAGCTAGCTGACTAGTTAGCTGACTATGTAGCTGACATATCTAGATACCAAACAAGCTGTCTAGCTGTCCAGCTACCTGACTTAACTAGCTAGCTATCTGGCTAGTCAGCTGCCTATCTGACTTACCTATATAGTTGAGCAGTAGCTAGCTGACTAGCAAGCTGTATAGTTAGCTGATTTAACTAGCTAGCTGAATAGTTAGCTGAGTTGCTAGCTGTCTTAATTAGCTAGCTGGATCGCTAACTGATTTTAATAGCTGACTAGATAGTAGGATGGAAAGCTGGCTAACCAGCTGACCTAAGTAGCTAGTTGTATGTTTGGCTAGACTGCTAGCCATCTGGCTTAACTAGTTAGCTACCTGGCTGGCTAGTTGTCTAGGGAGGCAGCAAGCCAGCTAGCAGGCTGGCCAGTTGGCTAGCCATCTGGCTTAATTAGATAACCTGCTGGCTGGACAGTCAGAGAGGCAGCCAGTGTAACGAGCCAGCAATCCTGCTGGTCAGCCAGCTAGCCAGCTGGATTAAGTAGCTTGCCACCTACCTGACAAGCCTGCTAACCAGGTGGCTTAACTTGCCAGCCACCTAGCTAACCAGCCGGCTAACAAGCTGATTTAACTAGCTGATTTAACTAGATAATCATATGGCTAGCCAGCTGGCTTAACTAGCTATCCACCAAGCTAGCCATCCGTATAGTCAGCTCACTTAACTCATTGACTTAACTAGGTGGCCATCCGGCTAGCCAACTGACTTAATTAGCTAGCGACCTATCTAGCCAGGTGGCTAGCCAGCTGACTTAACCAACTGAATTAACCAGGTAGCCAGCTGGCTAGTCAGCTGAATAAAGTAGTGAGTGACCTAGCTAGCCAGTTGACTAGCCATTTGAATTAATTTGCTGACATAACCAGCTAGCCAGCTGGTTAGCCAGCAGACTAAACTAGCTGACTTAAGTAATTAGTCAACTGTCTAGCCAGCAGACATAACTAGCTGACAACACTGGCTAACCTGGTGGTTATCCAGCTGACGTAACAAGCTAGCTACCTAGCTAGCCAGCTGAGAAGTCAGCTGAATTAACTAGCTAACTTAAATAGCTAGCCAGCTGGCTAGCCAACTGATTTAACTAGTTTGTTACCTAGTTAGCCAGCTGGCAAGACAGCTGACTTAACTAGCTGACTTAAATAGCTAACCAGCTGGCTGGACAGCTGACATAACTAGCTAGCTACCTAGCTAGCCAGCTGTCTAGCCCGGTTACTTAACTATGTTTCTTATCTAGCTAGCCAGCTGGCTATTTAGCTGGCTAGCTGACTTAATGATCTAGCTGACTAGCTAGCGGATGACCTAGCTGACTTAACTAGCTAGCTGACTAGCAAGCTGACTAATTAGCTCACTAGCTAGCCGCCTACCTGACTAGCTAGCCACCTACCTGACCAGCCTGTTATCCAGCCGTCTTAACTTGCCAGCCATCAACCTACCCAGGTTGCTTACCAGCATACATAACTAGCTGACTTAACTAGATAGCCATCCGGTTAGCCAGGTGGCTTAACTAGCTATCCACCTGGCTAGCCAGCATTCTAGTCAGCTAACTTAACTCACTGACGTAACTAGCTATCTACCTAGCTAACCAGCTGGATAACCACTTAAACTAACTAGCTGACTTAACTAGTTATCCAGCTGGCTAGCCAGCTGACTTAACTGACTGACATCACTAGCTAGACAGGTGGCTAGCCAGCTGACTTAAGTAGCTAGATACCTACGTATCCTGCTGACTTGTCAGCTGACTTAACTACCTAGCTTGCTAGCTAATCAGCTGGCTTGTGAGCTGAGTTAACTAGCTGACTTAACTATCTAGCAAGCTGACGTAACTAGCTGACAACTAGCTAGCTATCTAACCAGCTCACTTTGCCGGCTGAAATAACATGCTAGCTTCCTAGCTAGCTATCTAGCAAGCAAGCCAACTTAACTAGCTGACTTAACTGGCTGGCGACCTAGCTAGCCAGTTGAATTTAATAGATGATAACTAGCCAGACAGCTATCTAGCCATATGAATTTTCTAGCCTTTTAACTAGCTATCGAGCTGGCTAGCCAACTGACATAACGACATGAGTTAACTAGCTAGCCAGCTGGTTAGCCAGCTGACTTAACTAGTTGATTAATGAGCTAGACAGTTGGCCAGCCAGATGACAAAACTTGCTGGCATTACTAGTTATCCAGCTGGCTAGCCAGCTGACTTAACTAGTTCTCTATCTCACTAGCCATCTGGATAGCTAGCTGTCTTAACTAGCTGATTTAATTAGCTAGCCAGCTGGCTAGCCAACTGACATAACTAGGTTACTACTGAACTAGTCAGCTGGCTAGCCAGCTGACTTAACTAGCTGTTTTAACTAGCTGACCTGCTTTCTAGCCAGTTGAATTAACTAGCTTGCTACATATTTAGCCAGCTGACTATCCAGCTGAATTAACTAGGTGACTTATCTTGCTAGCAATCTGTCTAGCGAGCTGAAATAACTGGCAATCTACCTACCTAGCCAGCTGGCTATCCAGCTGAATTAACTTGGCCACTAACCTATCTAGCCAGCTGGCTACAAAGCTGACATGACTAGCTAGCTGACCCAGCTAGCATGCTGGCCTGCTAGCTGACATAACTAGCTGAATTTACTAGCTAGCCAGTTGACTAGCCAGCTGAATTATTTGCCTAACTACATTGCTAACCAGCAGGCTACCCAGTTGACTTAACTAGCTGATTTAACAAAGTAGCCAGATGTCTAGCCAGCAGACTTAACAAGTTAGCTACCTGGCTAGACAGGTGAATAGCCAGCCAGCTTATCTAGTTGCCATAACTAGACAGCAGAAGCCTAGCCAGCTGACTTAACTAGATACACACCTACATAGCCCACTGGCTTTCCAGCTGATTTAACTACCTAACTACCTAGTTAACCTGCTGTCCAGCGTGCTGACTTAATTAGTTGACTTAACTAGCTAACCAGCTGACTTAAATAGCTAGCTATCCTGCTAGGCAGTTGGCTAGCTAGCTGATTTAAGTCTCTGACAACTAGCTAGCAAGCTGACTTAACTAGCTGACTTAACTCGCTAGCTACTTAGCTAGCCAGCTCACTTAATTAGCTGTTTTAACTAGCTAACTACCTAGCTAGCTATCATGTAGCTAGCTGACTTACCTGGCTGACTTAACTATCTAGCTAGCTAACATATCTTGCTGAATTAACTAGCTAGTTTCCTAGCTAACCAGCAGTCTTAACTAGCTGAAATTACTAGCAAGCCAGCAGGCTACCCATCTGATGTAACTAGCTTTTTAACCAACTAGCCAGCTGGCTAGACAACTGACTTAACGAGCTGATTTAACTGTCTAGCCAGCTAATTAACAGGCTGACTATACTAGCTGACTTAACTAGCTGTCCAGCTGACTAGCCAGCTGATTTAATTGCCTTGCTACATATTAGCCAGCAGCCTAGCCAGCTGATTTAACTAGTTAACTTAACGAAGTAGCTAGCTGGCTAGCCAGCAGACTTATCTAGCTAGCTACTTGGCTAGGCAGCTGGATAGACAGCTGACAACTTGCTGGCATAACTAGATAGTTTGATGGCTAGCCAGTTGACTTTACTAGCTACCTACCTACAAAATCCGCTGGCTTCCCAGCTGAATTAACTACCTACCTACCTAGCTAACCTGTTCTCCAGTGAGCTGACTTAACTAGATTACTTAACTAGCTAGCCAACTGGCTAGGCATCTTCCTTACATATCCAGCTACACTGCTTGGCAGCTGACTAGCCAGCGGACTTAACTAACTGAATTTACTAACTAACCAGTTTCCTTATCTAGCTGACATACCTAGCTAGCTACCTAGCTAGCCTGCTTACTTAACTAGCTGACTTAACTATGTAGCTCCCTAGCTAGAAAGTTGGATGTCCAGATGACTTAACTTGGTGACTTAACCTGCTAACCAGTTGGCTGCCCAGCTGACTTATCTAGGTAGCAAGCTGGCTAGGCAGCTGCCATACTTAACCAGCTACACTGCTAGGTAGCTGGCTAGCCAGTGGACCTAACTAACAGACTTTACTAACTAGCCAGCTGCCTTATCTAGCTGACTTAACTAGCTTGCTACCTAGCTAACCAGCTGATTTAACTAGCTGACTTAACTATCTAGGTACCAAGATAGATAGCTGGATAGCCAGATGACAAAACTAGGTGACAACCTGTTAGCCAGCTGGCTGCCCAGCTGACTTAACTAGCTAGCCAGCTGGCTGGTCATCTGAATTAACTAGATGTCTTAACCAGTTAGACAGCTTGCTAGCCAGCTGACTTAGCTAGCTAGCTACCTAGCTAGCCAGCTGGGAAGCCTACTGAATTAACTAGCTGACTTAACTAGCTATCCTGCTTACTAACCAGCTGTCTTAACTAGCTTGCTACCTAGCTAGCCAGCTGGCTAGCGATCTGACTTAACTAATTGACTTAACAAGCTAGACAGCTGGCTTGCCAGCTGACTCAACTGGATGATATAACTAGTGAGCCAGATGGCTAGCCAGCTGATTTAACTAGCTCTAGACCTATTTAGCTATCTGGCTAGCCAGTTGAATTAGCTAGCTGTCTTATTTAGCTAGTCAGCTGGCTGGGCAACTGAGTTAACTGTCTTGCTGCCAAGCTAGTCTGCTGTCAAGTCACTTGATATAGTTAGCTGACTTACATAACTGGACTGATTGTTAGTCAGTTGAATTAACTAGCTTGTTATATAGCTAGCCAGCTGACTAGCCAACTGAATTAACTGGTTGACTTAACTACCTAGCCAGTGGGATAGACAGCTGACTTAATTATCTAGGTATCTAGCTGGCCAGTTGTCAAGCCAGCTGACTTAACTAGGTAACATAACTAGCTTGCCAGCTGCCTAGCAGGCTGATTTAACTACCTGGCTACCTAGCTAGCCAGCTAGATAGCCAGGTGACTTAACTAGCTAGCTAGCTTCGTAGCCCGCTTTTTTGACAGCTGACTTGGATACCTAACTATTTAGCTAACCAGCTGGCTAGTGAGCTGACTTAACTAGGTTGTTTAACTAGCTAGCTAGCTGGCTAGCCAGCTGACTTAACTAGCTGACTTAACAACTGGCAAGATGACTTAACTAGCTGACTTAACCAGCTAGCTACCTACCTAGCCAGCTGGCATAGCTAACTGTCTTAAGTAACTTGCTACCTAGCTGCTATCTAGCTAGCCAGCTGACTGAACTAGCTGACTGAACTAGCTAGCTACCTGACATGACTAGTTCACATATATCCAGCTTACTATCAAGCCAGCTGACTTAACTAGCTAAAATAACTAGCTAGTCAGAAGAATTGCCATCTGACAACTTTTTACCTAGCTAACCAGATGGATAACCAACTAACTTAACGTACTGACTTAACTAGCTAGCCAGCTGGTTGCCAGGTGACTTAACTACCTAACATAAACAGCAAGTCAGCTGGCTAGACAGCTGCCTTAAATGGCTGGCTACCTATCTAACAACCTGGCTAGCCAGCTGAATTACCTAGCTGACTTTAGCTAGCAAGCTGGCTAGCCAGCTCACTTAACTAGCTAGCTATCTACCTAGCCAGCAAGCAAACTTGCTGACTTAACTAGCTGACTTGAACAGCTAGCCTGGTGGCTGGCAATCTGATTTATCTAGCTAGCTACCTACCTAGCCAACAGGCTAGACAGCTAACTAAACTAGCTGACTTAAACAGCTACCCAATTGGCTACCCAGCAGATTTAACTCATTGACATCACTAGCTAGCCAGGTAGCTATCTTGCTGACTTAATTAGCTAGCTGCCTACATTGACAGTTGGCTTGCCAGCTCTCTAAGCTAGATGAATTAACCAGCTAGCCAGCTGGCTAGCCAACTAACTTAACTGGCTCGCTACCTAGCTAGCCAACTAGCTAGCCAGCTCACTTAACTAGCTGACTTAAC
>NW_007260427.1:1796-2425 GCF_000164805.1 Carlito syrichta | reverse complement strand
TGACTGAACTAGCTAGCTACCTGACATGACTAGTTCACATATATCTAGCTTACTATCAAGCCAGCTGACTTAACTAGCTGAAATAACTAGCTAGTTTTTTGCCATCTGACAACTAACTTTTTACCTAGCTTACCAGTTGGATAACCAACTGACTTAACGTACTGACTTAACTAGCTAGCCAGCTGGTTGCCAGGTGACTTAACTACCTGACATAACCATCAAGTCAGCTGGCTAGACAGTTGCCTTAAATAGCTGGCTACCTATCTAACAACCTGGCTAGCCAGCTGAATTACCTAGCTGACTTTAACTAGCAAGCTGGCTAGCCAGCTCATTTAACTAGCTAACTATCTACCTAGGCAGCAGGTAAACTTGCTGACTTAAGTAGCTGACTTGAACAGTTAGCCTGGGGGCTTGCAATCTGACTTATCTAGCTAGCTACCTACCTAGCCAGCATGCTAGACAGCTAACTAAACTAGTCGACTTAATCAGCTACCCAGTTGGCTACCCAGCTGGCTAGGTAGCTAGTGGCCTGACAAGGTGGCTAGCCAGCTGGCTTAAATAGCCATCCAGCTGGCTGGACAGTCAGATAACCAGCTGGATTAACTATCTAGCCACTCGGCTGGTCAACC
>NW_007260427.1:0-1776 GCF_000164805.1 Carlito syrichta | reverse complement strand
CAGACATCGCTAGATACACAATTGGCCAACCAGCTGAATTAAATAGCTAGCTACTTACGTCTCCCACTGGCTTGTCAGCTGACTTAACTACCTAGCTATTTAGCTAAGCAACTGACTACCAAACTGACTTAGCTAGGTGACTTAACTAGCCAGCCAGGTGGCTTGCCAGCTGACTTAAAAACCTAACTACACAGCAAGACAGCTGCCTAGCCAGCTGACTTAATTAGCTAGCTACCCAGCTACCAAGCTGAATTTTCTTGCTGAAATAACTAGTTAGCTACCTAGCTAGCTAACTACCTAGCTAGGCGACTTAATTAGCTGACCTTAATAGCTTGCTAGCTGATATAACTAGCTGACTTAACTAGCTATCAACCTAACCAGCAAGTTGACTTAACTGACTAAAATAAGTAGCTAGTCAGCTGTCTAGCCATCTGACTTAACTAGTTTTATATCTAACTAGCGAACTGGCTAGCCAACTGACTTAATGAGGTGACATAAATAGCTAGCCAGCTGGCTAGAACGCTTACTTTACTAATTGATTAATGAGCTAGGCAGCTGGCCAGCCAGTTGACTATACTAGCTGACTTAACTAGATATACAGGCGGCTAACCAGCTAACTTAACTAGCTCTCTACCTCTCTACCTCTCTACCTCTTTAGCCACATGAATAGCCAGCTGATTTATCTAGCTGACATAAATAGGTAGCCAGCTTGCTAGCCAACTGATTTAAATAGGTCACCACCTAGCCAGCCAGTTTGCTAGCATATCTGACATATCTAGCTCTCTAAACTAGCTGGCCTGCTTTCTAGTCAGTTGAATTAATTAGCTTGCTACATAGCTAGCCACTTGGCTATCTATCTGAATTAACCAGGTGACTTATCTAGCTAGCCAGCTGTCTAGCCAACTGACTTAATTGGCAAGCTACATAGCTAGCCAGCTGCCTTCTCAGCTGACCTAACAAGGTGAGTTAACTAGATAGTCAGCTGTCTAACCAGCTGACTTAATGGGCAAGCTACGTAGCTAGCCAGCTGCCTTCTCAGCTGACTTAACTATGTGACTGAACTAGCAATCAAGCTGGATAGCCAGCTGAATTAATAGCCTAACTACCTAGCTAGACAGCTGACATAACTAGCGGAAATAACTAGTGAGTCAGCTGGCTACCCATCTGACTTAGCCAGCTTTTTAACTAGCTAGCCAGCTGGCTAGACAACTGATTTAATCAGCTGACTTAATTAGCTAGACAGCAGGTTAGCCAGCTGACTAAACTAGCTGACTTTACTAGCTGTCCAGCTGGCTTAATTTCCTAGTTACCTAGCTAGCCAGGAGCCGAGCCAGCTGACTTAATGAAATAGCCAGCTGGCTAGCCAGCAGACTTAACTAACTACCTACCTAGCTATACAGATTGATAGCCAGCAGACTTAACTAGCTGATATAACTAGATAGCCTGATGGCTAGTCAGCTCACTTCACTGCTAACTACCTACATAGCCCTCTGACTTGCCAACGGATATAACTATCTAACTACCTAGCTAACATGCTGGCCAACGAGCTGACTTAACTACATGATTTAACAAGCTATCCAGCAGGCTGACCAGTTGATTTAACTTGCTAGGTACCCTGCTAGTTAGCTGGCTAGCGATCTGACTTAACTAAATGACTGACTAGCTAAATACCTACATAACCAGCAGACATAACTAGCACCTTAACCAGCTGGCTACCTAGTTAGACAGCTGGCTACCCAGCTGGCTTAACTAGGTGACTTAACTAGCTAGCCAGCG
>NW_007260426.1:7033-7668 GCF_000164805.1 Carlito syrichta | reverse complement strand
TAAGTGAGCTGGCTAGACAGCTGGCTAACTGCTTAAGTCAACTAGTTAAATCAGCTGGCTAGCCACCTGGCTAGCTATATAGCAAGATCGTTAATTCAGGTGATTAGCAAGCAGTCCAGCTATTTACGTCAGCTAGTGAAGTCAGCTGGGTAGCAAGCTGGCTAGCTATGTAGCAAGCTAGATAAGTCAGTTGGCTAGCCAGCTGGTAAGCTAATTAAGTAAGCTCGTCTAGTCAGTTGTCTAGCCAGTTGACTAGTAGGATAAGTCAGCTAGTTAAGTAATCTGGCATCCACGTTACTAGCAAGTTAAATCAGCTAGTTAAGTCAGGTTGCAATCAGGTGGCTAGCTAGTTATTTCAGTTAATTAAATCAACTGGCTAGCTAAGAAGCTAGCTATATTCGTCAGCTATTTATGGTAGTTAGGTAGATAGTTAAGTCAGCTTCTTAAGTCAGCTGGCTAGCTAGATAGCTTGCTAGATAGCTAGCTACTTAAAACAGCTAGATAAGCCAACTGACTAGTTAGGTAGCTAGCTAAGTCAGCTATTTAAGTCAGCTTGCTAGCCATTTAATTCAGCGAGTTAAGTCAGCTGGCTTGCCAGCTGCCAAACTGGATACCTATCTAGTTAACTCAGCTGA
>NW_007260426.1:5996-6611 GCF_000164805.1 Carlito syrichta | reverse complement strand
TAGTTAAGTCAGCTGAGAAAGCAGCTGGCTAGCTAGGTAGCTTGCTAGTTAAGTCAGCTGGCTAGACAGTTGGCTATATAGATAAGTCACCTAGTTAATTCAGCTGGATAGCCAGCTGGCTTGCTATGCAGCATGCTAGTTAATTCAACTGGCTAGAAAGCAGGCCAGCTACTTAAGTCAGCTGGCTAGCAAGTTTGCTGGCTAAGTTTTGACCTATTTAATTCTGTTGGCTAGCCAGTTGGCTAGCTAATTATGTCACCTATTGAAGTCAGCTGCCTTTTCAGGTGGCTAGAGAGGGACAGAGCTAGTTAATTCAGCTTCCTAGCCATCCGAATATCTAGTTAAGTCAGTTAGTTTAATCACCTAGCTGGCCAGGTGTGCAGCTAAATAATCAACTAGTGAAGTCAGCTGGCTAACCAGCTGGCTGGCTAGTTAAGTCTGCACTTTACGTCAGTTGGCTAGCCAGCTCGCTAGCTAGTTAAAAAGCTAGTTAAATCAGATGGCCAGATATCTGGCTAGCTAGTTATTTTAGCTAGTAAATTCATCTGGCTAGCTAGGTAGATAGCCAGTTAAGCCAGCTAGGTTGTCAGCTAGGTAGCTATTTAAGTCAGGAGG
>NW_007260426.1:5201-5976 GCF_000164805.1 Carlito syrichta | reverse complement strand
AGTCAGCTGGCTAGCCAGCTGGCTAGCTATTAAAATCAGGTAGTTAATTCAGCTGGATTCACAGCTGGTTAGGTAGGTAGTTAACTAGTTAAGTCAGTTGGGTAGCCAGCTGGCTATCTGGTTAAGTCAACTAGTTAGTTCAGCTGGCCAGGCAGCTGGCTTGCTAGTTAACACAGCAAGTTAAGTCAGTGGGCCAACCCACTGGCCAGCTAGTTAAGTCAGCTAGTTAAGTCAACAGTTTTGCTAGGTATCTAGCTAGATAAGTCAGATAATTTAGTCAGTTGGCTAGCCAGCTACCTAGCAGGTTACCTATCTAGATTAATCAGCTGGCTAGCTAGTTAAGTCACGTAGTTAATTCAGCTCGCTGACCAGCATGTTAGCTAGGTAGTTAGGCAGTTAAGTCAGTTGTCAAGACAGAGGTCTATATAGGTATGTAACTAGTTAAATGTGCTGGCAAGCCATCAACCTATCTAGTTATGACAGCTAGTTAATTCAGCTGGCTATCAAGCTGTCTAGCTGTGTAGGTAGCTAGGTAAGTCTGCTAGCTATCCAGCTGGCTACTTAGTTAAGTCAGCTAGTCAAGTAAGCTGGCTAGGCTGCTGGCCAGCTACTAAAGTCAGCTAGTTTCATCAGCTGGCTAACCAGCTAGCAAACTAGTTAAGTCAGCTAGTGAAGTCAGTTGTCTATCCTGCTGGCTAACTAGTTAAAAAGCTGGTTATGTCAGATGGGTAGCCAGCTGGCTCACTAGTTATTTCAGCTAGTTAAGTCAGCTGGC
>NW_007260426.1:4171-5181 GCF_000164805.1 Carlito syrichta | reverse complement strand
AGTCCTGTCACTAGCTAGCCAGTTAGCTTTTCTGCTAGCTAGTTAAGTCAGCTACCAAATCACCTAGTTACTTAGCTAACTAGTCAGCTAGCAAATCAGCTATCTGGTCAGATAACTAGTGGGCTCGCTCTCATTCCATCAGGTCAACTAATTAGTCGGTTTGCTGGCCTGCAAACTGGTCAGCAAACTAGTTGGCTCACTCACCAGCCACAAGGTCAACTAAATTGCCAACTCGCTCGCAGGCCAACAGGTCAGCTAGCTAGTTGACTTGCTAACCAGCTGATTAGTTAAGTCAGCTCACCGGTCAGCTCGGAAGCATGCCAACTAGGTAAGTCAGGTTATATGTTGGGTCACTCGCTGGACGACTAGTTAAGTCAGCTCACCAATCGGTTCATTCACCGGCTGACTAGTTATCTTTTCTGACCATTTGTCTCACTCACTAGCCGACTATTCAGCTGACCAGTCAGTTCACTCGCCGGCTGACTAGTTAAATCAGCTGACCATTTGGCTCAATTGCCGGCCAAATAGTTAAGTCAGCTGGTCAGTTGGTTCACTTGCTAGTTGACTGGTTAAGTCAGCTCACCTGTGGGTTCAGTCACTGGCCTACTGGTTAAGTAAGCTAACCAATTGGCCGACTAACCAGCCAAATATTTAAGTCAGCTAGTCTATCTGCAGTCTATTCGGCAAACTTGTCAGCTGATACATGGGCCGACAAGTTAGGTCAGCTAACTAGTGGCCAAACTAGTCAGCCAACTTGTTAGGTCAGCAAATTAGCCAGGCAAAGAGTTAACCGAACTAATTTGTGTGCCAACTCCTCATTCAACTAATTAAACCAGCTAACTAGTCGGCCAACTAGTTGTTAAGCCAGCTAAACAAGTCGGCCAAGTAGTCAGCCAACATGTTAAACCAGATTAGTAATCGGCCGTATCGTCAGCCAACATCTTGTCACCTAGTTAACTTGTTACCCAACTAATAAAGAAAGCTAGTTAACTCGTTTACCAAGTAGCTAA
>NW_007260426.1:1356-4151 GCF_000164805.1 Carlito syrichta | reverse complement strand
CGCTGGCTAGGCTGCTGGCTATCTAGGTAGCTAGGCAATTAAGTCAGCTGGCTAGCCAGCTGGCCAGCTACTAAAGTCAACTAGTTTCATCAGCTGGCTAACGAGCTAGCAAGCTAGTTAAGTCAGCTGGTGAAGTCAGTTGTCTATCCAGCTGGCTAACTAGTTAAAAAGCTGGTTATGTCAGATGGGTAGCCAGCTGGCTCACTAGTTATTTCAGCTAGTTAAGTCAGCTGACTTGCTAGGTAGCTAGGCAATTAAGTCAGCTGGCTATCCAGCTGACTAGCAAGTTAAGTCAGATAGTTCAGACAGCTGGCTAACCTGCTTGCTAGCTAGGTAGTTAGCTAGTGATGTCAGCTGTCTAGCCAGCTGGCTACCTAGTTATGTCACCTAGTTAAGTCAGCTGAGAAAGCAGCTGGCTAGCTAGGTAGCTTGCTACTTAAGTCAGCTGGCTAGACAGTTGGCTATATAGATAAGTCACCTAGTTAATTCAGCTGGATAGCCAGCTGGCTTGCTATGTAGCATGCTAGTTAATTCAACTGGCTAGAAAGCAGGCCAGCTAGTTAAGTCAGCTGGCTAGCAAGCTTGCTGGCTAAGTTTTGACCTATTTAATTCAGTTGGCTAGCTAATTATGTCACCTATTGAAGTCAGCTGCCTTTTCAGGTGGCTAGAGAGGGACAGAGCTAGTTAATTCAGCTTCCTAGCCATCCGAATATCTAGTTAAGTCAGTTAGTTTAATCACCTAGCTGGCCAGCTGTGCAGCTAAATAATCAACTAGTGAAGTCAGCTGGCTAACCAGCGGGCTGGCTAGTTAAGTCTGCACTTTACGTAAGTTGGCTAGCCAGTTCGCTAGCTAGTTAAAAAGCTAGTTAAATCAGATGGCCAGATATCTGGCTAGCTAGTTATTTTAGCTAGTAAATTCATCTGGCTAGCTAGGTAGATAGCCAGTTAAGTCAGCTAGGTTGTCAGCTAGGTAGCTATTTAAGTCAGGAGGTTAAATGGGCTAGCTAGCTAGTTATTTCAGCTAGTAAAGTCAGCTGGATAGCTGGGTACCTAGCTAGTTAAGTCAGCTAGTTGTCAGCTGGCTAGCTAGTTAAGTCTGCTAGTTAAGTCAGCTGGCTAGCCAGTTGCCTTGCTGGGTTGCTAGCTTGTTAATTCAGATGGCTAACCAGCTGGCTAGTTAGTTAAGTCACCTAGTTATGTCAGCTAGCTAGTCAGCTGGTTAGCTAGTTAGCTAGGTAGTTAAGTCAGCTGTCAAGTCAGCGGGATACTTGGGTAGCTCGCTATTTTATTCAGCTGTCTAGCCATCTGGCTAGCTAATATTGTCAGCTAGTTAAGTCAGCTGGCTACCCAGCTGGCTATCTAGTTATGTCTGCTAGTTGAGTCAGCTGACTAGCCAGCTGGCTATCTAGTTATGTCAGCTAGTTGGCTCGCTCACCAGCCACCAGGTCAACTAAATTGCCAGCTTGCTCGCAGGTCAACAGGTCAGCTAGCTAATTGACTTGCTAACCAGTTGATTAGTTAAGTCAACTCACTGGTCAGCTCACAAGCGTGCCAACTAGGTAAGGCAGCTCACATGTTGGGTCACCCACTGAACAACTAGTTAAGTCAGCTCACCAATCAGTTCATTCACCGGCTGACTAGTTATCTTTTCTGACAGTTCATCTCACTCGCTAGCCGACTATTCAGCTGACCAGTCAGCTCACTCACCGGCTGACTAGTTAAATCAGCTGACCACTTGGCTCAATTGCCGGCCAAATAGTTAAGTCAGCTGGTCAGTCGGTTCACTTGCTAGTTGACTAGTTAAGTCAGCTCACCTGTGGGTTCAGTCACCAGCCTACTGGTTAAGTAAGCTAACCAGTTGGCCGACTAGCCGACCGAATATTTAAGTCAGCTAGTCTATCTGCAGTCTATTCGGCAAACTTGTCAGCTGATACATGGGCCAACTAGTTAGGTCAGCTAACTAGTAGCCAAACTAGTCAGCCAACTGTTAGGTCAGCAAATTAGCCAGGTAAAGAGTTAACCGAACTAATTTGTGTGCCAACTCGTCATTCAACTAATTAAACCAGCTAACTAGTCGGCCAACTAGTTGTTAAGCCAGCTAACAAGTCGGCCAAGTAGTCAGCCAACATGTTAAACCAGATAAGTAATCGGCCGTATTGTCAACCAATATCTTGTCACCTAGTTAACTTGTTACCCAACTAACAAAGAAAGCTAGTTAACTCGTTTACCAAGTAGCTAATACAGTAAGATTACTCATTAACCAACTCCTTATGTCAGCTAGCTATCTCATTAGCCAACTAGTTAAGTCAGCTAGCAAAGTTATCTAGCTAATTAGCTAGCTATGTAAGTCAGCTAAGAAAGCTAGCTCAATAGTTAGCTAACTATTTAAGTCAGCTACTTAAATCTGCTAAGTAACTATTTAGCAAACTAGTTAACTCAGCTTGTTATTCAGCCAGCTAAATATTTAGCTCTTTGATTCAGGTAGTGAAGTCAGCTAGCAACTGCTTAAGTCAGCCAATTATGTCAGCTAGCTAAGTAGTTAAGACAGCTAGCAAAGTCAGCTAGTAAAGTCAGCTTTCTAATTTAGTCTGCTGGTTAAGAAAGCTAGCTAGGTAATTAGCTAACAGCTTAAGTCAGCAGGTTGAGTAAAGTAGTTAGCTAGTTAACTAACAGGTTAAGTAAGTTGGTTGAGTCAGCTAGCTAGCTAGTTAGCAAACAGCTGAGTCAGCTGTTTGAGTATGCTAGCTACTTAGCTAGCCAGTTAAGTCATCTGGATTAGTCAGCTAGCTAGTTTG
>NW_007260426.1:0-1336 GCF_000164805.1 Carlito syrichta | reverse complement strand
TGCCTGGCAAGTTAAGCTGGTTGGTTTGCAGGCTGGTCAGGTAGGTGGCACACTAGATAAGCTAGCTGGCTTGCCAACTGACCAACAGAGTGGCTAGATAGTTAAGCCAGCTGGGTATCCAACCATCCAGCCAACTGGGTGGCTATTAAAGCTGGCTCGCTAGCAAGCTGGTCAACCCACTAGCTTGCTAGCCGGCTGCCTAGCTGGCTAGCCAACCAGGTATCTAGATGGTTAAGCCAGATGGCTATCCATGTAGACAACAAGTTAACTGGCTAGTGAAGTCAGCTGGATGGCCCACTATCCTGCCCAGTTGCTAGTCAGCTAGTTGAGTCAACTAGCTATCCAGCTAGCTTGTTAAGTCAGCTAGCAAATCAGCTAATCATTCAGCTAGCTAGTGAAGTCAACTAGCTAGTCATCTTGCTAGTTCGTTAGCTAAAATTAGCTAGCTAGTCAGCTAGCTAGTCAGCTAGATAATTAAGTCAGTTAGCCTGCTAACTAGCCAGATAGCTAGTTGTTAATTCAGCAAGCTAGAGAGTTTGATAGCTTGTTTGCTAGCTAGTCCTGTCAACTAGCTAGCCAGTTAGCTTTTCTGCTAGCTAGTTAAGTCAGCTACCAAATCACCTAGTTACTTAGCTAACTAGTCAGCTAGCAAATCAGCTATCTGGTCAGATAACTAGTGGGCTCGCTCTCATTCCATCAAGTCAACTAATTAGTCGGTTTGCTGGCCTGCAAACTGGTCAGCAAACTAGTTGGCTCACTCACCAGCCACCAGGTCAACTAAATTGCCAGCTCACTCTCAGGCCAACAGGTCAGCTAGCTAGTTGACTTGCTAACCAGCTGATTAGTTAAGTCAGCTCACCGGTCAGCTCGGAAGCATGCCAACTAGGTAAGTCAGCTCACATGTTGCGTCACTCACTGGACGACTAGTTAAGTCAGCTCACCAATCGGTTCATTCACCAGCTGACTAGTTATCTTTTCTGACCATTCGTCTCACTCACTAGCCGACTATTCAGCTGACCAGTCAGCTCACTCGCTCGCTGACTAGTTAAATCAGCTGACCATTTGGCTCAATTGCCGGCCAAATAGTTGTCAGCTGGTCAGTTGGTTCACTTGCTAGTTGACTAGTTAAGTCAGCTCACCTGTGGGTTCAGTCACCGGCCTACTGGTTAAGAAAGCTAACCAATTGGCCGACTAGCCAGTCAAATATTTAAGTCAGCTAGTTTATCTGCAGTCTATTTGGCAAACTTGTCAGCTGATACATGGGCCGACTAGTTAGGTCAGCTAACTAGTGGCCAAACTAGTCAGCCAACTTGTTAGGTCAGCAAATTAGCCAGGG
>NW_007260425.1:4225-7545 GCF_000164805.1 Carlito syrichta | reverse complement strand
TAGCTAGCCAGCTTGCTAACTAGTTATGTCACCTAGTTGAGTATGCTGGCTAGCCAGCTGCCTAGCTGGTTAAGTCAGCTAGTCAATTCAAGTGGCTAACCAATTGGCTAGCTAGGTAGCTCAGCTGTTAATTCAGCTAGCTAGCCAGTTGAATAAATGGTTAAGTCAGCAAGTTAAGTCAGCTGGCTAGCTACCTGGCTAGGTAGGTAGCTATCTATTAAGTCAGGTGGCTATCCGACTGGCTAGCTAGTTAATAAAGTGAGTTATGTTAGCTGGCTAGATGGCTGGCTAGCTCAGTGGCTAGCTAGGTAAGACAGCTGGCTAGCTGGATGGCTATCTAGTTATCAGCTACTTAAGTCAGCTGGTTAGCCAGCTGGCTAGCTAGGTGCCTGGCAAGATAAGCCGGCTGGTTAGCAGGCTGGTCATATAAGTGGCCACCTAGTTAAGCTGGCTGTCTAGCCGGTTGACCAGTAGGGTGGCTGCCTAGTTAAGATGGCTGGCTACCACACTGCCAAGCCAGATGGTTTGCTATTTAAGCAGGCTGGCTAGCCAGGTGTCCAGCCCGCTAGCTAGCTGGCTGGCTGCCTAGCCAACTAGCCAGCCAGGTATCCAGCTAGTTAATCCAGCTGACTGCACATCTAGCCAAACAGGTAGGTATCTAGTTATGTCAGCTGGCTAGTCAGCTAGCCAGCCAACTAGTTAGTCAGCTAGTTAAGACAGCTAGCTGGTCAACTAGCTAATTAAGTCAACTAGCTAGTCAGCTATCTACTCAGTCAGATAGTTAAGTAAGCCAGCCAGCTAACTAGCCAGTTAGCTAGCTAGTTACGTCAGCTAGCAAGACAGCTAGATAGCTTCTTTGCTAGCTAGTTATGTCAACTAGATAGCCAGCTTGCTAGTCTAGTTAAGTCAGCTTCCTTTCAGAGAGTTACTTCGCTAACTAGTCAGCTAGCAACTCTGCTAGCTGATCAGCTAACAAGTTGTCTCCTCGCTTTCCATCAGATCAGCTAACTATTTGGCTTGCAAGCCTGCCAACCGGTCAGCAAACTTGTCGACTTGATTGCCAGCCAACAGGTCAACTAAATTGTCGGCTCGCTCACAGGTCAACAGGTCAGCTAACTAGTAGGCTTGCTCGCCAGCTGACTAGTTCAGTCACCTCACTGATCGGATCACTCACTGGACAACTAGTTAAGCCAGCTCACAAGTCGGCTCACTCGCCGGCCGACTAGTTAATTCACCTCATCTGTCGGCTCACTCGCCTGCATACTAAGTAAGTCAGCTAACCTGTCAGCATACTGGCCAGTCAAGTTGTTAAGTAGGCTAATCAATCGTCTCACTAGTGGGCCAACATGTCAGCCAACAAATTAGGTCAGATAACTAGTCGATCATCGAATTAAGTCAGCTAACTAGTCGGCCAAAAATTGGCCGACTTGTTAGGACAGCAAACTGCCCAGCCAACAAGTTAACTGAGATTACTAGGGTGGCAACTCGTCAGTCAACTAGTTAATCCAACTAAACAGTCGGCCGACTAGTAGGCCTACATGTTAAGCAAGCTAACATGTCGGCCGAGTATTCAGCCAATGTATTAAACCAGCTAACTAGTTGGCCAACACGTTAGCCAACAAGTTGTCACCTAGCTAACTCATTAACCAACTAATTAAGTTGGCTAGTTAACTCGTTTACCAACTAGTTAAGAAAGTTATCTACTCATTAACCAACTCATTAAGTCATCTGGCTATCTAGTGAGCCAACTAGTTAAGTTAGCTAGCTAAGTCAGCTACCTAACTAGCTAGCTAGCTGAGTCGGCTAGCTAATCCAGCTAGCTCACTAGTTAGCTAACTATTTAAGTCAGCTACTTAAGTCTCCTACCTAACTACTTAGCTAATTACTTAAGTCAGCTAGTTATTCAGCTAGTTAAACAGTTATCTAATGATGTAATTCAGATAGTTAAGACAGGTTGCTATCTAGTTAAGTCAGCCAGTTAAGTCAGTCAACTGTCTAGGCAGCTAGATCGCTAGTTAAGTCACCTAGTTAAGTCAGCTGGCTAGCAAGAGGACTACCACGTAGCTAGCTAGTTAAATCAGCTTGCTCAGCAACTGGTTAGCTAGTTAAGTCAGCTGGCTAGTCAGCTGGATAGCTAGGTAGCAACCTAGTTAAGTCACCTGCCTAGCAAGCAGGCCATCTAGTTACATCAACTAGTTAACTCAATTGGCTAGCCAGTTGGCTAGCTAGGTAGCAAGCTAGTTAAATCAGTTGGATAGCCAGCTGTCTAGCTAAATGAGTCATCTAGTTAAATCAGCTGGCTCGTCAGCTGGCTAACTAGGTAGCTTGCTAGTTAATTGAGCTTGCTAGCCAGCTAGCCAGCCAGGTATCTAGCTAGTTAATCCAGCTTGCTGCACATCTAGCCAAACAGGTAGGTATCTAGTTATGTCAGCTGGCTAGTCAGCTAGCCAGCCAACTAGTTAGTCAGCTAGTTAAGACAGCTAGCTGGCCAGCTAGCTAGTTAAGTCAACTAGCTAGTCAGCTATCTACTCAGTCAGATAGTTAGGTAAGCCAGCCAGTTAACTAGCCAGTTAGCTAGCTAGTTAAGTCAGCTAGCAAGACACCTAGTTAATTCAGCTGTCTAGCCAGGTGACTAGCTATGTAGTCACCTAGTTAATTCAGCTGTTTAGCCAGGTGACTAGCTATGTAGCAAGCTAGTTAATTGAGCTGTACAGCAAGCAGCTCCACTAGTTAATTCAGCTAGATAAGTCAGCTGGCCAGCCAGCTGGCTAGCTAGGTAACTGGATAGTTAAGTCAGCTAGTTACATCAGCTAGCTTGCTAGGTAGCTAGCTAGTTAAATCAGTTAGTTAAGTCAGCTGGCAAGCCTGCTGGCTAGGTAGGTAGCTAGCTTGTTATGTGAGCTACCAAACCAGCTTGCCAGTTTAAGTCAGCTAGGTAAGTCAGTTGTCTAGCCAGCTTGATTGATAGGTAGCCAGCTAGTTAAGTCAGCTGACTAGCCAACTGACTAGCTGGTTAAGTCAGCTAGTTAAGTCACCTGGAAACCAGCTGGCTAGCTAGTTAAGTAAGCTCATTAAGTCAGTTGACTATTCAACTGGTTAGTTAGTTAAAAAGCTAGTTAAGGCAGATGGCTATCCATCAGACTAGCTGGTAGTTGGCTAGATAGTCAGGGAGGTGGCTATCTAGTCAGCTAGCTAGTCAGCTTGCTAGTCAGCTAGCTCATTAAGTCAGCTAGTGAGCTAAATAGCCTGCTGGCTAGCTAGTTAAGTAACCTAGTTATGTCAGCTGTCCAGCCAGCTTGCTAGCTATTTAAGTCAGCTAG
>NW_007260425.1:3435-4205 GCF_000164805.1 Carlito syrichta | reverse complement strand
CTAGGTAGCTAGGCAATTAAGTCAGCTGGCTAGCCACCTGGCCTGCTAGTTAAGTCAACTAGTTTAGACAGCTGACTAACCAGCTGGCTGGGTAATTAAGACAGCTCATTGTGTCAGTTGTCTAGCCAGCTGGCTAACTAGTTAAAAAACTAGTTCTGTCAGATGGGTAGACAGCTAGCTTGCTAGTTTTTTCTGCTAGTTAAGGCAGATGGCTAGCTAGGTAGTCAGCTTGTTAAGACAGCTAGATATGTCAGCTAACTACTTTATTGAGTCAGCTAGTTAAGTCAGCTACTATATGATAGCTAGCTAGGGAGCTAGCAGCTTAAAAGAGCTAGTTAAGTCAAGTGGCTTGGTAGATAGCTAGCTAGTTAAGCCAGCTACTTAAGTCAGCTGGCTAGCTAGTTAATTCATGTAGTTAAGTCAGCTGGATAGCCAGTGGGCTATGTATGTAGGTAGCTAGTTAAGTTAGCTGGCTAGCCATCAGGCGTCTAGTTATGTCAGTTAGTTAAGTCAACTGACTATTCAGCTGTCTAGCTAGGTAGCTATCTAATTAAGTCTGCTGGCTAGACAGCTGACTACTTTGTTAAGACAGCTAGTTATGTCAGCTCGCTAGCCAGATGGCTAGCTAGTTATGTCAGCTACTTAAGTCAGCTGGCTTTCCAGTTGCTAGCTAGGTAGCTTGCTAGTTGTCAGCTGGTTAAACAGCTGGCTAGCTAGATAAGTCACATAGTTAACTCAGCTGGATAGCCAGCTGGCTAGCTATGTAGCAA
>NW_007260425.1:1357-3415 GCF_000164805.1 Carlito syrichta | reverse complement strand
CTATATGATAGCTAGCTAGGGAGCTAGCAGCTTAAAACAGCTAGTTAAGTCAAGTGGCTATGTAGATAGCTAGCTAGTTAAGCCAGCTACTTAAGTCAGCTGACTAGCTAGTTTAGTCAGGTAGTTAAGTCAGCTGGCTAGCCAGTGGGCTATGTATGTAGGTAGCTAGTTAAGTTAGCTGGCTAGCCATCAGGCGTCTAGTTATGTTAGCTAGTTAAGTCAGCTGACTATTCAGCTGTCTAGCTAGGTAGATATCTCATTAAGTCTGCCGGCTAGACAGCTGACTACTTTCTTAAGACAGCTAGTTAAGTCAGCTGGCTAGCCTGCTGGCTAGCAAGGTAGCTAGACCATTAAGTCAACTGGCTAGCCAGATGGCTAGCTAGTTATGTCAGCTACTTAAGTCAGCTGGCTAGCCAGATGGCTAGCTAGTTATGTCAGCTACTTAAGTCAGCTGGCTTGCCAGTTGCTTGCTAGATAGCTTGCTAGTTGTCAGCTGGTTAAACAGCTGGCTAGCTAGATAAGTCACATAGTTAACTCAGCTGGATAGCCAGCTGGCTAGCTATGTAGCAAGCTAGTTAATTCAACTGACTAGAAAGCAGGCCAGCTGGTTAAGACAGCTAGTTAAGTCAGCTGCCTAGCCAGCTGGCTAGCTAGGTAGTGACCTAGTTAAGTCAGTTGTCTAACCAGCTGGATAACTAGTTAAGTCAGTTAGTTTAGTCACCTGGCTGGCCAGCAGCCTAGCTCACTAATAAACTAGTTAAGTTAGCTGGCTAACCTGCTGTCTAGGTAGTTAAGCCACCTCATTGTCAGCTGGCTACCCAGTTGGCTAGCTAGTTAAAAAGCAAGTTAAGTCAGATTGTTAGAAGATGGGCTAGCTAGTTAACTCAGGTGTTTAGCTAGGTAGCTAGCTAGTTAAGTCAGTCAATTATGTCAGCTAGCTTGCTAGTTAAGTCAGCTAACTATGTCAGCTAGCTTGCTAGTTAAGTCAGCTATTTAAGTTGGCTTCCTTGCTACATGCCTAGCTAGGTAGTTATTTCAGATAGTAAAGTCAGCTGGCTATTTAGGTAGGTAGGTAGTTAAGTCAGTTATTTAAGTCAGCTGGCTAGTTAGTTAAGTCAGCTAGTTAAGTCAGCTGGCTAGCCGGCTGCCTAGCTTGGTAGTTAGCTAGTAAAGTCAGCTGACTGGCCAGCTGACTTGCAGTTAAGGCACTTAGTTAAGTAACCTTGCTTACCAGCTGGTTAACTAGGCATATAGGTAGTTCAGTCAGCTGGCAAGTCAGTGGTATAGTTTGGTAGCTAGCTAGTTAAGTCAGCTCGCTAGCCATCTGGCTAGCTAATGATGTCATCTCGGTAAGTCAACTGGCTTGACAGCTGGCTAACTAGTTAAATCAGCTAGTTGAGTCAGCTGGCTAGTCAGCTGGCCACCTTGTAAAGTCAGCTAGTTAATTCAAGTGGCTAATCAACTGGCTTCCTAGGAAGCTAGCTAGTTAATTCAGCTGGCTATCCAGCTGGCAAGCAGGTTAAGTCAGCTAGTTAAGTCAGCTGGCTAGCCACCTGGCTAGGTAGGTATCTAGCTTATTAAGTCAGCTGGCTAGCCCTAAGCAATCTACTTAATTCAGCTATTTAAGTCAGCTGGTTAGCTGTCTGGCTAGCTAGGTACCTGGAAAGTTAAGCGGGCTGGTTAGCAGGTTGGTCATATAGTTGGCCAGCTAGTTACACAGGCTGGCTAGCCGGCTGACCAGCAGGGTAGCTGGCTAGTTAAGCCAGTTGTCTATATGACTTTCCAGCCAGCCGGCTGGGTATTTAAGCCAGTTGGTTAGCCAGCTGTCCAGCCCACTAACTAGTTAGCCGCCTGCCTAGTCAGCTAGCCAGTCAAGTAGCTAGTTAGTTAAGGCAGCTAGTTAGCCAACTAACCAAACAGGTAACTAACTGGTTAAGTCAGCTGGCTAACCAGCTAACCAGCCAACTAGCTAGTCAGCTAGTTAAGTTTTCTAGCTAACCAGCTAGCTAGTTAAGTCAGCTAGCAAGTCACCTAACTATTCAGCTACCTAGTTAAGTC
>NW_007260425.1:0-1200 GCF_000164805.1 Carlito syrichta | reverse complement strand
CTAGTTAAGTCAGCTAGCAAATCAGCTAGTTACTTAGCTTACTAATGGGCTAGCAACTCACCTTGCTGGTCAGCTAGTGACCTCGTTCGGTTTCCATCAGGTCAGTTAACTAGTTGGATCGTTCACCTGTCAAACAGTCAGCAAATAGTCAGTACTTTCGCCAGCCAACAGGACAAATAACTTGTCGGTTTGCTTGCAGGCCAATAGGTCAGCTAACTATTTGGCTTGCTCACCACATAACAAGTTAAGTCAGTTCACCAGTCAGCTCGCTTGTCAGCCGACTACTTAAGGAACCTCACCCGTTGGTTCACTTGCCGGTCTATTAGTTAAGTCGGCTTGCCTGTCGGTTCAATTGCCCATCTACTAGTTAAGTCTTCTGACCAGTTGGCTCACACACCAACTGACTAGAATCAGCTGACCAGTCAGCTCCCTTGCCTGCCAACTTGTTAATTCAGCTGACCAGTCGTCACACTTGCTGGCTGACTAGATATGTTAACTGACCATTCGGTCACTTGTTGACTGAATAGTAAAGTCAAGTGACCAGTCGGCTCACTTGCCAGTCTACTATTTAAGACAGCTTACCTGTCGGCTCACTGCTGGCTGACTAGTTAAGTCAGATAACTGGATGGCTGACAAGCCAACCCACTAGTTAAGTCAGCTAACCAATAGGCCGACTAGTCAGCCAACTTGTCTGCTGACATGTTATCTCAGCTAACTAGTCAGCCGACTAGTTAGGACAGCTAACTAGTTGCTGAAATAGTCAGCTGAATAGTTAGGTAAGCAAACCAACCAGCCAACTGGTTAATTGAGCTAACTAGCGGGCCAACCTTTAAGTCAACTGGGTGACCCAGCTAACTAGTGGGCCGATTAGTCAACCAACTTGTGAAGCCAGCAAACAAGTTGGCCGAGTAGTCAGTCAACATGTTAAACCAACTAACTATTTGGCTGACTCGTAGGCCAACAATATAAGTCACCTAGCTAACTCATTAACCAACTAGGTAAGTCAGTTAACTCGTTTACCAACTAGTTAAAACAGTTAGCTAACTCATTAACCAACTCATGTCAGCTAGCTATCTCGTTAGCCAACTAGTTAAGTCAGCTAGATAAATCACTACATAACCAGTTAACTAGCTAAGTCAGCTAGCTAAGTCAGCTAGCTCACTAGTTAGCTAACTATTTAAGTCAGCTACTTAAGTCTGC
>NW_007260424.1:0-8808 GCF_000164805.1 Carlito syrichta | reverse complement strand
CTTTTTCTTTCTTTCTTTTCCTCTCTCTCTCTTTTTTTCCTCACTAGGTAGCCCTGGCTGCTCTTAAATCAACCAAGTCGAGCCTTCCTCTCAGCTCTGGCCTCCTAACCTGCTGCCATCACAGGCTTTCCAATTGGTTGACACCCTGGTCTTCTTGTCTGGTCTTGAACTCTGGGCCTGAGGTGATCCTCCTTCTGAGGCCTGCCCTAGTGCATGGTATTTTGGGTTTTGCTTGGGGTCGAGATGTGGACTTGCTATGGTGTAGAGTTACCGGGCCCTGGTCTCAGTTACCGGGCCCTGGCCATCTTTCCAGCTCAGCCTCCCCGAGTGCTGAGGAGACAGACGTGAGTCACCTGGCTGGCACCATCACCCCTGATGGTTTGAGAATCACACCCTCCCATTCCTCAAGGCAGCACCTGGGAAGAGCGAGTGGGTCCACTCTGGGGAATGAGGAGGGTGGAGGAGTGGTCACCCCAGCGGAGACCCACCCCTGTGCCAGGCCCTCACTCAGGCGGGCTCAGCGTGTAACTCAAACTGCCCTCTCCAGGTCCCAGGTCATCTGAAGGGAGCGGGCCTTGCAGTGGGGACAAGAGAGGGGTGTAAATGCCTGGTGCAAATGATCAGGCCTGTCACGCCGGCGCTTTTGAAGGCCGAGGCTAGAGAACGGCCTGAGTCCCCGGGTTCAAGACCAGCCCCAGCACCTTGGTGAGACATTGTCTGTACAAGAAACCAACAAAATGAGCCGAGCATGGTGGCACATGTCTGTAGTTCTGGTCACTTGGATGGCCATGGCAGGAGGATTGCCAGAGCCCACTGCAGTGGAGGCTGCAGTGGCCAAGAGTGGGTCCCTGCGCTCCAGTCTGGACCACAGAGCAGGACTCTGAATAAGAATAATAATATGAACCACCAGCACCTCAACCACAGACCGAATCCAGGGCTCAGCCTGGCATCCTGGCCCTTTGGAGGCCAAGGCAAGTGGACAGCCTGAGCCTGTGGTTTCAAGACCAGGCTGGAACACTGGGTGAGACTTTGTCTCAGTCATCAAAATTAAATGCAAATATTAGCTGGGAGTGGTGGTGAAGACCTGCAGTTCCAGACACTATGGGGACTGAGATGTGAGGATCGCCTGAGCATGGCAATTGGAGTACGCAGTGGCCAATGTCATTCCCTTGTGCTCCGGCCTTGGCAACAGCATGGGATTCTGACTCCAAAGAATAATAATCACCATCACCAACACCAGCACCACTCCTGCCGCACAGCATGAGGACTCACCCTCAGGGATGGGAGAGGAAAAGGCACTTTCCCGCTTGTCATTTGTGGGAGGTTTCAAAGGTGGCCACTGGACACATCTGTTCCGTGCCTTCGGGCACACATTGCAGAAGGTCTGCCTCCACCCTCCACACGTGTGCCCCATGGCAAAGTCACATGTGAGCTCAAGGAAGAGATGGCCCCAAGTTAGGGTGTTTGACGAGCACAGAGCAATCAAGCTGGTCCAGCAACCCTGCAACCAGACCAGGTTCTGATAGACTGGTCTGCCACCTTCAGGCGAGGGGAGAGCCCCTTCCTCTCTTGATCCCTCCATCATCCTCTGTCCATGCAGACATTTCCCTGGGGACCCACAGATGCCTGTAGTGATGCACGTGGGAGGTGACTTTTTTTCCGCTGGAGTCTCCATCTGATGGACTGGTGCATGGCTCCACAATCGTGGCTCTCTGGGCCTTGACCTGCACAGCTCAGGCATTCCTCTTGCCTCAGCACCTGAGCAGGTGGGATTCCATGGGCCATCATGCCTGACTCGATTTTTGGTACCTCTCACCAAGACATTGTCTGGCCACTTCTCTCGGCTGACAGCCGTGAGACACAGTGCTTGGACTGGACTCACTAGTTATGTCAGCGGGAGTGATGCAAAGCAACGCCCAGGGTTGGAGGCACCACATTACATGTAGCTGGAACCACAGGCACCACCATGCACCACTCCAATGTTGGAGCCATGGGGAACGACGAGGTCTCACTATGTGGCCCAGACTGGTCTCAAACTCTCAGACTCCAGTGGTCCCCCACCTCGGGCTCCCAAAGCCACAGCACAATTGTCTGCCGATCCACCATCATTGGGAACTCTAGGTCCAAGGCTGAGGCCTCCTTCCACAAAGATCTCCGTCTACTCACGATGATCCCAACTCCATACACAAATGGAAGATCTTCATTTCTTTCCTTTTTTTGAGTCAGAGTCTGACTCTGTTGCCCAGGCTGGAGGGCAGTGGCTAACTCCCGGCACTGCAACCTCAGTCCATGGGGCTTCAGCAAGCCTTCTCCCCCAGACTTCTGAGGAACCGGAATGAAAGGGGTGCACCACCATGTCTGGCTCATTAGGGATGTAGGGTAGAGATGAGTTCTCACCATGTTGCCCAGGTTCATCTCAGACCCATGGGCTCGGGCTGGGCGCTGGCCTCAGCCCCTAATTTGCTGTGATGATGAGGCTGAGCCCCTGAGCCCAGACTCTATCCTTCGTGAAAATGAACCAGAAGGCTAGAGGTGGCAACCCACGACTGTATTCCCAGCTGTCTGGAAGGTCGAGGCAGGAGGATGGCTGGAGCCCAGGAGTTCAGGGCCACCCAGGGTCACGCAGGTAGACTCCATCTCTGCAACCATCCAAACAGGTGGTCCGGGGTCATGGTGCCCATCGTACCGGCCACTCTGGAGGCTGATCGAGGTGAATCGCCAAAGCCTGCTATTTCAAAGCTGGTGGAAAACGAGAGTTGTTTCCCTGGGTCCCAGAAGTGGCCACAGAGCCAGACCCTGTCTCCTAAAAACATTGGAATCATACACAGATTCTTAACTGCGCCTGGTGTATTCAAATGGTGACGGGCTTTAGAGCCAGAGAAAATGGGTCTGGCAGTGAATAACTGTCCCCGAGTGAGGAATGTATCTCCGTCAATTTTTGTGGAAGGTCCTCGTTGCTGAGTCAGGAGGCTGGACTACCTGGGGCACATTTCTTGGCTCAAAGAGGAGAGCTGGCAGGAACCCGACCAGGGAGCCTCAGGAACTCCACACCAAAGTGTGGGCAGACATTGGGGGAGTTGGTGCTAAAAGATGCCAAGCTTGAGGGGCACCACATGTGGGGGTTGCTGGGGGGAAAGTCTGAGGACTGAAGAATTGCAGAATTTATTTGTTCCTTCCTTCCTTTCTTTTCTTTCTTTCTTTCTTTCTTTCTTTCTTTCTTTCTTTCTTTCTTTCTTTCTTTCTTTCTTTGTTCCTTCCTTCCTTCCTTCCTTCCTTCCTTCCTTCCTTCCTTCCTTCCTTCCTTCCTTTCTTTCTATCTTTCTTTCTTTCTTTTCTTTCCTCACTAGGTTGCCCAGACTGCTCTCAAACCTGCCAACTTGGGTCATCCTCTCAGCCTTGGCCTCACAAATTGATGCAATTACAGGCTTTCCATTTGTTCGACATCCTGGTCTTCCTGCCTGGTCTTGAACTCTGGGCCAGAGGAGATCCTCCTGGTGAGGCCTGCCCTATCCCATGTTTTCCTGGGTTTTGCTTCGGTCTTGATATTGTTTCCAGCCTGGTCCCGAGCACCTGGGACCTGGCCATCTTCCCATCTTGGCCTCCCCGAGTGCCAGGAGACAGGCGTGAGTCACCCAGCCATCCCCTCCCCAGAAAGTTTTGAGAGTCACACACTCCCTTTACGGATTTGGACCCTGGGAGGATTGGGTGGGTCCAACCTGGGGAATGAGGCGGGTGGAGGGATGGGCACCACGATGGAGACACAGCTTTGCCAGGTGCTCCCAATAGGATGGGCTCAGAGGGTGATTCCGGCCACCCTCTCTGGATTACGTGTCATCAGAAGGGAATGGGCCTCACGGTGAAATCCCAAGAGGGGTGTGGAGGCTGGGTGAAGGGACTCATGCCTGTCATCCCGGCGCTCTGGGAGGTTGAGTGAGAGGATGGCCTGAGACCCGGGATCGAGACCAGCCCAGGCACCTTGGCTAAACCTCGACTCTACAAGAAACCAAAATTGAGCTAAGCATGGTGTCACATGCCTGACATTCCAGTCACATGGGAGGCAACGGCAGGAGTATCACCAGAGCCCAGTCGGTGGAGGCTGTGGTGGCCATGGGTGGTCCTGTGTTCTCTGGCCTGAGTGACAGAACGGGACTCCAATTCAGAATATTAATACCAACCACCACCACCACCACAACCATAGTCTAGGCTTAGGGGCTCAGCCTGGCATCCTGGCCTTTCGGATGCCCAAGTGAATGGATGGCCTGAAATTGCAGGTTCGACACTATCTCGGGACCTGAGACAAGACCTCGTCTTGACCTTCAAAAATAAATTCAAATGTTAGCGGGGCGTGGTGTCGCAAGCCTCTGGTTCCAGCCACTCGGTGACCCAAGGTGGGAGGATCACATATGCCAGGTAGGTGTAGCCCATGGTGGACATAAGTTTGACCCTGTGCAACAGACTGGGCAACAAAGCAGGGTTCCAACTCCAAATAATATTCAGCACCATCACCACCACCCCTGCCACACAACGCAAGGAATCACCTTCAGGGATGGGAGAGGAAAAGTCACTTTCCAGCCTGTCGTTTGTGGGAGGTTTCAAAGGTGGTCTCCGGGTACGTCCATCCCATGACTTTGCCCATGTGTCCCAGAAGGCCTGCCTCCACCCTCCACACTTGTGCCCCATGGCAAAGGCACGTGTGAACTCATGGTACAGGAAGCCCTGAGTTAGGGCAGCTGTCAGGCACAGAATGAGCAAAGCAGAGCAGCAATGCCATAGCCAACCGAGGTTCTTGACACTCGGTCTGCCACCTTTAGGTGAGGTGAGGGCTGCTTCCTCATCCTCCGACCACGCGGACCTATTGCTGTGGAGCTGTGAATGCTCATCGTGATGCACGTGGGAGGCATATTTTTTGTTGCCAATGTCTCCGTTGGACTGACGGGTGTGGCAGCATGATTGTGGCTCCCCGGGCCTCAACCTGTGGGGCTCAGGTGGTCCTCCCGCCTCGGCCCCTGAGAAGTCTGGACTCCGGGTCCCATCTTTCCTGACTCAATTTTGGGAACTTCATGCAGAGATGAGGTCTGTTGATGTCACCAGGCTGGTCTCCGAACCCTGGGCCCAGGCAGTCTCCTGCCTCATGCTCCCAGGGCATGTGACTGATGGATGTGAACCAGGATGCCCAGCCTGGACTCACACATTCTGTCAGTGGGGGCGACAAAATAATGACCCATGATGGAAGCACATCCCGTGTAGCCAGGACCGTGGGTGACACCAGGCAAGACTTCAATGTTTGTGTTCTGGGGAGTAATGGGGTCTCACATCATGTCCCAGGCTGGTCTCTAACTCCCAGGCTCCAGCAGTTCCCCACCTCGGACTCCCAAACCATAGCCTGATTGTCTGCTGATTCACTATCTTTCAGGAACTCTAAGGGCCAAAGCTGGGTTCTCCTTCAAAAATTATCTCTGTCTGTTCACGGTGATCACAACTCCATACACAAATGGAAGATCAGCTTTTTCTTTCCTTTTTTTTGTTTTTACTTTGAGTTGGAGTCTCACTCTGTCACCCAGGTAGGAAGGCACTGGCTCTCTTCTGACCATCACAACCTCTGCCTGTCAGGCTCTGGCGAGCATTTCCACGGGCTTCCGAGGAGCCAGAACAATAGCCACATGACACCATGCCAGGTCATTTGGGATGGAGGGTAGAGACGAGTCTTGCCGAGGTACCCAGGAGGGTCTCAGCCTGCAGGCTTAGGTCAGCCACTGGCCTCTGTCTCCCAAAGGGCTGGAATGATGAGGCAGAGCACCAGAGTTGGGGCTGGAAGGTGCCAAGCTTGGGGAACCCTCACATGTGGGAGTCAGGGGGGATAAACTGAGGGCAGAAGGTCTGCTGGAGAATGGATTTCTTTCTTGTTTTCATACTTTCTTTTTCTTTCTTTGCTTTCTTCCTTTCTTCATTTTTCTTTCTTTCTTAATTTCTTTCATTCATTCATTCATTCATTCATTCATTCATTCACTCTTTCTTTCTTTCTTTCTTTCTTTCTTTCTTTCTTTCTTTCTTTCTTTCTTTCTTTCTTTCTTTCTTTTTTGCTTTCCTCACTAAGTTGCCCAGGCTGCTCTCAAACAGCCCAACTCGGGCCATCCTCTCAGCTTGGGCCTCCAAAACTGCTACGATAGCAGGTTTTCCATTTGGTCAGCATCCTGGTCTTCCTGCCTGGTCTTGACCTCTGGGTTGCAGGCGATTCTCCCATCGAGGCCTGCCCTCATTCAAGGTTTTCTGGGTTTTGCTTGGAGTTGAGGTGGAGGTAGGCTATGGTCTCCAGCCTGATCTCAGCACCTGGACTTCGACCATCTTCCTCTCTCAGCCTCCCTGAAGTGAGGCCTCTCCTGAAGCCGAGGAGACAGGCATGAGTCGCCTGTTCAGCCCTCCCCCTACGGTTTGAGAGTCACCTCATTCCTTCCCCCGAGGCAGTCCATGGGAGGAGTGAGCATGTCCATCCTGGAGATGGAGGTGGACAGAGGGGTGGGCTACCCAGCAGAGACAGGACTCTGTGCCAGGACCCCACCCCTCATGGCAGGCTCAGCAGGTGACTACGGCTGAACTGTTCACAGTCCCGGCTTGTCTGAAGTGAGTGGGCCTTGTGTTGGCGTCCCGAGAGTGGAGAGAAGGCCGCCAGGCCGGACACCATAGCAAGAGCTCATCACTTCAAGAAACCAAAAATATGAGCCGAACATGGTGGCACACACCTGTCGTTCTGCCCACTTGGGAGGCCATGGCTGGTGGATCACCAGAACCCAGCCGGGGCAGGCTGGGGGATGGCAACACGATCTTGGCTCCCAGGCCCTTGAACTGCGGGGCTCAGGATTTCCTCCAGCTTAGCCCCTGATCAGTCAGGACTTTGGGGGTCACCACCACCCACCTGATTTTCGGAACTTCTCTCTGAGATGAAATCTGTCACCATTGCCTGGGCTGGTCTCCAACCCTTGGCTCAGGCAGCCTCCCACCTCAGCCTCCCAGGGCGCGGGGCCGACAGATGTGAGCTACAGTGCCTGGCCTGGACTAGCATGTTCTGTAGGTCAGAGTGATGCAAAGGAATGCCCTGGGATGGAGCTCATCAAATCCCGTGTAGCCAGGACCGCAGGTACCACCATGGGTGACTCCAGTGTTTTCGTTCTGGGAGGGACAATGTCTTGTTATATTTCACAGGCTGGTTTTGAACTCCCAGGTTCAAGCAGTCCCCCACCACGGCCTCCCAAAGTCTCAGTCCAATTGTCTGCAGATCCATCATCTTTCAGGAACTCTAGGCCCAAGGCTGGGGCCTCCTTCCCAAATGATCTCTGTCTTTTCAAGATGATCACAACTCCAAACAGAAATGGATGCTCTTCTTTTTTTCCTTATTTCATTTTATCTTTGAGTTGGAGTCTCACTCCATCGCCCAGGTTGGAGAGCAGTAGCTTGATTTTGGCCACTGCTACCTTGGTCCGCCAGGCCCCCTTGAGCTTTTCTCCGGCCTTCTGAGTAGCTGGAACAGCAGGCGCATGCCACCACACTTGGCTCATTTGGGATGGAGGGGAAAGACGAGCCTCGCCATGGTGCCTGGGTGGGTCTCAACCCATGGGCTCAGGCTGCCCACTGGACTCGGCCTCCCAAAATGCTGGGATGATGAGGCTGAGCCCCAGAGCCCAGCCACTATCCTTCCTCAAAAATGAACCAGAAAGCCTGGTGCAGCGTCCCATGTATGCAATCCTAGTGCTCTGGGAGGCCGAGCCCAGAGGATGACTGGAGCCCAGGAGCCCAATGCCAGCCCGTGCTATGCAAGGAGATCCCATTACCGGGATCTCATCCAAACAGAGTGTCTGGATTTGAAGTGCCCGTCTTCAGGGGCACTCCAGAGCCTGAGGCGGGAGGATAGCCAGAGCCCAGAATTTCGAGCCTGACAATGAACATTGGGCAAGTCCCTGGGCCTCAGCCTTGGTCACAGAGCCATACCCTGTCTGCAAAAACATGAGATTCATACACAGATTGTCAACTGCGCATGGTGTGTTCACAGGGCAACTATTTTTAAATCCAGGAAAAATGGGATTGGGGGAAGAAATTTCCCCAGGTGAGGGATTGTCCCTAGCCTATCTTGGCGAAAGGTCCTTGTTGCTGAGATTGAGGGTCAGCCTGCCTGAGGCACATTTCATACCTCAGAGAGGAGAGCTGGCAAGAACACTGCCAGGGAGCCTTGGGAACTCCCACACCAAAGAGGGAGCAGCCATGGGGAGGGTTGTGGGTGAAAGGTGCTGAGTTTGGGGGACCTTCACATGTGGGTGGGCTGGTGGGGAAGGACTGAGGACACAAGTTTTGCAGAACAATGGATTTCTTTCTTTCTTTCTTTCTTTCTTTCTTTCTTTCTTTCTTTCTTTCTTTCTTTCTACATTTTTTTCTTTCTTCCTTCCTTCCTTCCTTCCTTCCTTCCTTCCTTCCTTCCTTCCTTCCTTTCTTCTTTCTTTCTTTCTTTCTTTCTTTCTTTCTTTCTTTCTTTCTTTCTTTCTTTCTTTCTTTCTTTCTTTCTGTCTTACTTTTCTTTCCTTACTAGGTTGCCCAGGCTGCTCTCACACCGCCTAACTTGGGTCAACCTCTCAGCCTCGGTCTCCTAAACTTCAGCATTCACAGGTTTTCTATTTGATCAACATCCTGGTCTCTGCCTGCTCTTGAACTCTGGGCCTGAGGCGATCCTCCTGCCAAGGCCCGTCCTCACCCAAAGTTTTCTGGGTTTTCTTGGAGGTCAAGGTGGGGGTTCGCTATGGTGTCCAGCCTTGTCTGGAGCTCCCG
>NW_007260423.1:0-10030 GCF_000164805.1 Carlito syrichta | reverse complement strand
AAGAAAAAATAAGGTCGTCATGCTATGGGCTAAACAACGAATCAAGGTGTTTTCGAGCATGAATCTGGGGAAATGGAGTGCTTATATAGAGGCAACTACATGACCTTTTGCTAAGAAAAAATAAGGAATCTGGGTCACACGATTCCTCAATCCTAAAAAACTTCAGGGCATCTTGGAGAGGGCTAAAAAAGAATCAGAGTTTCGAAGTAGGCTCTATGTAATGAGTGTCCTAATATACAGGAAAATACACGGCCCTTGCCAAGGAAGAAAAATAATCAGGGTTATAGCTGTACTCAGTCCTAAAATTCAACAGGCCATCTGCAGTGGACTAAACAAGAATCAGGGTTTAGAATTTGCAACATAGGTAATAGGAGTCCTCATATACAGAATCTAGATGATCTCTTGCTAAGGAGAAATATGAAACCTGTTTTACACGGTTCCTCAGTCACAATATCTACATGACATCTTGCTAAGTGCTAAACAAGAATCAGGGTTTCTAAACAGGTTTCTGGGGAAAGGGAGTCCTCATATACAGAACACTACATGGCCCCTCGCTAGGGACGAATAAGGAATCTGAGATACACTAGTCCCCAAACCGAGAAATTTTCAGGGTGTCTTGGTATGGTATTAAAAAGAATCAGAGCTTCGATCTCGTCTCATGTTTCATAGATATTTGGCTTGTGGGTTTTATGAATCAGTCATTTCAGGACTCCAGCAACATTCTGGTCCTCTTGAGAGTTGTAAAAGGGTATCTGGTTGTACAAGTCCCTTAGGTTCCTCGGGAGAACTAAGGCCAGATTCCCAGAACAAATGTATCTTCTTGCCTTATTTGGATGTAACTCTGGTCTTAAGATGAACTTGGTAATCCTTAAGTTTCCATTTGTAGTTTTATCTGGAGAGGGATCAAAGGATTTGCTGTTGCCACATATTTTCTACGAATTATTAAAATGGTAACCCAGGAATCATGGATTCCACATCCCTAGGAAACCTCTGGGCATCTACATTTTTGTATACAGAATTTTGCATCCACATAGACAGGGAAAATCAGGGCATCTTGCTGAGAACGGATAGGGAATCCGGTTCTTGGAGTTCTCAATCGCCTACATCAAAAAGGTCTCTTGATAGGGTTTAATCAGCAATCTCAGGCTTCTATGACGCCATATTTTTATGGTGTCTTTTGAAAAGGGAACCAGGAATCTTGTGTTCTAGTTCCCGAATAACTTTATGAGAATTTTCTCTTGATGTCCAAGCAACTGGAATTCTAGGTCACCAGGAAATGTGTCGGCATCTTGCTGAGAATGAAGCAGGATTTTCAGTAATGGGAGTCCTCATATACAGAACACTACATGACCTGTTGCTACAGAAGAATAAGGAATCTTGGTTGCACGAGTTCTCCATCCCAAAAATCTACAGAGCGTCTTGCTAAGAGATAACCTCCAATCAGGGCTTGAAAGTAGGAATCTGGATAATGGGAGTCCTGAGATACAGGAAACTGCATGGTCCATTGCTAAGGAAGAATAAGGAATCTGGTTTACATGTGTCCTCAATCCCCAAAAAAACTTCAGGATGTCTTGCTAAGGGCTAAACACGAATTTGGGTTTTTGAAACATAATCTAGGGAAATGAAATCCTCATAAACAGGCTACTGCATGGACTTTTCCCAACAAAGAATAAGGAATTGGGTGACATGTGTTCTCAATCCCTAAAAAACTGCACGGCATCTTCCTAAGGTCTAAAGAAGCATCAGGGTTTCAACTCATGTATCTTGGGAAGGGAGAACTCATACACAGGCAACTGCATGGTTATTGCTAAAAATAAGGAATCTGGGTTATACGACTCCTCAGTCCTGAAAATCTACAGGGCATCTTGCTGATGGCTATAGAATCAACGGGGATTCGAGGCATGAATGTGGTTAATAGCAGTCATCATATGCTAAATCTGTCATTACTGATCCACAGGAACTTTCTGGTCCTCTTGTTAGTTGTAATCAAGGATCTGGCCACACCAAGTCCTTTGGTGTCCTAGGAACATCTACCACCATAATCATGTTCCCCAGAGTCAAAAGGCATATTGGTACAAAATCCCTCGATTCAGGTGACCTACAACTACAGAAAATTCTTGTGGTCGGCAGGTCGGATTTGGGATGTTGGATTTTGAAGATTCCACATTTTGGGGAGAGCTTGGAAAGGCCTAAAAAAGAATCAGAGTTTCGAAGCTGGATCTATGCAATGAGAGTTCTAATATACAGGAAAATACACGTCCCCTTACCAAGGAGGAAAAAGAATCATAGTTAACTATCTACACGGTCTTTACCTAAGGAGAAATAAACCTGTTTTACACGGTACCTCCGTCACAATATCTACATGATATCTTGCTAAGGGCTAAACAAGATTCAGGGTTTCTAAACAGTATTCTGGGGAGAGGGAGTCCTCATATACAGGACAGGACACAGCCCCTTGCAAAGGAAGAATAAGGAATCTGTTATACACTAGTTCCCAATCCAAAAAATTCTCAGTGATTCTTGCTACGGGGATAAACAAGAATCAGGGCTTCAAGCTCATCTCATATTTCGGAGATATTTGGCTTGTGGGTATTATGAATCAGTCATTTCAGGACTCCAACAACATTCTGGTCCTCTTGAGAGTTGTAAACGGGTATCTGGTAGTACAACTCCCTTAGGTTCCTAGGGACAACTAAGGCCAGATTCCCGGAACAAAAGTATCTTCTACACGTATTTGCGTGTTACCCTGGTCTTACGATGAACTTGGTAATCCTTAAATTAGCATTTGTACTTTTATTTGGAAAAGGGCAGATGGTTTTGCAGTTGCCAAATATTTAGTACGAATTATCAAAGTGTAACCAGGAATCATGGATTCCTCGTTCCTAGGAAACACTGGGAATCTGCATTTTTGTATACAAAATTTTGAATCCACATAGACAGGGAAAATCAGGGAATCTTGTCGAGAACGGAAAGGGAATCCGGTTCTTAGAGATCTAAATCCCCTAAATTTACAAGGTCTCTTGATAAGGCAACTGCAGGGACTTTTCCTAAGATAGAATAAGGAATCTGGGTGACATGTGTTCTCAATCCCGAAAAAACCATACGGCGTCTTCCTAAGTTTCAAACAAGTATCAGGGTTTCGACGCATGTATCTGGGAAAGGGAGTACACATGTACACGCAACTGCACGGTTGTTGCTAAAAATAAAGAATCTGGGTTATACAAGTCCTCAGTCCTGAAAGTCTACAGGGCATCTTGCTGACGGCTAAAGAAGAATCATGGATTTGAGGAATGAATGTGGGTAATAGCAGTCCTCATAAACAGGAAACTACAGGGCCTCTTGCTAAGAATAAAGAAGAAATCTCTTTTCCACGGTACCTCTATCAAAAATCTACATGGTGTCTTACTAAGGGCTAAACAAGAATTAGGTTTTTGAAACAGTTATCTAGGGAAATAGGGTTATAGCAGTCCTCAGTCCAAAAAATCATTACTCCATCTTCTGTGGGCTAAACAACAATCAAGGTTTAGAAGCTGCATCATAGGTAATAGAAATCCTCATATACAGAATCTACACGATCTCTTGCTAAGGAGAAATAAGAAACCTGTTTTACACGATTCCTCCGTCACAATATCTACATGACATGTTGCTAGGGTCTACACATGAATCCGGGTTTCCAAACAGGATTCTGGAGAAAAGGAGTCCTCATATACAGGACACTACATGGCCCCTCACTAAGGAAGAATAACTAATCTGTGATACACTAGTCCCCAATCCGAAAAATTCTAAAGGTGTCTTGCTACAGGATAAAAAAGAACCAGGGCTTCAAGCTCGTTTCATGTTTCGGAGATATTTGGCTTCTGGGTATTATAAATCAGTCATTTGAGGACTCCAGCAACATTCTGGTCCTCTTGAGAGTTGCAAACGGGTATCTGGTAGTACAAGTCCCTTAGTTCCTCGGGACAACTAAGGCCAGATTCCTGGAGCAAAGGTATGTTCTTGCCATATTTGGATGTAACTGCGGTCTTAAGATGAACTTGTTAATCCTTAAATGTCCGTTTGTAGTTTTATTTGGAGAGGAGTCTAGGGTTTTGCAGTTGCCAAATATTTAGTATGAATTATTAAAATGCAACCAGGCATCATGGATTCCACATCCCTAGGAAACAACTGGGCATCTGCATTTGTGTATACAGAGTATTGGAATCCACATAGAAAGGGAAAATCAGGGCATCTTGCTGAGAACGGAAAGGGAATCCGGTTTTTGGAGTTCTTAATCGCCTAAAACTACAAGGTCTCTTGAATAGATTTAATTAGCAATCTGGGCTTTTAATGTCTCCATATTTTTAGGGTATCTTCTGAAAAGGGACCCAGGAATCTTGGGTTCCAATTCCACAAGAACTTTACGGGAGTCTTTCTCTTGATATGCAAGCAACTGGAATTCTAGGTCACCAAGGTATTTCTCGACATCTTGCTGAGAATGAAGCAAAAATTTCTGTAGTGGGAATTCTCATATACAGAACACTAAACAACATGTTGCTACGGAAGAATAAGGAATCTTGGTTACACGAGTCCTCAATTCCAAAAATTACAGAGCGTCTTGCTAAGAGGTAACCACCAAAACGTTTTTGGGAGTAGGAATCTGGATAATGGGAGTCCTCATATACAGGACCCTGCACTGTCTATTGCTAAAGAAGAATAAAAATGTGGTTTACACGTGTCCTCAAAACCAAAAAAATGGTTTCAGGGTTTCTTGCTAAGGGTTAAACACGATTTGGGGTTTTTGAAGCCTAATCTAGGGAAATGAGATCCTCATATACAGGCTACTGCACAGAATTTTTAAAAGAAAGAATAAAAATTCTGGGTGACATGTGATCTCAATCTCTAAAAAAACTACACGGCATCTACCTAAGGTCTAAACAAGCATCAGGGTTTTGATGAATGTATCTGGAAAAGGGAGTACTCATATACAGACAACTGCACGGCTGTGGTTAAAAATAAGGAATCTGCGTTATATGAGTCCTCAGTCCTGAAAATCTACAGGGCATCTTGCTGATGGCTAAAGGAGTATCAGGGATTCGAGGCATGAATATGGGTAAGAGCAGTGCTCATATACAGGAAACTACATGGCCTCTTGTTAGGAAAAAAGAAGAAATCTGTATTACACTGTTCCTCGATCAAAAAATCTACATGGAGTCTTACTAAGGGGTAAACAAGAACCAGGATTTCGAAACAGGAATCTAGGGAAAGAGAGTCCTCATATACAGGACACTACATGGCCTCTAATTAAGGAAGAATAAAGAATCTTTGTTGTACGCGTCCTCAATCCAAAAAATTCCCAGGGTGTCAGTTATTGGACAAACAAGAAACTGGGCTTCTAGCTCTCCAAATGTCTTGGAGCAATTTAGCATTCGGATATTACAAATCAGTCATTTCAGGACTCCAGTCACATTGGTCCTCTTGAAAGTTGTACACGGGTATCGGGCATTCCAAGTCCGTTAGGTTCCTCGGAAAAACTAAGACCTGATTCCAGGACAAAAAGTATCTTCTTGCCGTATATGGGTGTAACTCTGGTCTTAAGCTGAACCCTGTAATCCTTCACCTTCCGTTTCTCTTTGTATTTTGACATGGGGCAAGGGTTTTGCAGTTTCCAAATGTTCAGTACGTATTTTTAAATGTAACCAGGAATCATAGATTCCACGTCCCTAGGAAACTTCTGGGCATCTGTCTTTTTGTATACAGAGTTTGGAATCCACATCGACAGGGAAAGTCAGGGCATCTTGCGGAGAACTAAAACGAAATTCGATTATAGGAGTTCTCCTTAACCGGAATCTACAGGGGCTCTTTATAAGGATTTATCAGCAATCTGGGCATCTGGGTCCCTATATAGTTCACAGCAACATGCTCCATGGATAAGCTAAATCTCTCATTACAGATCCATAGGAACTTTCTAGTACTCTTGTTAGTTGTAATCAAGGATCTGGCCCTACAAATCCTTTTGTGACCTAGGAACATCTACCACCATAATCATGTTCCCCAGAATCAAAGGGCTTATTGGTACAAAATCCCTCGATTCAGGTGACCTCAAACTACAGGTAATTCTTGTGGGTGGGCTTGTCGAAATTGGGATTTTGCGTTTTGAATTTTCCACATTTTGGGGAGGTCTTGTGAAGGGTAACCAGAAATCTTGGATTCCAGTTCTCAAAGAATATTATGGGCGTCTTTCTCTTGATATCCAAACAACTGGTATTCTTGGTCACCAGGAACTGTCTCGGCATCCTGCAGAGTGAAGCAGGAAGCTGGGTAATGAAGCAGGAAGCTGGGTAATGGGAGTCGTCATATACAGGAAACTACACCTCATACTGCTAAGGAATTATAAAGCATCTTGGTTACATGAGTCCTCAATCCCAAATACTACAGGCCGTCTTCAAAGAGGTAACCATGAATCAGGTTTTTGAAGTAGGAATCTGAGTAACGGGAGTCCTCACATACTGGGAACTTCACTGCCTATTGCTAAGTAACAATAAGGAATCTGCGTTACTCGTGTCCTCAATCCCAAAAAACTTCAGGTCGTCTTGCTCTGGGCTAAATACGAATCAGGGTGTTTTGGAGCATGAATCTGGGGAAATGGAATCCTTATATACAGGCAACTACATGACCTTTTGCTAAGAAAGAATACGGAATCTGTGTTATATGGGTCCTCAATCCCTAAAATCTACAGGGCATCTGGAAAGGGAGAAAAAAGAATCAGAGTTTCCAAGCAGGATCTATGTAATGAGAGTCCTCATATAAGTCAATACATATGGCCTTTTGCCAAGGAAGAAAAAGAATTGGGGTTATAGCAATCCTCAGTCCTAAAAATCGACAGGTCTTCTGCTGTGGGCTACAAAAGAATCAGGGTTTAGAAGCTGCAACATAGGTAATAGTAGTCCTCTTATACATAATCTACACGATCTCTACCTAAGGAGAAATAAGAAACCTGTTTTACACGGTTCCTCCATCACAATATCTACATGACATCTTTCTGAGGGCTAAACAAGAATCAGGGTTTTGAAACAGGAATCTTGGGTAGGAGTCCTCATATAAAGGAGACTACATGACCGCTCGCTAAGGAAGAATAAGTAATCTGTGATACATTAGACACCAATCCGAAAAATTCTCAGGGTGTCTTGCTACGGGATAAACAAGAACAAGGGATTCGAACTTGTCTCATGTTTCGGAGATATTTGGCTTGTGGGTATTATAAATCAGTCATTTCAGGACTCCAGCAACATTCTGGTCCTCTTGAGAGGTGTAAACGGTATCTGTGAGTACATGTCGCTTAGGTTCCTCGGGACAGCTAAGGCCAGATTCCCAGAGCAAAAGTATCTTCTTGCTGTATTTGGATGTAACTCTGATCTTAAGATGAACTTGGTAATCCTTAAATGTCCATTTGTAGTTTTATTTGGAGAGGGGCTGAGGATTTGCAGTTGCCAAATATATAGTACGAATTATCAAAATGTAACCAGTAATCATGGAATCCACGTCCCTAGGAAACATCTGGGCATGTACACTTTTGTATACATAGTTTTGGAACCCACATAAACAGGGAAAATCAGGGCATCTTGCTGAGAACAGAAAGGGAATTCGGTTCTTCCAGTTCTCAATCGCCTAAATCTACAAGGTCTCTTGAATAGGTTTAATTAGCAATCTGGTCTTTTATGTCGCCACAATTTTAGGGTGTCTTTTGAAAAGGGAACCAGGATTCTTGGGTTCCAATTTCACAAGAACTTTATGGGAGTCTTTCTCTTGATATCCAAGCAACTGGAATTCTAGGTCACCCAGGAATTGTCTCGGCGTCTTGCTGAGAATGAAGCAGGAATTTCAGTAAGTGGCGTCCTCATATACATAACACTACACGACCAATTGCTATGGAAGAATAAGGAATCTTGGTTACACGAGTCCTCCATCCCAAAAATCTACAGAGCATCTTGCTAACAGATAACCACATATCAGGTTTTGGGACTAGGAATCTCGATAATGGGAGTCCTCATATACAGGAAATTGCACTGTCTATTGCTAAGAAAGAATAAGGAATCTGGTTTACACGTGACCTCTATCCCCAAAAAACTTCAGGGTTTCTTGCTAAGGGCTAAACAAGTATTTGGGTTTTTGAAGCATAATCTAGGGAAATGAAATACTCATATACAGGCTACTGCATGGACTTTTCCCAATAAAGAATAAGGAATCTGGGTGACATGTATTCTCAATCCCTAATAAACGACACGGCGTTGTCCTAAGGTCTAAACAAGAATCAGTGTTTCAACGCATGTATTTGGGAAAGGGAGTACTCATATACAGGCAACTGCACGGCTGTTGCTAAAAATAAGGGATCTGGGTTATACAAGTCCTCAGTCCTGAAAATCTACAGGGCATCTTGCTGACGGCTAAAGAAGAATCAGGAATTTGAGGCTTGAATGTGGGTAATAGCATCCTCATATACAGGAAACTACATGGCCTCTTACTAAGAAAAAAGAAGAAATCTGTTTTACACGGTGCCTCCATCAAAAAATCAGCAAGGCGTCTTACTAAGGGCTAAACAAGAATCAAGGTTTTGAAACAGGAATCTAGGGAAAGAGAGTCCTCATGTACAGGACACTACACGGGCTCTAACTAAGGAAGAATAAAGAATCTTTGTTGTACGAGTCCTCAATCCAAAAAATTCCCAGGGTGTCTGTTATGGGACAAACAAGAAACATGGCTTCGAGCTCCCCAAATGTTTCGGAGCAATTTAGCATGCGGTTATTACGAATCAGTCATTTCAGGATTCCAGCAACATTGGTCCTCTTGAAAGTTGTAAACTGGTATCGGGCAATCCAAGTCCGTTATGTTCCTCGAAACAACTAAGGCCGGATTCCAGGACAAAAAGAATCTTCTTGCCATATTTGGATGTAACTCTGGTCTTAAGGTGAACCCTGTAATCCTTCACCTTTCGTTGCTTTTTCATTTTGAGAAGGGACAAGGGTTTTACAGTTTCCAAATATTTAGTACGTATTTTTAAAGGTAACCAGGAATCAAGGATTCTACGTGCCTAGGAAACGTCTGGGCATCTGTATTCTTGTATACAGAGTTTGGAATCCACATGGAAAGGGAAAATCTGGGAATCATGCTGAGAACCAAAAGAAAATCCAGTTCTAGGAGTTCTCATTAACCGGAATCTACAGGTCCTCTTATTATGGATTTATCAACAATTTGGGCTTCTGGGTCCCTACATATTTCAGAGCTATTTGCTCCGTGGATACTCTAAATCTGTCATTACTGATCCACAGAAACTTTCAGTTCCTCTTGTAAGTTGTAATCAAGTATCTGGCCCTACAAATTCTTTTGTGCCCTAGGAATATCTACCAATATAATCATGTTTCCCAGAATCAAAAGTCATATGGGTACAAAATTCCTCGATTCAGTTGACCTCATTTGTAGTTTTATTTGGAGAGGAACCTAGGGTATTGCAGTTGCCAAATATTTAGTACGAATTATTAAAATGTAACCAAGAATCATGGTTTCCACATTCCTAGGAAATATCTGGGCATCTGCATTTGTGCATACAGAGTTTTGGAATCCACACAAACTGGGAAAATCAGGGCTTCTTGCTGAGAACGGTAAGGAAATCCGATTTTTGGAGTTCTCAATCTCCTAAATCTACAGGGTCTCTTGAATAGGTTTAATTAGCAATCAGGGCTTTTATGTCACCATATTTTTAGGGTGTCTCTGAAAAGGGAACCAGGAATCTTGGGCTCCAATTCCACCAGAACTTTATGGGAGTCTTTCTCTTGATATTGAAGCAACTGGAATTCTAGGTCACCAAGAAATTTCTTGACATCCTGCTGAGAATGAAGCAAAAATTTCTGTAATGGGAATCCTCATATACAGAACCCTACACAACATGTTGCTATAGAAGAATAAGGAATCTTGGTTACACGAGTCCTCAATCCCAAAAATTACAGAGCGTCTTGCTAAGAGATAACCACCAAAAAGATTTTGAGAGTAGGAATCTAGA
>NW_007260422.1:8262-9229 GCF_000164805.1 Carlito syrichta | reverse complement strand
TTTCCTTTCCAATCCATTCCTCTCTATTCCCTTCCTCTCCATTCCTTTTCACTACATTTCATTACATTCCAGTCAGTTATTCCGTTCCCTTCCCTTTAATTCCTCTCCATTCCATTCCTCTGCGTTACAATTCATACACTCCATTGCAATCCATTCCTCTACATTCCATTTCATTCCCTTTTACTCCATTCAATTCATCTCCATTCCTTTCATCTCTATTCCATTCCACTCCACTCCTTTCCTTTCCATTCTTTTCTTCTCCTTTCTATTACATTCTATTACTTTCTACTCCTTTCCTCTCCATCCTATTCCTCTACATTCCATTACACTCCATTCTATTAATCTCCATTTCATTCCATTCCCAGCCATTCCATTCCATGCTATTCTTCTCCATTACTTTCCATTCCATTCTACTCTATTCCATTCCTTATAATTCCATTTCTGTCCATTCCCTTCAATTCCACTACATTCCATTCCATTCCACTACATTCCATTCCATTCCTTTCGCTTTCTTTCCTTTCTTTGCTATTCAATTCCTCTTTGATTCCTTTCCTCTCCATTCCATTGCCTTCCATGACATTCCACATCTTTCAATTCTTCACCATTATGTTAAAATCCATTCCATTCCTCTCCAAACCTTTACATTCCATTTTATTCCATTTCTCTCTATTCCATTCGATTGAACTTCATTCCTCACCATTTATCTCCATTCCATTCCTTTCCTCTCCCTTCCTCTCCATTGCATTCTGTCCCGTTTCATTGCTCTCCATTCCATTCCTCTCCATTTCAATGCATTCTCCAATATTACATTCTATTGCATTCATCACCATTCCACTCCATTCCACTCCATTCCTTTCCATTCTACTCTAGTCCATTCCATTCTACTCTAGTCCATTCCATTCCATTTCATTCCTATTCATACATTTCTTCTCCTATTTATTCTTCTTCATTCCATTCCTCTTATTCC
>NW_007260422.1:7018-7807 GCF_000164805.1 Carlito syrichta | reverse complement strand
TTCATTCCTTTCCATTCCATTCCTCTTGATACCATTCCAATCGCTTGTATTCCATTACTCACCATTCCACTCCATTCCTCTTCTTTCTTTTTCACTCTATTCCATTTCTATCCATTCCATTCGATTCAATTCTGTTCCTCTCCATTCCTTCCCCTACATTACCTTCCTCTCCATTTCATTCCATTCCATTCCTCTCCATTGCATTACATTACATTCCACTTTTCTCCATTCCTTTCCTATCCATTCCATTCCATATCTCTCCATTCCATTGCACACTTCTGCATTCCATTCCATTTCTTTTCTCGCTATTACATACATTTCCATTCCATTACTCTAAATAACATTCCATCTATTTCAATTTCTTTCCATTCCTTACAAATGGATTCCTTTATCTTTCATCCCATTCCACTCCATCCAATTCCTTTCCATTTCATTTCTAACCATTCCATTCCTTTCGCCTCTTCCCCATTCCATTCCTCTCCATTCCATTCCATTACTCTCCATTCCATTTCATTCTTATCCAATCCCTTCCATTCCATTCCATTCCTCTCCTTCCCATTCTTATCCATTCCATTACTCTCCATTCCATTCCATGTTATTCCACTCCATTCCAGTCCTCTCCTTTCCATTCCATTCCATTTCTCTGCATTCCATTCCATTCCACTCCACTCCATTCTATTCCTCTGCATTCCATTTCTCTTCATTCTATTCCTCTCTATTCCTTTCCATTCCATTCCTCTTAATTTCACTCCTTTCCATTCGTCTTCTTTCCTTTTCAATATTTTTTAT
>NW_007260422.1:5515-6998 GCF_000164805.1 Carlito syrichta | reverse complement strand
TCTAAATAACATTCCATCTATTTCAATTTCTTTCCATTCCTTACAAATGGATTCCTTTACGTTTCATCCCATTCCACTCCATTCCATTCCTTTCCATTTCATTTCTAACCATTCCATTCCGTTCACCTCTTCCCCATTCCATTCTTCTCTATTCCATTCCATTACTTTCCATTCCATTTCATTCTTATCCAATCCCTTCCATTCCATTCCATTCCTCTCCTTCCCATTCTTCTCCATTCCATTACTCTAAATTCCGTTCCATATCTTTACATTCCTTTACTCTCCATTCCATTGCCCTCCATTCCATTCCATGTTATTTCACTCCATTCCAGTCCTCTCCTTTCCATTCCATTCCATTCCTCTGCATTCCATTCCATTCCACTCCACTCCATTCTATTCCTCTGCATTCCATTTCTCTTCATTCTATTCCTCTCCATTCCTTTCCATTCCATTCCTCTTAATTTCACTCCTTTCCATTCGTCTCCTTTCCTTTTCAATATTTTTTATTCCATTCCATTCCATTTAATTCATCTCCATTGTATTTCATTCCACTCTACTCCAGTCAATTCCTGTCCACTCGATTCCCTTCCATTCCATTAAATTCCAATACATTTCACTCCATTCCATTCCTCTCTCTTCCATCCCTCCACATTCCATTCCATTACTGTATTCCATTGTATTCTTTTCTTCACATTCCATTCCATTCCTCAGGATTCCATTCCATTCCATTACTTTCCATTCCATTCCTTTCCTTTCTATTTCTCTCGCTTCCAATTTCATTACACTCAATTACATTCCTCTCCTTTCTTTCCTCTCCAATCCATTCATTCCATTGCATTCCTCTTTATTTCCCTTCATTCCACTCCTGTGGAATCCACTTCACTACATTTTATTCCATTTCATTCAGTTCTATTGTATTCCTTTCCCTTTCCTTTAATTCTTCTCCATTCCATTCCTCACCATTCCATTCCACTACATTGTAATCGATTTCTCTCCGTTCCCATCCTTTCTTTTTCATTTTTCTTCATTCATGCCTCTCCATCCCGTACTTCTCCATTCCATTCGACTCAATCTTTTCCTTTCCATTTTTTTCTTCTACATTCCTTTCCATTCTATTCCTTTCTACTCCAATACTCTGCTTTATATTCCTCTCCATTCTATTCCTCTCCATTCCATTACTCTCCATTCTTTTCATCTCCATTCCATTCCATTCCATTCCTAGCCATTCCATTCCATGACATCCGTCTCCATTCCTTTCCATTCCATTCCTCTCCATTGCATTACATTCTTTTGCTCTCCATTGCATAATATTCCATTCCACTCCTCTCAATTCCCTTCCTCTTCATTTAATTCCACTTGTCTCCATTCCATTCCACTATTCTGCATTCCATTCCCTTCCTTTCCTCCCCATTCCATTCCAGTTCCTCTTCATTCCCTCCATTCTATTTTCTCTTCATACCATTTCACTACATTTAATTCCATT
>NW_007260422.1:3505-5495 GCF_000164805.1 Carlito syrichta | reverse complement strand
CTCTCAATTCCCTTCCTCTTCACTTAATTCCACTTGTCTCCATTCCATTCCACTATTCTGCATTCCATTCCCTTCCTTTCCTTTTTATTCCATTCATTCCATTCTGTTCCTCTTGATTTCCCACCATTCTATTCCTCGTCATGACATTTTACTACATTTAATTCCATTCCATTCAGTTCTATTCCATTCCATGCCTCTCCTTTTAATTCCTTTCCAATCAATTTCTCTCCATTACATTCCATTCTACTCCATTGCAATCAATTTGTCTCCATTCCATGCCGCTCCATTTTATTTCTCTCCAATCCTTTCCTTTCAATTCCTTTTTCTCCATTCCATTCCATTCTATTACATTCTACTCCAATCCTCTCCATTCTATTCCTCTCCATTCTATTCCTCTTCATTCCAGGACATTCCTCTCTATTTCATTTTTTTCCAATACGCTCCAATACATTCCATTCCTCTGCATTCCATTTCGTTCCATTCAATTTTATTCTATTTCTCTTAATTCCATTCGATTGAATTCCTATCATCTCTATTGCTCTCCATTCCATTCCATTTCTCTCCATTCCATTGCATTCCTTTGCTCTCCATTGCATTTTATTCCATTCCATTTTCTCCATTTCCTTCCTCTCTATTACATTTCATTTCTCTCCACTCCATTCTACTCTTCTGCATTCCATTTCCTTTCTTTTCTCTCCATTACAATCACTTCCATTCCATTCCCCTAATTCCATTCCATCTGTTTAAATTCCTGTCGAATCCTTACCACTGGATTCCTCTACATTCCATTACATTTCACTCCTTTCCTTTCCTCTGCATTCCATTCCTCTACATTCCATTCCATTCCCTTTCATTTCATTCCTTTCTAATCCATTACATGAGACTGCATTCCATTCCATTCCTATTCACTCATCCAATATTCCACATTGCCTTCCATTTCTCTGCGTTTCATCCTATGCCATTCCTTTGCATTCCATTGCATTCCAGTCGACACTATTTCATTCCTCTCCATTCCATTCGTCTCCATTCCTTTCCATTTAATTCCATTTAATTACATTACTCTCCATTCCCTTCAATTAATTTCCTTTCTCTCCATTCTACTCCATGCCATTCCATTCATCTCCATTGCATTCCATTCAAATCCACTTCTCTCTATTCCATTCCTCTCCATTTCATTCTATTCCGTTACTCTCCATTCCATTCCTCTCCATTTCATTCTATTCCGTTACTCTCCATTCCATTCCATTCTTCTTCATTCTATTCGATATCATTCCTCTTTAACCCATTCCTCTCCATTCATTCCTCTGATTTGCAATCGATCTCTTTCCATTACTTTCCATTCCTTGTCTTTCGATTCCTCTACATTACCTTCTATTCCTCTCCATTCAATTCCTCTCCATTGCATTCCAATCCATTCTATACCTCTCCATTCCATAATTCTCCATTCCATTCTTTTCCATTCCATTACTTTCCATTGCAATAGCTTCCTCTCCAATCCATTCAATTCTTTTCCATTCCATTCCATTTTACCCCATTTGATTCTTCTCCATCCCTTTCCACTCCACTCCATTTCATTCCAATCCATTCCTCTCCATTCAATTACTCTCCCTTCTATTTCTGTCCCTTTCATTTTTGTCTTCTAGTCCATTCCATTCAATTCCATTAGTCTCCATTACGTTCCATTCCATTCCATTTCTCTCCATCCTTTCTGCTCCTTTCCCTTTCTCTCTGTTTTATTCTTGTCCATTTCATTCCATTCTACTCCATTCCATTCCATTCCTTTCATATCCAATTCATTGTATTCCATTCCATTCCTCTCCATTCCGATGTATTCCACTCTATTCCATTCCTCTCCATTCCATTTTATTCTATTCCTTTCCACTCCTTTCCTCTATTCAAATCCAGTCCGATACATTCATCTCCATTCCAATCCTCTACATTCTATTCCTCTCCACTAAAATCATTCAATTCCGTTTCTCTCCATTCCATT
>NW_007260422.1:1637-3485 GCF_000164805.1 Carlito syrichta | reverse complement strand
TCTGTCCATTTCATTTCTGTCTTCCAGTCCATTCCATTCAATTCCATCAGTCTCCATTCCATTCCATTCCATTCCATTTCTCTCCATCCATTCTGCTCCTTTCCATTTCTCTCTATTTTATTCTTGTCCATTTCATTCCATTGTACTCCATTCCATTCCATTCCTTTCATATCCAATCCATTGCATTCAATTCCACTCCATTCCATTCCTCTCTATTTCATTCTATTGTATTCCTTTCCACTCCTTTCCTCTCTATTCAAATCTAGTCCTATACATTTTTCTCCATTCCAATCCACTACATTCTATTCCTCTCCACTTCAGTCATTCAATTCCGTTTCTCTCCATTCTATTTCTTTCCATTCCATTCAATTCCATTTCTCTTCATTTCATTCGATTAAATTCCTTTCCTCTCCATTCCATTCCTTTCCTCTCCATTGCAGTCTATTTCGATCCACTCCTGTCCATTCCATTCCTCTCCATTCTACTCCATTCCATTCTATTCCTTTCAAATCCATTGTTCTCCATTCTATTCCTCTCCATTCTAATCCTCTCCTTTGCATTACTCTCCATTGTATTCATCTCCATTCCATTCCTTTCCAACTAATTCCATTCCATTCCATTCTATTCTTTTCCATTCAATTCTGCCCCATTCCATTCCTCCCCCTTCCATTTCTGCCTATTGCATTCTAGTGCATTCCATTCCAATCCTTTTGTCAACTTTCCATTCCTTTCTAATCCATCCCTCTCCATTTCATTCACTCCATTCCATTCCACTCCATTCCATGTGATTCCACTTTATTCCATTCCTCTCCATTCCTTGCCATTACTCTCCACTCCATTCTTCTCCATTCCATTCCAATCCATTCCATTCCTTTCCTTTACATTATACTCCATTTCTCTCTATTTCATTACATTCATCTCAATTCCTCAGCATTCCTCTCCTTTCCCTTTCATTCCTCTCCATTCTATTCCATTCCATTGTTTTCCATTATATTCCATTCCATTCCACTATTCTCCAATCCCTTCCTCTTCATTACATTCTATTTCTCTCCCTTCCATTCCACTATTCTGCATTCCATTCTCTTAATTTTCTCTCCATTGTTTTCATTGCCATTACATTCCTCTAAATTCCATTCCATCTTTTCAATTCCCTTTCTTATTTTACCATTGTTTTCCTCTAGTTTTCATTCCATTCCGCTCCTTCCATTCGTCTCCATTCCATTCCTAACCAATACATTCCATTCCACTCCATTCCATTCCATTCCTCTCCATTCCATTCCATTGTATACCTTTCCACACTTTTCCTCTCCATTCCATTCCATTCCATTGCATTCCTATCCTATCCTTTCCTCTCCATTCCATTTCTGTCCACTACATTTTTTATTTTTTAGTCCATTCCATTCAATTCCATTACTCTGCATTCCATTCCATTCCATTCCATTCCAATCCATTCCAATCCTCTTTATTCCTGTCCATTCCATTCTGCTCCTTTCCATTCCTCTCCATTTCATTCCTGTTCGTTTCATTCCATTCCACTCCATTCCATTTCGTTCCTTTCATCTCCACTCCATTGCATTTCATTCCATTCCTCTCCATTCCAATCGATTCGACTCCATTCCATTCCTCTCCATTCCATTCCATTCTATTCCTTTTTCACTCCTTGCCTCTCCATTGAAATCCAGGCCAATTCATTACTCTCCATTCCATTCCTTTCCATTCCAATCATTCCATTCCATTCCTCTCCATTCCATTCAATTCCATTTCTCTCTGTTCCATTCGATTAAATTCCGTTCCTCTCCATTCCCTCCATTCCATTCCATTCCTCTCCATTGCATTCTATTCCAATCC
>NW_007260422.1:0-1617 GCF_000164805.1 Carlito syrichta | reverse complement strand
TTCCATTTCTCTCCATTCCATTCAATTCCATTCAATTCCATTTCTCTTCATTCCATTCGATTAAATTCCTTTCCTCTGCATTCCATTCCTTTCCTCTCCATTGCAGTCTATTTTGATCCACTCCTGTCCATTCCATTCATCTCCATTCTACTCCATTCCATTGTATTCCTTTCAAATCCATTGTTCTCCATTCTATTCCTGTCCATTCTAATCCTCGCCTTTCCATTACTCTCCATTGTATTCATCTCCATTCCATTCTCTTCCTTCTATTCTATTCAATTCCTATCCATTCCTTTCCATTCATTGCACTCCATTCCATTCCCCTCCATTTCATTGCATTCCACTATATTAAATTCCATTCTATTCCACTCCATTCCATTCCACTCCATTCCATTCCATTCCTATCCATTCTATTCCTTTTCAATCCATTCCTTTCTATTCCCTTCCTCTCCATTCCTTTTCACTACATTTCGTTACATTACAGTCATTTCTATTCCGTTCACTTCCCTTTAATTCCTCTCCATTCCGTTCCTCTACCTTCCAATTCATTCACTCCATTGCAATCCATTCCTTTACATTCCATTTCTTTCCATTTTACTCCATTCAATACATCTCCATTCCTTTCATCTCTATTCCATTCCAGTCCACTCCTTTCCTTTCCATTCCTTTCTTCTCCTTTCTATTACATTCTATTAATTTCTTCTCCATTCTATTCTTCTCCATTCCATTACACTCCATTCTATTAATCTCCATTCCACTCCATTCCCAGCCATTCCATTCCTTGCCATTCTTATCCATTCCTTTCCATTCCATTCTACTCTATTCCATTCCTTATAATTCCATTTCTGTCCATTTCCTTCAATTCCACTACATTCCATTTCATTCCACTACATTCCATTCCATTCCTTTTGCTTTCTTTCCTTTCTTTGCTATTCAATTCCTCTTGATTCCTTTCCTCTCCAATCCATTCCCTTTCATGACATTCCACATCATTCGATTCTTCACCATTACGTTAAAATCCATTCCATTCCTCTCCAAACCTTTACATTCCTTTTTATTCGACTTCTCTCTATTCCATTCGATTGAACTTCATTCCTCACCATTTATCTCCATTCCATTCCATTCCTCTCCGTTCCTCTCCATTGCATTCTGTCCCATTCCATTGTATTCCACTCCATTTAACGCATTCCCCTATATTACATTCTATTGCATTCATCACCATTCTACTCTATTCCTTTCCTCTCCAATCCTTTCCTCTCCACCCCATTCCATTCTACTCTACTCCATTCCATTCCATTCCATTTCATTCCTATTCGTACATTTCTTCTCCAATTCATTCTTCTTCATTCCATTCTTCTTATTCCATTGCACTCCATTTGATTACATTCTTCTTTTTTGTTCTGCAATAATTCATTTCCATTCCATTCCTCTACATTCCATTTCCTTCCATTCTATTCGTCATCATTCCATTGCATTCATTTCCATTCCATTTCTCTCCCTTCCATTCCCTTCTATTCCTTCTTCTCCTTTCCTCTCCATTCAATGCAAGTCCATTATATTCCACTCCATTCCATTCCTCTCCATTTTATTAGTCTTCATTCCATTCCATTCCATTCC
>NW_007260421.1:6653-10728 GCF_000164805.1 Carlito syrichta | reverse complement strand
GAACTTGTCAGTTTAATAAGGTCCCATTTGTCTATCTTCTCTCTTAAGTCCTGCGGGTTTCAGGTTTTGTACAGGAATTGGATGCCAGTTCCGATTTCCATGAGAGTATTTCCTTCCTTTTCTAAGGTTCTTATGGTTTGAGGTTTTACATTTAGGTCTCTGATCCATTTGGAGTTAACCTTTGTGCATGGGGATAGATAGGGGTCCTGTTTCAATCTTCTGTATGTGGTCAGCCAATTTTCCCAGCACCATTTACTGAATAGGTTCTTCTCTCCCCATTGGTAGGTGGTGGGGGCTTTGTCGAAGATGAGTAGGTTGAGAAATTGAGGTTTTGCTTCTGGAATCTCAATTCTGTTCCATTGATCTATATGCCTGTTCCTGTACCAATACCAAGCTGTTTTGATGATTGTAGCTTTATAGTAAAGCTTGAAGTCTGGTATTGTGATACCACCTGCTTTGTTTGTTTTGCTGAGGATTGTTCTGGCTATTCTTGGACGTTTGTGTTTCCATATGAATTCCTGTGTTGCTTTTTCTAGGTCTGAGAAGAATGTTGTTGGTAATTTAATGCGTATTGCATTGAATTTGTAGATTGTCTTAGGTAAGATGGACATCTTCACAATGTTGATTCTTCTGATCCATGAGCATGGGATATTTTTCCAATTGTTCATGTCAGCTTTGATTTATTTGAGCAGTGTCTTGTAATTTTCATTGTAAAGGTCTTTCACGTCTCTGGTTAGGAAGATGTCCTGCCAACTTTCTACCTTGGCTTCCCAGAATGCTGGGATTCCAGGCGTGGGCCACCACGCCAGGTCTTCTGGGTCGTTTTCGATGAAGGATCGAGATCGCTTTTGGGGGCTCAGCCTCATGATCCCAATGGTTTGGGAGGCTGAGGCCAACTGCAGGTCCGAGCCTGCAGGCTGAGACCTGACCGGGCACCTCAGCGAGACCTTGTCTCTATCCTCCATCCCAAATGAGCCATATGTGGTGGCACATGCCTGGTCTTCCAGTTTCTTGCAAGTCTGGGGAAAAGCTTACCAGAGCTCGGTGGGCCAAGGCGGCAGTGGCCAGGAGTGAGCCACATTCCTCCATCCTGGGCAATGGAGTGAGACCCCGACTAAAAGAAAAAAAGGAAAAAGAAGAATAATATCCATTTGTGTATGGTGTTTGGATCATCGTGAACAGAGATCATTTGGCAAGGAGGTCCCAGCTTGAGTCTAGAGTTCCCAAAAGACCCTTGATCGGCAAAAAATTGGGATGTGGCTTTGGGAGGCTGAGGCAGGTAACCACTGGAGCCCTGGAGTTCGAGATCAGCCTGGGACACATAGCGAGAAATCAGCTAGCCCTGAAACACAAACAATGGAGTCACAGGTGGTGTCACTCCTAGTCCCAGTTACATGGCATGTGGTGGATTTCTTCCTGGGGCATTCCTTTGGGTCGCCCCCACTGACAGACTGTGCAAGTCCAGGTTGGGTATCGTGGCTCTTGGCCATCAGTCCAGTGCCCTTGGAAGCCGAGCTGGGAGGCTGCCTGAGACCAGGTGTTGGAGACCAGCCCAGGCTACATGGCCAGACCTTGACTCGGCAGGAGGTCCCCAAAATTGAGTCAGGCATGGTGGCCTCCAGAGTCCCAGCTGCTTGGGTGTCATGGATGGAGGACTGCCTGAACCACACGCGTTGAGGCCCCAGGAGCCATGATCATGCCACCATGCCCCAGTATGTCTGACAGAGACTGGTGACAAAAAAGACCCCTTCACATGCATCACTACGGGCGTCCACAGCTCCCCAGGGAAAGGTCCATGTCTGCAGGGGATGTTGGAGTGATTGGGGAGGAAGGGGACATTCCCCCATGCAGAAGTGGCAGAAAGGGCAACTGGAACCTGGGATGGCTGTGGCAATGCTGGACCACCTTGATCGCTCTGTGCCCGACAGCCACCCTAGCTCTGGGTCGTCTGTTCCACGAGCTCACTCATGTCTTTGCTGTGGTGCATGAATGTGAAGGGTGGAGGCATGTCTTCTGGGGCGCTTGGCCAAAGGCATGGGACAGACATGACCGATGATCCCCCTTGAAACCTCCCATGAACTACAGGCCAGAAAGTGCCTTTTCCTCTCCCATCTCTGTGGGTGACACCTCACACTGGGTGGCAGGAGTGGTGGTGGTGTTTGTGATGGTGTTAATATTATTTGGAGTCTTAATCCCATGCTGTCACCAGGCAAGAGCACAGGGGCACACTGAAGTCCACTGCAGACTTCCCCTGCTGGTCTCCGGCGATCTTCTCACCTCAAGCCCCCAAGTGGTGGGAAGCACAGGTCTCCACTACCATGCCAGGGTAATCTTTGGATTTATTTTTCATGGCTGAGATGAAGTATCTTCCCGTGACCTGGGCTGGTATTGAACCCGCAGGCTCAGGTCATCCACTCGCCTGGGCCTCCAAAGTGCCAGGAGCCCCTGAACCCAGCCTATGGTAGTGGGGGTTGTTGTGGTTGATATTATTATTCTGAGTCAGAGTCCCGCTCTGATGTGGAGGCAAAAGCGCAGGAGCCCGCTCTCAGCCTCCACGGCATCCACCAGCTGGGTCCCGGCAATCCTCATGCTTCAGCATCACAAGTGGACGAAAGGACAGGCATGCACCACCATGCTTGGCTCAGTTTTTGGCTTCTTGTAGAGAAAAGATATCGCCAAGGTGCCTGAGATGGTCTCAAACCTGGGTCTTAGATCATTCTATCACCTTGGCCACTTGGAGCGCTAGGATGTCAGGCGTGAGCCCCAGGACCTGGCCTCCTAACACCTCTTGGAGCACCACCGCGAGGCCTGCTCCATTGCGACATCCCAGGACCCCAGAGAGTGGGGCCAGAGTCACCTGCCAAGTCCTCCCCCCTGGGGAGTGCCTGGCTCAGGTGTGTGTCTCCCCCAGGGTGCCCACTTCTCCACCCGCCTCATTTCCCTGGGTGAACCTGCTCGCTCCTCCCAGGGGATGCCTCAGGGAAAGGGAGGGTGAGACTCTCAAATCTTTAGGGGAATAGGTATGACCAGACGACTCACGCATGTCTCCTTGGCACTCAGGGTAGCCGAGACGGGAAGATGACCGGAGCCTGGGTGATTGAGAACAGGCTCTACACCATAGCAAGCCCCCACTTTGACCCAAAGAAAAACCCAGAAAACCTTCAGTGAGGGCAGGCCTCGGTGTGAGGACCGCCTCTGGCCCAGAGTTCAAGACTAGGCAAGAAGACTTGGATGTCAAACAATGGAAAACCTGTGTTAGCAGCAGTTTGGGAGCCTAGACCAAGAGAATGGTATGAGTTGGGTAGTTTGAGAGCTTCTTGGGCAACCTACTGAGGAAAGTAAAGAAAGAAATAAACAAAGATAAAAAGAAAGAAGGAAAGAAAGAAAGAAATCCATTCTCCTACGAACCCTCTACCCTCAGTCCTTTCCTCCGACCCCCAAATGTGAGGTTTCCCCAAGTTCAGCACCTTCCAGCCCCAACCCTCCCATTGGATTCCCCTGCTTTGGTTCGGGAGTTCCCGAGGCTCCCTGACTGTGTTCCTGCCAGCTGTCTTCTCCGAGGGGAGAAATGTGCCCCAGGCTGGCTGACACTCTCATTCAGCAACAAGGACCTTCCACCAAGAAAGATCAGGGACACATGCATCACCCGAAGACATTTCTTCCCCACCAATCCCATTTTTCCTGGCTCTAAAGCCAGTCGTCCTGTGAACACACCATGTGCAAGTGAGAATTGGTGTAAGATTCTGATGTTTTCGAGACAGTGTCTGGCTCTGTGGCCCTGTGACCCAACCTTCATTCACCGCCAGCCTCCAAATCTCAGGCTCTGGTGATCCCCCAGTCTCAGCCTCCAGAGTGTCAGGGATGATGGGCACCATGACCCCAGAACCCCTGTTTGGATGAGTGTGGAGACTGGATCACCATGCATGACCCGGACTGGCCTTTGACTCCTTAGCTCCAGCCGTCCTCCTGCCTCAGCCTCCCAGATTGCTGGTATTCCAGGATTTCAAGACCAGCCTGATCCACGTATCAAGACCTCGTCAATTTCCAGAACACAAACACTGGAGTCGTGTCTTGT
>NW_007260421.1:5136-6633 GCF_000164805.1 Carlito syrichta | reverse complement strand
GTCCCATTCTGATGCCCAGGAGAGTGCAGGGGCCCACTCTTGGACACCACTGCCTACACTGGCTGGGGTCCGGAGAAACCCCTGAAGCTGCCTCAAGAGTGTGTAGAACTACAGACAAGCACCACAACACTTGGCTCATTTCTTTGGCTACTTGTAGTGATGACGTTTCGCCATGGTGCCCAGGCTGGTCTCGAACACTGGGGCTCAGGCCATCTTCTGGCCTTGGCCTCCCACAGTGCCATAATGATTGGTGTGAGGCCCCCTGCCCAGCCTCCACAGCCTTCTCAGAGTCCCACCATGAGCCCCACTCACTTCTGACGACCCAGGACACTGGAGAGTGCAGCTGGAGTTACCCACTGAGCCCTCCCCCGAGAAAACGACTGGTGCAGGGGCATGTCTCTGCTGGGTCATCCACCCCTGTGCCCGCCTTGTTTCACAGGGTGAACCTGCTCGCTTCTCCCAGGGGCCAGTTCAGGTAAAGGGAGTGCATGACTCTCAAACCTTCTGGGGGGTGGTGACAGCCGGGCGACAAGATGGCAGAAGCCCAGGAGCTTGAGATCAGGCTGGGAGCCATACCAAGCCCCTATATAAACCCCAAGCAAAATCCAGAAAACCTTGTGTGAGGGCAGGCCTCGGCGGGAGGATTGACTCCAGGCTAGAGTTCAAGTCCAGGCCTGAAGACCAGGATGTCGACCTAATGGAAAGACTGTGCTTGTAGCAGTTTAGGAAGTCCAGACAGAGAGGATTGCTCAAGTTGGGTGGTTTGAGAGCAGCCTGGGTAAACTAGGGAGGAAAGAAAGAAAGAAAGAAAGAAAGAAATCCATTATTCTGCCAACCTTCTGTCCTCAGGCTTTCCTCCCCACTTTCCCCACATTTACGGGTCCTCCAAGCTCAGCATCTTCCAGCCCCAACCCCCCCAAAGGCTGCCTCCACATTGGTGTTGGAGTTCCCAAATACCTAGCCAGATTCCTGCCGGTACTCCTCTTCAAGGGGAGAAATGTGCCCCAGGCAGGTCGATTCTCTAACTCAGCAACAAAGACCTTCCACCAGGAAAGGCTAGGGACACATCCCTCACCCGGGGACATTTCTTTCCCACTAATCCCATTTTTCCTGGCTCTAAAGTCAGTCGCCATGTGAACACACCATGCGCAATTGAGAATCTGTGTACGATACTGATGTTTCTGGAGACAGGGTCTGGCTCTGTTGCTCAGGCTGGAGCCTGGGGACACAGCTGAAGTTCGCCATAAGCCTTGAAATCATGGGCTCCAGCGGTCCTCCTGCCTCAGCCTCCAGTGTGGACAGGAAGATGGGCACCTCAACCCCAGACACCCTGTTTGGATGAGTGCAGAGATGAGGTCTCCCTTTGTTAATCGGGCTGGCCTTGGAAACCTGGGCTCCAGCAATCCTCCTGCCTAGGCTTCCCAGAGTGCTGGAATTTCCGGAATGGGCTGCCACATCAGGCCTTGTGGTTTGTTTTCGATGAAGATTCGAGGTTGG
>NW_007260421.1:4508-5116 GCF_000164805.1 Carlito syrichta | reverse complement strand
GAACCTGCTCGCTTCTCCCAGGGGCCCAGTTCAGGTAAAGGGAGTGCATGACTCTCAAACCATCTGGGGGGTGGTGACGACAAGATGGCAGAAGCCCAGGAGCTTGAGATCAGGCTGGGCGCCATACGAAGCCCCTATATCAACCCCAAGCAAAATCCAGAAAACCTTGTGTGAGGGCAGGCCTCGGCGTGTGTGACTCCGGGCTAGAGTTCACGTCCAGGCCTGAAGACCAGGATGTCGACCTAATGGAAAGACTGTGGTTGCAGCAGTTTAGGAAGTCCAGGCAGAGAGTTGGGTGGTTTGAGAGCAGCCTGGGTAAACTAGGGAGGAAAGAAAGAAAGGAAGAAAGAAAGAAAGAAAGTAAGAAAGAAAGAAAGAAAGGAAGGAAGGAAGGAAGGAAGGAAGGAAGGTAGGAAGGAAGGAAGGAAGGAAGAAAGAAAGGAAGGAAGGAAGGAAGGAAGGAAGAAAGAAAGGAAGGAAGGAAGAAAGAAGAAAGAAAAAACGAAAGAAAGAAAGAAAAAGAAAGAAAGAAAGAAAGAAAGAAAGAAAGAAAAAGAAAGAAAGAAATCCATTATTCTGCCAACCTTCTGTCCTCAGTCTTTCCTCCT
>NW_007260421.1:3108-4488 GCF_000164805.1 Carlito syrichta | reverse complement strand
CCACTGCCTACACTGGCTGGGGTCCGGAGAAACCCCTGAAGCTGCCTCAAGAGTGTGTAGAACTACAGACAAGCACCACAACCCTTGGCTCATTTCTTTGGCTACTTGTAGTGATGACGTTTCGCCATGGGGCCCAGGCTGGTCTCGAACACTGGGGCTCAGGCCATCTTCTGGCCTTGGCCTCCCAGAGTGCCATAATGATTGGTGTGAGGCCCCCTGCCTAGCCTCCACAGCCTTCTCAGAGTCCCACCATGAGCCCCACTCACTTCTGACGACCCAGGACACTGGAGAGTGCAGCTGGAGTTACCCACTGAGCCCTCCCCCGAGAAAGTGACTGGTGCAGGGGCATGTCTCTGCTGGGTCATCCACCCCTCTGCCCACCTTGTTTCACAGGGTGAACCTGCTCGCTTCTCCCAGGGGCCAGTTCAGGTAAAGGGAGTGCATGACTCTCAAACCTTCTGGGGGGTGGTGACGGCCGGGCGACAAGATGGCAGAAGCCCAGGAGCTTGAGATCAGGCTGGGAGCCATACCAAGCCCCTATATCAACCCCAAGCAAAATCCAGAAAACCTTGTGTGAGGGCAGGCCTCGGCGGGAGGATTGACTCCGGCTAGAGTTCAAGTCCAGGCCTGAAGACCAGGATGTCGACCTAATGGAAAGACTGTGCTTGCAGCAGTTTAGGAAGTCCAGGCAGAGAGGATTGCTCAAGTTGGGTGGTTTGAGAGCAGCCTGGGTAAACTAGGGAGGAAAGGAAAGAAAGAAAGAAAGAAAGGAATGAAGGAAGGAAGGAAGGAAGGAAGGAAGGAAGGAAGGAAGGAAGGAAAGAAGAAAGAAAGAAAGAAAGAAAGAAAGAAAAAGAAAGAAAGAAAGAAAGAAAGAAAGAAAGAAAGAAAGAAAGAAAGAAATCCATTATTCTGCCAACCTTCTGTCCTCAGTCTTTCCTCCCCACTTTCCCCACAATTACGGGTCCTCCAAGCTCAGCATCTTCCAGCCCCAACCCCCCCAAAGGCTGCCTCCACATTGGTGTTGGAGTTCCCAAATACCTAGCCAGATTCCTGCCGGTACTCCTCTCCAAGGGGAGAAATTTGCCCCAGGCAGGTCGACCCTCTAACTCAGCAACAAAGACCTTCCACCAGGAAAGGCTAGGGACACATCCCTCACCCGGGGACATTTCTTTCCCACTAATCCCATTTTTCCTGGCTCTAAAGTCAGTCGCCATGTGAACACACCATGCGCAATTGAGAATCTGTGTGCGATACTGATGTTTCTAGAGACAGGGTCTGGCTCTGTTGCTCAAGCTGCAGCCTGGGGACACAACTGAAGTTCGCCATAAGCCTTGAAATCATGGGCTCCAGCGGTCCTCCTGCCTCAGCCTCCAGTGT
>NW_007260421.1:0-3088 GCF_000164805.1 Carlito syrichta | reverse complement strand
TGAGTCCCTCAGTTCAAGGCCCCAGAAGCCACGATCATGCTGCCACACCTCAGCCCCACTGACAGAGACTTCAGGACAATGGGCCTTCACAGTTCCTCAGCAAAAAGTCCACATGGGTGGGGGATGATGGAGTTATTGGTCTAGGAAGGGGTCACCCACTCCTGAAGGTGCAGACAGGGCAACTGGAACCTGGGCTGGCTGTGGCATTGCCAGACTGCCTTGTTCGCTCTGTTCCCAAAGGCAGCCCTAGCTCTGGGCCGTCCTTTCCTTTAACTCACACACGTCTTTGCTGTGGGGGCATGAGCGTGGAGGGTGGATGCAGGCCTTCTGGGGTGCATGGCTAAAGGTGCAGGATGGACCTGCCTGGTGGCCACCCTTGAAACCTCCTACAAACGACTGGCCGAAAAGTGTCTTTTCCTCTCCCATCCATGAGGGTGACTTCTCGTGCTGGGTGGCAGGGGTGGTGGTGGTTATTATTATTATGGGTCAGAATGCTGCCCAGTCACCCAGGCAGGAGCGCAAGGGCACGCTCATGGCCATCAAGGGTTCCACCTTCTGGGCTCAGGCGATCCTCCTGCCATGGCCCCCTGAGTGGCTGGAACAATATGCCTGCACCACCACGTCTGGCTAATCTTTTGATTTATTTTTGATGGCCAAGATGAGGTCTTGCCCCGTATCCCAGGCTGGTGCCAAACCTGCAGGCTTTGGCCGTCCACTTGCGTGGACCTCAGAAGGGTGGGGATGCCAGCCTGAGACCCTGATCCTGGCCTGTGGTTGTTGTGGTGGTGGTGGTTGGTGTTATTATTCTTTGTCAGAGTCCTGCTCTGTCACCAAGGCCGGAGTGCAGGGCCCTGCTTTCAGAAACCATGACCTCCACTGGCTGGGCTCCGGAGATTCTCCCACCACAACCTCATGAGTGGCCAGAAGGACAGTCATGTGCAACCACGCTTGGCTCATTTTTTTGTTGTTGTTTCTTGTAGAGACGAGGTCTTGCCAAGGTGCCTAGGCTGGTCTCAAACATGGGGGCTCAGGCCCTCCTGTCACCTCAGTCCCCCAGAGTGCCAGGATGACAGGCGTGAGCACCCGTGCCCAGCCTCCTTACCCCTCTCAGGGGCCCACCATGAGGCCCACTCCCTTCCAACTACCTGGGACCCCAGAGAAGACAGCCAGAGTCGCCCACTGAGCCCTCCTCATGGAGAGTACCTGGTGTAGGGGGGTTTCTGCCAGGGCACCCACCCCTCCACCTGACTCATGCCCCATGCTGGAACCAGTCATTCCTCCAAGGGCCAGTCACCAGGAAAGGGAGGACATGACTCTCAAACCTTCTGGGGGAGCCAGGACAGCCAGACGACTCACGCCTGTCTCCTCATCACTCAGGAGGCTGAGATGGGAAGATGGCCAGAGCTCAGGAGATCGAGATCAGGATGGACACCATAGAAATCCCCCACCTCGACCCCAAGCAAAACCCAGAAAAACGTGGGTGAGGACAGGTTTCGGTGGGAGGATCTCCTCCGGCCCAGAGTTCAAGACCAGGCAGGAAGACCAGTATGTTGACCAAATGGAAAGACTGTGATCACAGCAGTTTGGGAGACCAAGTCCAAGAAGATGGCCTGAGTTGGGAAGTTTGAGATCAGCACGGGCCACCTAGTAGGGAAGAAAATAAAGAAAGAAAACAGAATGAAAGAAAGAATGAAAGAAATAAAGAAAGCAATCCATTCTCCTGCAAACCTTCTGCCCTCAGTCCATCCCCCACTCCCCCAAATGTGAGGGTCCTGCAAGCTTGGAACCTTCCAGCCCCAACTCCCCCAATGTCTGCCCCCACTTTGGTTTGGAAGTTCCAGAGGCTCCCTGGCCGGGTTCATGCTGGCTCTCCTCTCTGAGGGAAGAAATGTGCCCCAGGCTGGCCAACACTCTGATTTTGGCAATGAGGACCTTTTTCCAAGAAAGGCCAGGGACACATTCCTAACCCGGGAATATTTCTTACCCCCAATCCCATTTTTCCTAGCTCTAAATCCAGTTGCCCTGTGAACACACCACGCAGAGTTGAGAATCTGTGTATGATTCTGATGTGTATGGTCCTGGTTACACGGGATGCCTTGGCCTCCATCCCGAGGCCTGCTTTTGTGTCTCTCCCACTGACAGCAAGTGTGAGTTCAGGTCAGGCACCTTGGCTCATGGTTGTCAACCCCGTGCCCTGGGAAGGCGAGTTGGGAGCCTGCTTGTGCCCAGGGTGCAGAGACCAACCCAGAAGACATGGCCAGACCTTGTCTAAGCATGAGGTCTCCAAAATTGAGTCAGACGTGGTGGTGCCCGAAGTCATGATCATTCCGCTGTGCTCCAGCCTGGCCGACGGAGACACCAGCGACAAAAAGACACCTCCCAAAGTGCATCACTACAGTCCTCCATGGTTCCCAGGAAGAGGTTCGAGTGAGTGGGGGATGATGGAGTGATCGGGAGAGAAAGGAGACTTCCCCCTACCTGAAAGAGGCAGACCGGCGACCAGAATCTGGGCTGGCCGCACTGTTGCTGGACCACCTGATCACTCTGTGCCCAATGGCTAGCAAAGCTTGGGGCTGTCTCTTCCATGAGCTCACTCACGTCTTTACCGTTGGGCAAGAGTGTGGAGGATGGAGGCAGGCCTTATGGGGCACGTGGCCAAAAGCATGGGATAGAAGTTCCTGGTGGCCACCTTTCAAACCTCCCATGAATGACAAACAGGAAACTTTTTTTCCTCTCCCATCCATGAGGGTGACTCCTCGTGCTGGGTGGCAGGGGTGGTGGTGGTGGTTGTTGTCTTGGTGTTAGTTATTATTTGGAGTCGGAATCCCACTCTGTCACCCAGATGGGAGTGCAGGGACACGTTAACAGCCACCGTGGACTCCACCTTCCTAGCTCAGGAGATTCTCCCATATCGGCCCCCCGAGTGACTTAAACCACAGGCTTGTGCCATCACACCCAGTTAATGTTTGGATTTATTTTTAATGGCCGAGATGAGGTCTCATCCAGTGTACTGGTCTGGTCTAGAACAATTGGGCTCAGGCCATCCTCTCTCTCTGGCATCCCAAACTCAGGGGTGACAGGTGTGAGC
>NW_007260420.1:0-7530 GCF_000164805.1 Carlito syrichta | reverse complement strand
CCTTAGGAAGACGACCTGTAGTTTTTGAGATTGAGGACTAATATAAGGAAGATTCCTTATACTTCCTTACCAATATGACGTGTAGTTTCCTGTATATGATGACCTCCATTACCCAGCTACTTGCTTCACTCTGCGTGTTGCCGAGACTGTTCCAGAATTCCAATTTTTGGATATCAAGAGAAAGATGTCCATAATGTTCTTTGGGACCTGGAATCCAAGATTCGAGGATTCCTGGTTCCCCTTCACAAGACCTCCCAAAAATGTGGAATATTCCAAACCCAAATCCCTAATTCCTACCTGCCCACCCACAAGAATTTTCTGTACTTTGAGGTCACCTGAATCGAGGAATTTTGTACCAATATACCTTTTGATTCTGGGGAATATGATTATGGTCGTAGATGGTCCCAGGAAACAAAAGGATTCCTAGGGCCAAATCCATGATTACAAGTAACAAGAGGACCAGAAAGATCTTGAGAATCTGTAATGACATATTTAGCATATCCATGGAGCACGTAGCTCTGAAAATGTAGGTACACAGAAGCCCAGATTGCTGATTAAACCTTATCAAGCGGCCTTGTAGAATCTGGAAAATGAGAACCCCTAGAACCGGATTTCTTTTTAATTCTCAGTAAGATACGCTGATTTTTCCTGTCTATTTGGATTACAAATTCAGTATATCAAAAGACACATGCCCAGAACTTTCTTACGTTCGTGGATTTCATGATTCCTGGTTACCATTAAAAGTATGTAGTAAACATTTGGCAAGTGCAAAACCCTTGTCCCTTCTCAAAATCACAAGAGACCCGGAAGGAGAAGGTTTACAGGGTTGACCTTAAGAACAGAGTTACATTCAAATATGGCAAGAAGATTATTTTTGTCCTGGAATCTTGCCTTAGTTGTTCTGAGGAACTGAACAGACTTGGAGTGCCCAATACCATTTACAAATTTTAAGAGGACCAGAATGTTGCTGGAGTCTTGAAATGACCGATTCATAATATCCGAATGCTAAATTGCTCTGAAACATATGGGGAGATTGAAGATCTGTTTCTTGTTTGTCCCTTAGCAGACAACCGGGGAATTTTTTGGATTGAGGGCGCGTACAACATTGATTCTTTATTCGTACTTAGTTGGAGGCCATGTAATTTCCTGTAGGTGAGGACTCTCTTTCCCTTGATTCCTGTTTCAAAACCCGGATTCATGTTTAGCCCTTAGTAAGAAGTCATGTAGATTTTTTGATAGAGGAAACGTGGAAAACAGATTTCTTCTCTTTTACTAGCACAAGGCCATGTAGTTTCCTGTATATGAAGATTGTATTACACACATTCATGCCTCGAATCCCTGATTCTTCTGTAGCCGTCAGCAAGATGCCCTGTAGGTTTTCAGGACTGAGGACTCGTATAACCCAGATTCTTTATTTTTAACAACAGCCATGCGGTTACCTGTATATGAGTACTCCTGTTCACAGATACATGCGTTGAAAGCTTGATTCTTGTTTAGCTCTTAGGAAGACGCAGTATATTTTTTTGGAGATTGAGAAAACATGTCAACCACATTCCTTATTCTTTCTTTGGGAAAGTCAGTGTATTTGTCTCTATATGAGCATTTTATTTCACTAGTTCGTGCTTAAAAAACACAAATTCGTGTTTAGTAAGAATCCCTGAAGTTTTTTTGGGAAGGGGGACATGTGTAAACCACATCCCTAGTTCTCCTTTTGGAATAGACTGTGCAGTTTTCTGTATATGAGGACTCCCATTATCCTGATTCTTACTCCCAATACCTGAATGGTGGTAATTTCTAAGTGATATGGTCTGTAGGTTTTTGGGATGGAGGCCTCATGTAACCACGATTTCTTATTCTTCCGTAGCAACAAGTTGTGTAGTGTTCTCCATATGAGGACTCCCATTACTGAAATAACTGCTTCATTCTCAGCAAGACGCCAAGATATTTCCTGGTGACCTAGAATTCCAGTGGCTTGGATATCAAGAGAAAGACTCCCATAAATTTCTTGTGGATTTGGTACCCAAGATTCCTGGTCCCTTTTCAAGAGACACACCAAAAATTGGCGACATAGAATCCCAGATTGCTGATTAAACCTTATCAAGAGATTTGTAGATTTAGGCGATTGACAACTCAAGAACCGGATTCCCTTTCCGTTCTCAGAAACATGAACGGAATTTCCCTTTCCATGTGGATTACAAAACTGTGTACAAAAATGCAGAAGCCCAGATGTTTCCTAAGGATGTGGAATCCATGGAACCTGGTTACATTTTATTAATTTGTAATAAATATTTGGCAACTGCAAAACCCTCGGGCCCTCTACAAATAAAGAACAAACGGAAATTTAAGGATTACCAAGTTCATCTTAAGACCAAAGTTGCAACCAAATACGGCCATATGATACTTTTTTTCCGGGAATCTGGCCTTAATTGTCATGAGGAGCTAAAGGGATTTGTACTACCAGATACCCGATTACAACTCTCAGGAGGACTTGAATGTTGCTGGAGTCCTGAAATGACTTATTCATAATAGCCACAAGTCAAATATCTCTGAAACATGAGACGACCCCGAAGCCTTGATTCTTGTTTATACCTCAGCAAGACGCCCTGAGAATTTTTCGGATTGTGGACAAGTGTATCACAGAATCCTTATTCTTCTTTACTGAGGGGCCGTGTAACGTCCTATATATGAGGACTCTCTCTCCCTAGAGTCCTGTCTGGTAACCCTAATTCTTGTTTTGCATTAGCAACATGTCACGTTGATATTGTGATGGAGGAACCGTGTAAAAGAGGTTTCTTAGTTCTCTTTAGCTAGAGATCATGTAGATTCTGCATATGAGGACTGTTATTACCTATGTTCCAGCTCCTAAACCCTGATTCTTGTTTAGACCACAGCAGATTGCCTGTTGATTTTAAGGACTGAGGACTGCTATAACCCCGATTCTGTTTCTTCCTTGGCAAGAGGCTGTGTATTTTCCTGTATATTAGAATTCTCATTAGACACATCCTGCTTCGAAACTCTGATTCTTTTTAGAACTGTCCAAGATGTTCTGTAGATTTTTGGGATTGATGTCTCATGTAACCCAGATTCCTAATTCTTTCTTAGCAAAAGGTCATGTAGTTGCCTGTAAATAAGGACTCCATTTTCCAGATTCATGCTCAAAAACACCATGATTCGTGTTTAGCCCATAGCAAGATGACCTTAAGCTTTTTTGGGATTGAGGTCCCGAGTGAGGCAGATTCTTATTCTTACTTTGCAATAGGCAGTGAAGTTTCCTTTATGTGAGGACTCCCATTACCCAGATTCCTACTTCAAAAACCTGATTCGTGGTTACGTTTAGGAAGACGGCCTGTAGTTTTTGGGATTGAGGACTTACATAAGGAAGATTACTTATACTTCCTTAGCACTATGACGTGTAGTTTCCTGTATATGACGACCTCCATTACCCAGCTTCCTGCTTCCCTATGCAGGATGCCGAGACAGTTCCTGGTGACCGAGTATTCCAGTTTTTTGTATATCAAGAGAAAGACGTCCATAATGTCCTTTGGGAACTGGAATCCAAGATTCCTGGTTCCCTTTCACAAGACCTCCCCAAAATGTGGAGTCTTCCAAACCCAACCTCCCAATTCCGACCTGCCCGCCCACAAGAATTTTCTGTACTTTGAGGTCACCTGAATCGAGGAATTTTGTACCAATATACCTTTTGATTCTGGGGAATATGATTATGGTCGTAGATGGTCCCAGGAAACAAAAGGATTTCTAGGGCCAAATTCTTGATTACAACTAAGAAGAGGACCAGAAAAATCCTGAAGATCTGTAATGACAGCTTTAGCATATCCACGGAGCATGTAACTCTGAAAATGTAGGGACACAGAAAAACAGATTGCTGATTAAACCTTATCAAGAGGCCTTGTAGATTCCGGAAAATGAGAACTTCTAGAACGGATTTCCTTTTAATTCTCAGTAAGATGCCCTGATTTTTCCTGTCGATTTGGATTCCAAATTCAGTATATCAAAAGACAGATTCCCATTAGTATCCTAGGTTCGTGGATTCCATGATTATTGGTTACCATTAAAACAACGTAGTAAACATTTGGCAAGTGCAAAACCCTTGTCCCTTCTCAAAATCCCAAGAGAAACAGAAGTGGAAGGATTACAGGGTTCACCGTTAAGACCAGAGTTACATCCAAATATGGCAAGAATATTCTGTTGTCCTGGAATCTGGCCTTAGTTGTTCTGAGTAACTTAACGGACTTGTAGTGCCCAATAACATTTACAGATTTTAACAGGATCAGAATGTTGCTGGAGTCCTGATATGACCGATTCATAATATCTGAATGCTAAATTGCTCTGAAACACTTGGGGAGCTCAAAGATCTGTTTCTTGTTTGTTCTATAGCAGACAACCTGGGAATTTTTTGGATTGAGGGCGCGTACAACAATGATTGTTTATTCGTACTTAGTCGGAGGCCATGTAGTGTCCTGTATGTGAGAACTTTCTTTCCCTTGATTCCTGTTTCAAAACCCTGATACTTGTTTAGCCCTTAGTAAGAAGTCATGCAGATTTTTTGATAGAGAAACCGTGGAAAACAGATTTTTTTCTCTTTTATAAGCAAGAGGCCATGTAGTTTCCTGTATATGAGGATTTCTATTACTCAAAATCATGCCTCAAATCCCTGTTTCTTCTATAGCCATCAGCAAGATGCCCTGTAGATTTTCAGGACTGAGGACTTGTATAACCATGATTCCTTATTTTTAGCAACAGCGGTGCATTTACTTGTGTATGAGTACTCCTGTTCAGAGATACATGCGTCGAAATCTTGATTCTTGTTTAGATTTTAGGAAGACGCCGTATATTTTTTTGGACATTGAGAAAACATGTCACACACATTCCTTATTCTTTCTTAGGAAAAGTCGTTTTTTCTGTATATGATCATTTCATTTTCTAGTTCATGCTTCAAAAACCCAAATTCTTGTTTAGCCCATAGCAAGAAACCCTGAAATTTTATGGGGATGGAGAAATCGTATGAACCAGATTCCTTATTCTCCATTTGCAATAGATAGTGCAGTTTCCTGAATATGAGGACTCCCATTATCCAAATTGCTACTCCCAAAATCTGAATGGTGGTTATCTCTTAGCAAGACGGTCTGTAGGTTTTGGGATGGAGGCCTCGTTTAACCAAGATTCCTTATTCTTCCGTAGCAACAGGTCATGTAGTGTTCTGTGTATGAAGACTCCCATTACTGAAAGTCCTGCTTCATTCTCACCAAGTCGCCAATATATATACTGGTGACCTAGAATTCCAGTTGCTTGGATATCAAGAGAAAGTCTCCCATAAAGTTCCTGAGGAATCGGAACCCAAGATTCCTGGTCCCTTTTCAAAAACACACTAAAAATGTGGTGACATAGAAGCCCTAATTGCTGATTAAACAGATCAAGAGACTTTGTAGATTAGGGCGATTGAGAACTCCAAGAACCGGATTCCCTTTCCGTTCTCAGCAAGATGCCCTGAATTTCCCTGTCCATGTTGATTCCAAAACTCTGTGTACAAAAATGCAGATGCCCAGATGTTTCATAGAGACGTGGAATCCATGATCCTGGTTACATTTTAATAACTCGTACTAAATATTTGGCAACTGCGAAACCCGCGGGTCCTCTACAAATACAGTACAAACAGGAATTTAAGGATTGCCAAGTTCATCTTAATCCCAATGTTACATCCAAATACGGCAATATGATATTTTTTTCCAGTGTATGGCCTTAATTGTCCTGAGGAATTTAAGGGATTGGTACTTCCAGATACACGATTAAACTCTCAAGAGGACCAGAATGTTGCTGGAGTCCTGAAATGACTGATTTATAATACCCACAAGCCAAATATCTCTGAAACATGAGATGCGCTCGAAGCCTTGATTCTTGTTTATACCGCAGCAAGACACCCTGTGAATTTTTCGGATTGTGGACTAGTGCATCACAGATTCCTTATTCTTCTTTACCGAGGGGCCATGTAATGTCCTGTATATGAGGACTCCCTTTCCCCTGAAACCTGTTTGGAAACCCTGATTCTTGTTTGGCCATTAGCAACATATCATGTAGCTATTGTGACGGAGGTACCGTCTAAAAGGGTTTTCTTAGTTCTCTTTAGCTAGAGATCAAGTAGATTCTGCATATGAGGACTGCTATTACCTAGGTTCCAGCTTCTAAACCCTGATTCTTGTTTAGCCCACAGCAGATGGCCTGATTTTTGTTTAGCCCACGGCAGATTGATTTTACGGCCTGAGGACTGCTATAACCCCGATTCTTTTCCACCCTTGGCAAGGGGCTGTGTATTTTCCTGTATATTTGGACTCTCATTAGGTACATCCTGCTTCGAAACTCTAATTCTTTTTAGAACTTTCCAAGATGCTCTGTAGATTTTAGGGATTAAGGAATCGTGTAACCCAGATTACTTATTCTTTCTTAGCAAAAGGTCATGTAGTTGCCTGTACATAAGGACTCAATTTTCCAGATTCATGCTTGAAAACACCATGATTCATGTTTAGCCCATAGCAAGATGACCTTAAGCTTATTTGGGATTGAGGACCCGAGTAACGCAAATTCTTACTCTTACTTAGGAATAGGCAGTGAAATTTCCTTTATGTGAGGACTCCCATTACCCAGATTGCTACTTCAAAAACCTGATTCGTGGTTATGTCTTAGGAAGACGGCCTGTAGTTTTTGGGATTGAGCACTCTTATAAGGAAGATTCCTTACACGTCCTTTGCAACATGACGTGTAGCTTCCTGTATATGACGACCTTCATTACCCAGATTCCTGCTTCACTCTGCAGGATGCCTACACAGTTCCTGGTGACTGAGAATGCCAGTTTTTTGGATATCAAGAGAAAGACGTCCATAGTGTTCTTTGGGAACTGGAATCCTAGATTTCTGGTTCCCCTTAACAAGACCTGAGAAAAATGTGGAATAATCCAAACATAAAACCCCAATTCGTACCTGACCACCCACAAGAAGTTTCTGTTCTGTGAGTTCACCTGAATCGAGGAATTTTGTACCAATATAACTTTTGTTTCTGGGGAATATGATTATGGTCATAGATGGTCCCAGGAAACAAAAGGATTTCTAGGGCCAAATCCTTGATTACAACTAACAAGAGGACCAGAACGATTCTGAGGATCTGTAATGACAGATTTAGCGTATCCACGGACCAAGTAGCTCTGAAAATGTAGGGACCCAGAAACCCAGATTGCTGACTAAACCTTATCAAGAGGTCCTGTAGATTCTGGAATATGAGAACCCTAGGATCGGATTTCCTTTAAATTCTCAGTAACATGCCCTGATTTTTCCTCTCGATTTGGATTCCAAATTCAGTATATCAAAAGGCTCATGCCCAGAAGTTTCCCAGGTTCGTGCATTATGATTCCTGGTTATCATTAAAAGTACGTAGCAAACATTTGGCAAGTGCAAAACCCTTGTCCATTCCAAAATAAAAAGAGACACGGAAGGGGAAGGATTACAGGGTTCACCTTAAGACCAG
>NW_007260419.1:13576-15555 GCF_000164805.1 Carlito syrichta | reverse complement strand
TGGTGAGGAATGGAAAGGAATAGAGTGAAAGGGACGGAGTGGAAAGACATGGAATGGAATGCAATGGAATGGAGAAGAATGTAATGTAGAGTAATTGAATGGAAAGGAACAGAGTGGAGATGAAAGGAATGGAATGTTATGTGGTGGAAAGGAATGGTAGGGTCAGGAATGGAATGGAGAGGAATGTAGTGGAGCAGAATGGAATGGAAAGGAATGGAGAGGAATGAAATGGAATGGAATGGATTGCAATGGAAGAGAGGGGAATGAAATGAACAGGAATAAATTTGGAGGAATAGAATGGAGAGGAATAGAATGGAGAGGAGTGGAGTGGAATGCAATGGAGTAGAGTGGAATGGAATGGTGAGGAATGGAATGGAGAAAAATCAAATGGAGTTCAAGGGAGTGGATTGGAATAGAATGTAATGGAATGGAGAGTAATGTAATGGAAAGGAATGAGATGGAATGAGTGGAATGCTTTGGAATGGAATGGAGAGGAATTGAATGAGGGATTGTAAGGAAATACAAAGGAATTGAATGCCAAGGAATGGAAAGAGACGTAATGGAATGTAAAGAAATGAAATGGAGAGGAATGGGATGAAAAGCAATTAAATGGAATGGAAAGGAGAATAATTGAATGGAATGGAGAGTAACGAATTAGAATACAATGGAATGAATTGGAGAAGAATGAAATGGAGAGGAACGGAATGGAAAGGAATAGTTTGGACTAGAATTGAAAAGGAGGAAAGGAGTGGAAATAAATAAAATGAATGGAATTGAGAGGAATGGAATAGAGTGGAATTGAATGAATGGAGAGGAATAGAATGGAATGGAGAGGAATGGAATGGAGAGGATTCGAATGGAGTTAAATAGAATAGAATGGAATTGAATGGAGAATAATGGAATGGAGAGGAAACCAATAGAATGGAGAATACAGGAAATGAATGGAGAGTAATGGAATGGAACTCAAGGGAAAGGAATGAAGAGGATAGAAATGGAAAAGAGTTGAATGGAATGGAATCCAATAGATTGCAATGGAAAATAAAGGAATGGAGAGGCATGGAATGGTATGGAATAGAATGGAATCGGTCAGAATGGAACTGATTCGAATGGAATGGAGAGTAATGGAAAAAAATGGAATGGAATGGAAGGAGAAGATTGGAATGGATATGTAACGAATGGAGAGGAAAGGAGTGGAGTGGAACCGAATGGATTAGAAAGGAATGGTATGGAGTGGAATAGAGAAGCATGGAATGGAATAGAGTCGAAAACAATGGAGAGGAAAGAAATGAAATGGAATGCAATGGAATTGATGGGAATGCAATGGAGACTAAATGAATGGAAAGGAATAGAGTGGAGATGAAAGGAAAGGAATGGTATGGTCAGGAATGGAATAGAGATGAATGGAATGGAGCAGAATGGAATGGAAAGGAATGGTGAGGAATGGAATGGAGTTGAATAGAATGAAATGGAAAGGAATGGAAGTGGAAGAGAGAGGAATGGAATGGAGAGGATTATAATTTAGAGGAATAGAATTGAGAGGAATGGAATGGAGAAGAGTGAGTGGAATGCAATGGAGTGGAATGGAATGAAATGGAGAGGATTGGAATGGAGAAGAATGAAATGGAGTCCAAGGGAATGGAATGGAATCAAATGTAATGGAATGGAGAGGAATGAAATGGAATGGAGAGTAATGTAATGGAAAGGAATGGGATAGAATGAATGGAATGCATTGGAATGGAATGCAGAGTAATGGAATGGAATCAAGGGAAAGGAATGGAGAGGACAGAAATGGAAAAGTGTTGAGTGGAATGGAATCCAATGGAGTACAATGGAATGCAAAGCAATTGGGAGGAATGGAATGGTATTTCATGGAATGGATTGGAATGGATCGGAAGGAAATGGAATCGAATGGAATGACAAGTTATGGAATAAAATGGAATAGAATGGAAGGAGAAGATTTGGAATGGAGACGTAATGAA
>NW_007260419.1:12211-13377 GCF_000164805.1 Carlito syrichta | reverse complement strand
ATTGGAATGGAATGGTGTGGAATTGAATGAAGATGAATGGAAGGTAAAGTAGAGTAATCGAATGGCAAGGAATAGAAAGGAATGGAAAGAGATTGAATTGAATCTAGAGGAATAGAATGGAGAGCAATAAGATGAAGCGGAATGAGACGGAATGGAATGGAGAAGAAAGGAATGGAATAGAATGGAATGGAGAATAACGGAATGGAAAGAAACAGAGAGGAGTGGATTGGAATGGCAATGGAGAGATATGGAATGGAATGTAGAGGAATGGAGAGCACGGAATGTAATTGAATGGAAAGGAGAAAATGGAATTAAATGGAATGGAATGGAGAGGAATGGAATGGAGGGGAGTGGAATGGAGTGGATTGGAATGGAATGAAATGTAGAGGAATGGAATGGAATAAAATGGAGAGGAATGGAATGGAGAATATTGGGCGAGTGTAATAGCAAGGAATGGAATGGAGGGGAATGGAATGGGTTGCAGAAGAGTGGAATGGCATGGAGAGGAATGGAATGGAAAGGAAAGTAAGGAAAAGGAGAAGAGAGCAAGGAAAGGAATCCAATGGACTGTAATGTAATGCAATGGAATGGAGAAGAATGGAATGGAATGGAAAGGAATGGAATGGAAAGTTATTAAATGGAATGGAGTGGAGAGAAATGGAATGGAGAGACATTACATGGAGTGGAATAGTATGGAGAGGAATTGAATGGAGAGGAATGGGGTGGAATGCAATGGAGAGCAGTGTAATGGAATGGGGATGAATGGAAAGAAGAATCTAATGGAGTAACATGGAATGAATGGAATAGAAAGGAATTGAATGGAGAGGAAAGAAGTGGAATGGAGAGTAATGAAATAGAAAAGAATGGAATGGAGAGGAAAGAACTGGAGAAGAATGGAATGGAAAAGAATGGAATGGTGAGGAATAGAATGGAGATGAATGTAAGGTAATGTAGAGGAATCGAATGGCAAGGAATAGAAAAGAGTGGAAAGAGATGTAATTGAATTTAGAGGAAAGGAATTGAGAGTAATTGAATGAACAGTAATGAGATGAAATGGAATGGAGAATAACAGAAAGGAAAGGAATGGAGGGGAGAGGAATGGAATAGAGTGCAATGAAGAAGAATGGAATGTAATGGAGAGGAATTGAGAGGAACGAAAGTTAATC
>NW_007260419.1:9357-12191 GCF_000164805.1 Carlito syrichta | reverse complement strand
ATGGAGAAGAATGGAAGGGATTGGAATGGAAAGGTGTGGAATTGAATGAAGATGAATGGAAGGTAAAGTAGAGTAATCGAATGGCAAGGAATAGAAAGGAATGGAAAGAGATTGAATTGAATCTAGAGGAATAGAATGGAGAGCAATAGGATGAAGAGAAATGAGACGGAATGGAATGGAGAAGAATGGAATGGAATAGAATGGAATGGAGAATAACGGAATGGAAAGAAACGGAGAGGAGTGGATTGGAATGGCAATGGAGAGATATGGAATGGAATGGAGAGGAATGGAGAGCACGGAATGTAATTGAATGGAAAGGAGAAAAATGGAATGAAATGGAATGGAATGGAGAGGAATGGAATGGAGGGTAATGGAATGGGTTGCAGAAGAGTGGAATGGCATGGAGAGGAATGGAATGAAAAGGAAAGTAAGAAAAAGGAGAAGAGAGGAAGGAATGGAATCCAATGGACTGTAATGTAATGCAACGGAATGGAGAAGAATGGAATGGAATGGAAAGGAATGGAAAGGAATGGAATGGAATGTTATTAAATGGAATGGAGTGGAGAGAAATGGAATGGAGAGACATTACATGGAGTGGAATAGTATGGAGAGGAATTGAATGGAGAGAAATGGAGTGGAATGCAATGGAGAGCAGTGTAATGGAATGGGGATGAATGGAAAGGAGAAGAATCTAATGGAGTAACATGGAATGAATGGAATAGAGCGGATTGAATGGAGAGGAAAGAAGTGGAATGGAGAGTAATGGAATAGAAAAGAATGGAATGGAGAGGAAAGAACTGGAGAAGAATGGAATGGGAATGGAATGGTGAGGAATAGAATGGAGATGAATGTAAGGTAATGTAGAGGAATCGAATGGCAAGGAATGGAAAGGAGTGGAAAGAGATGTAATTGAATTTAGAGGAATGGAATTGAGAGTAATTGGATGAAGAGTAATGAGATGAAATGGAATGGAGAAGAAATAAATGGAATGGAGAATAATGGAAAGGAAAGGAATGGAGGGGAGAGGAATGGAATGGAGTGCAATGAGAAAGAATGGAATGTAATGGAGAGGAATTGAGAGGAACGAACTTTAATCGAATGGAAAGAGAGAAATGGAGTTGAATGGAATGGAATGGAGAGGAATGGAATGGAGAGGAGTAGATTGGAGTTGATTGGACTGGAATAAAATGCAGAGGAATGGAATGAAATGAAATGGAGAGTATGGAACGGAATGGAGAATATTGGACGAGTGGAATAGCATGGGATGGAATGAAGAGGAATAGAATGGATTGGAAAGGAATGGAAGGGAATGGAATGGAGTGGAATGGAATGGAGTGGAATGGAATGGAACGTAGTGGAACGGAGTGGAATGGAATGGAATGGAATAGAATAGTATGGAATGGGGAAGAATGAAAAGGAATAGAATGGAATGGAGGGGGATAATGTGGAATTGAGAGGAATGGAATGGAGAGGAGTGAAATGGAGTTGAATCGAATGGAGCTGAATGGAAATGAGAGGAATGGAATGGGGAGGAACGCATTGGAATGGAGAGGAATAGAAAGGCAAGGAATGGAAAAGAATTGAATGAGATTGAAAGGAATTTAGAGAAATGGAATAGAGAGGAATATAATGGAGAGAAAAGTAATGGAATGCAGAAGAGTAACGGAATGGAGGGTAATGGAATGGAATGGAGAGTAAGGAAATGGAGAACAATAGAAAGGAATGGAATCCAATGGACTGAAATGAAATGCAATGAAATGGAGAGGAATGGAATGGAATGTTATGGAATGGAATGGAGAGGATTGGAATGGAGAGGAATAGAATGGAGAGGAATTGAAAAGAGAGGAATAGAGTGGAATACAATGGAGTGGAGTGGAATGGAATGGGTAGGAATGGAATGGAGAAGAATCTAATAGAGTAAAATGAAATGAATGGAATAGAATGGAATTGAATGGAGAGGAAAGGAGTGGAATGTAGATTAATAGAATAGAAAAGAATGGAATGGAGAGGAATGGAATGGAGAAGAATGGAAGGGATTGGAATGGAAAGGTGTGGAATTGAATGAAGATGAATGGAAGGTAAAGTAGAGTAATCAAGGAATGAGACGGAATGGAATGGAGAAGAAGGGAATGGAATAGAATGGAAAGAAACGGAGAGGAGTGGATTGGAATGGCAATGGAGAGATATGGAATGGAATGGAGAGGAATGGAGAGCACGGAATGTAATTGAATGGAAAGGAGAAAAATGGAATGAAATGTAATGGAATGGAGACGAATGGAATGGAGGGGAGTGGAATGGAGTGGATTGGAATGAAATGAAATGCAGAGGAATGGAATGAAATGAAATGGAGAGGAATGGAATGGAATGGAGAATATTGGACGAGTGGAATAGCATAGAATGGAATGGAGGGGAATGGAATGGGTTGCAGAAGAGTGGAATGACATGGAGAGGAATGGAATGGAAAGGAAAGTAAGAAAAAGGAGAAGAGAGGAAGGAATGGAATCCAATGAACTGTAATGTAATGCAACGGAATGGAGAAGAATGGAATGGAATGAAAAGGAATGGAATGGAATGTTATTAAATGGAATGGAGTGAAGACAAATGGAATGGAGAGACATTACATGGAGTGGAATAATATGGAGAGGAATTGAATGGAGAGGAATGGAGTGGAATGCAATGGAGAGCAGTGTAATGGAATGGGGATGAATGGAAAGGAGAAGAATCTAATGGAGTAACATGGAATGAATGGAATAGAACGGAATTGAATGGAGAGAAAAGAAGTGGAATGGAGAGTAATGGAATAGAAAAGAATGGAATGGAGAGGAAAGAACTGG
>NW_007260419.1:6789-9337 GCF_000164805.1 Carlito syrichta | reverse complement strand
ATGGAGAAGAATGAAAAGGAATGGAATGGAATTGAGGGGAATAATATAGAACAATGGAATGGTATAAAATGGAATTGAGAGGAATGGAATGGAGAAGAATGTAATGGAGTCCAATGAAATAGAATGGAAGGGAGTGGAATGAAAAGGAATAGAATGGAAAGAAGAAGAATGGAATTTAATGGAGATTAATGGAATGGAGAGGAATGGAATGGAGTGTAATGAAATAGAATTGAATGGTGGTTAGTGAATGGAATGGAAAGGAATGGATTGGAATGGAGTAGAATGCAAAGGAATGGAGAAGAATGAAATGGAGGGGAAATGAATGGAGTGGAACGGAGAGAAATGGAGTGGACAGAAAAGGAATGGCGAGAAATGAATTGAAATGGAATGGAAATGAATGGAATGACGAGGTATGGAATTGGAAGGAATGGAATGGAGTGGAATGGAATGAAGACGAATGGAATGGAATGTTTCAGAATGAAATGGAATGGAATGGAGAGGAATGAAATGGAGTGGAATGGCATTGAATGGAATAGAGAGGAATGGAATGGAGAGTAAGGAAATGTAAAGAGATGGAACGGAATTTAGAGCAATGGAATGGAGACGAATGGGATGGAGAGTAATGGAATGGACTGCAGAAGAATGTAATTGAATGGAGAGTAATGGAATGGAATGGAGTAGAACAGAATGGAGAGGAGTGAAATGAAATGGAATGCAGTGGAGGCGAATGGAGTGGAATGGTTAGGAAGGTAATGGAGTGGAATGGAATGGAGTAAATGGAATCAAACGAAGAGGAATGCAATGGTAAGTAATGGAAAATAATTGTAAAAGATGGAATGTAATGGAGAGAAAAGGAATGGTATGGATTACAGTAGAGTGGAAAGGAATGGGGAGATATTGAATATAATGCAGAGGAAGGGAATGGAAAAGAGTGGCATGGAATAGAATGCAATGGAGAGGAATCGAATGGAATGGAATCGAGAGGAGTGGAATGGAATGGAAAGGAATGGAGAGGAATGGAATTGAATCAAATGGAATGGAGAGAAATGGAACAGAGAGAAATGGAATGTAGAGGAATGGCATGGAATGGAAAGGAATGGAGAGAAAAGGGAATGGAAAGGAATAGAATGGAAAGAAGAGGAATAGAATGGAGAGGAATGGAATTAATAGGAGTGGAATGGATTTGAATTGAATAGAGAGGAAAGGAGTGGAAAGAATAGAATGGAATGCAATGGAGAGTAATGGAATGAAATGGAATGCAATGGAATGAAGTGGAATGGAATGGAGAAAAAAGGAATGGAGAGGAATGGAATTGTATGTGCTTGGAGAATAATGCAGAGGAATAAAATGGAATTGTGTGCAATGGAATGAAGAGAAATGGAATGGAGAGGAATGGAATGCAGAGAAATTGAATAGGTAAGAATGGAACGGAATAGAGATGAATGGAGTGAAAATAAAGCAATGGAATAGAATGGAGAGTAAAAGAACGGAATGGAGAGGAATGTGATGGAATGGAATTGATTGGAGAGTAATGGAGAGGATTGGAATGGAATGGAGTGCAATGGAATGGAGAGGAATGGAATGGATATTAATTGAATGGATAGGAAAAGAATGAAATTGGACAAAATGGAAAGGAGACGAATGAAGAGTAAAGGAATTTAATGAAATGGCATAGAGTGAAATGGAATGGAATGGAGAGGAAAAGAATGGAGTGGGATGGAATGGAATGTAGAGGAAACAAATGGTAAAGATTGGAAAGGAATTGAAAAAGATGGAATGGAATTTCGAGGAATGAAAGTGAAACGAATGTAATGTAGAGAAAAGGAATGGAATGGAATACAGAAGGGTTGAATGGAATGGAGATAAATGGAAAGCAATGGAAAGCAATGGAACGTAAAGAAATGGAGCGGAATGGAATGGAATGGGAAAGAATGGAGAAGAATGAAATTAAATCGAATGGAATAGATAGAAAAGGGAAAAAAACGTAATGGAAAGGAATGGAGAGGACTGGAATGGATTGGAATGGAATGGAGAAGAATAGAGCGGAGAGTAATGGCAAGGAATGGAGAAGAATGGAATTAAGTGGAATCGCTTGGAATGGAGTGAATGACATGGAGAAGAATGGATTAGAAAGGAATGGAAAGTTGACAAAAGGATTGGAATGGAATGCATTGGAATGCAATTGGAAGAAATGGAAGGGGGAGGAATGGAATGGGACAGAATTGAATGGAAAAGAATAGAGTGGAATGGAATGGAATTAGATGTAAGGGAATGGAATTGAGATGAACACAATGGATAGTAATGTAAAGGAGAGGATTAGAATGGAGAGGAATAGAATGGACAACAATGGATTTGAAAGGAATGGAATGGAATGGAGTAGAATGGAGAGAAATGGAATGGACAGGAGTGGATAGAAATCGATTGCAATGGAGGGGAAACGAATGGAATGGAGAGGAAAGGAATTTAATCGAATGGAATGAAGAGAAATGGAATTGAATGGAATTGAATGGAATGGAGAGAAATGAACTGGAGAGAAACGGAATTGAAT
>NW_007260419.1:5925-6769 GCF_000164805.1 Carlito syrichta | reverse complement strand
GAGGAATGGAATGGAGTCGAATGGATTGGAATGGAGAGGAGTGGAATGGAATGCAATGGAATGGAGATGAAAGGAACGAAATAGAATGGAGTGGAATGGAATGAAATAAACAAGAATGAAATGGAGAGGAATGGAAAGGAGCAAAATGGAATGGACAGGAATAAAGAGGAATGGAATGGATTGGAACGGAATGGAATGGAATGGAGAGCAATGGATTTGAATGGAATGGACTGGAAAATAAAAAGGTGGTGGACAGAAATGGAATGGAGAGGAATGGATAGGATGGGAATTGAATGGAATGGAAAGGAAAAGTGTGGAAAGGTATACAATGGAATGGAATGGAGAGGAATGGAGTGAAATGGAATGTATTTGTTAGGTATGGAATGGAGAAGAATGGAAGGAGCAGAATGGAATCAAATGTAGAGGAATCCAATGGTAAAGTATGAAAAGGAATTGAAAAAGATGGAATGGAATTCAGAGGAATGTAATGGAAACGAATACAATGGAGAGAAAATTAAGAGAATGGAATGCAGAATAGTGGAATGGAAGGGAGAGAAATGGAATGTAATGAAGAGGAAGGGAATGGAGAATAGTGGAATGGAATGGAATATAATGAAATGGAATGGAATGGAGAGGAATAGAAGGGAATGGAGAGGAATGCTGAGGAATTGAGATGAATGCAATGAAATAGAGAAATGGAATAAAATGTAAAGGAAAGGAATGGAGAGGATTGCAATGGATTGGAATGTAATGGAGAAGAATGGAGCGGAGAGTATTGGCAAGCAATGGAGAGGAATGGAATAAAGTGGAAACGCATAGAATGGAGTGGAATGGAAAGCTGACA
>NW_007260419.1:5482-5905 GCF_000164805.1 Carlito syrichta | reverse complement strand
GAATAAAATGTAGTGAAATGAAATGGATCTCATATTTTTGGCTTCTTGTAGAGATGAGTTTTCACCAAGATGCCTGGCTGGTCTCACACATGGGTCTCAAGCCAACCTCTCACATTGGCCTCCTATAGCATCATGATGACAGGTGTGACCCCTGTGCCTGGCCTCCACACCACTCTTGGCGACCCACCACAAAGCCTACTCCCTTCTGACAACCTGGGAGCCAGGACAGGTTGGCAGGGGTCACCCTACGTGCCTTCCCCAGGCGAGCATGTGGTGGAGGAGCTTGTCTCTGCCATTGCACCCACCACTCTACCCAATTGTTCCCCAGGGTGGACCCGTTCGCTCCACCCATGGGCCTCCTCAGGGAAAGTGAGTATGACTTTCATACCTTTGGGGTGACAGGGATGCCTAGACTCACACCTG
>NW_007260419.1:2104-5462 GCF_000164805.1 Carlito syrichta | reverse complement strand
GAATGGAATTAGTTGGAAGGGAATGGAATAGAGATGAATACAATGGAGACTAATGCAAAGGAGAGGATTAGAATGGAGAGGAATAGAATGGAGAACAATGGAGTTGAAAGGAATAGAATGGAATGGAGTAGAATGGAGAGGAATGTAATGGACAGGAGTGGATCGAAATAGACTGCAATGGAGAGGAAAGGAATGGAATGCAGAGGAAAGGAATTTAATCGAATGGATTGAAGATAAATGGAATTGAATGGAATTGAATGGAATGGAGAGAAATGAACTGGAGAGAAACGGAATTGAATGATTGTAGTGGAGAGGAATAGAATGTAGTGAATTGGAATGGAGACGAATGTATAGGACTGGATTTGAATAGAGAGGAAAGGAGTGGAAAGGAATCGAATACAATGGAATGGAGAGAAATGGAATGGAGTGGAATGCATTGGAATGGAGAGGAATGGAATGGAATGCAATGGATTGGATATGAAAGGAATGGAATGGAATGGAGTAGAATGGAATGAAATGGACAAGAATAAAATAGAGAGAAATGGAAAGGAGCAGAATGGATGGAAAGGAATGGATAAGAATGGAATGGAATGGAATGGACTGGAAGACAGAAATGAAATGGACAGAAATGGAAGGGAGAGGAATGGAATGGAGAGGAATGAAATGGAGTGGAGTGGAAAGGAATGGAGAAGAATAAAATGGAGTAAAATGGAATGGAATGGAAAAGAATTGAATGGAATGGAGAGGAAGGTATTGCAATGGAAAGTAATGGAATGGAAAAGAATGGAATGGAGAGTTATGGAATGGAGAGGTATTGAAAGGATTGGAATGCAATGCAGAGGAATTGAATAGAGAGGAATTGAAGGTAATGTAGAGGAATTGAGAGCCAAGGAATGGAAAGTAATGGAAAGAAATTGATTGCAAGTCAGAGGAATGAATGGAGAGGAATGGGATAAAGAGGAACGATATGGAATAGAAGGAAGAAGAATGGAATGGAATGGAGAGTAACGGAATAGAATGAAATGGAGAGGAATGGAATAGAGAGAAGTGGATTGGAATGGAATGCAATGGAGATGAATGGAATGGCATGGAGTAGAATGGAGAGAAAGGAAATTAATCGAAAGGAATGGAGAGTAATGTAATTGAATGGAATTAAATGGAAAGGAATGGAGACGAATGGAATGGAGAGGAATGAAATGGTGTCGATTGGAATGCAATGGAATGCAAAGGAATGGCATAAGAATGAAATGGAGAGAAATGGAAGGCAATGTGGAATATTGGACGGAGTGGAAAGGAATGGAATGGAATGCAGTGTCATGTAATGGATTAGAAAGGAATGAAATGAAAGGGAATGGAATGGAATAGAGAGGAATGGAATGCAGAGGAAAGGAATGGAGTGGAATGGAATGGAATGTAGTGGAATCCAGTGGTAAGGATTCGACAGGAATTTAAACAGATGGAATGGAATTTGGGGAATGGAATGGAAGCGATTGTAATGGAGAGAAAAGAAAGGAAATGGAATGCAGAAGAGTGGAATGGAGTGGAGAGAAATGGAATGTAATAGACAGAAAGGAAATGGAGAAAAGTGGAAAGGTATAAAATGCAATGGAGACCAAAGGAATGCAATGGAATGGAGAGAAGTGGAATGGAATGGAGAGGAATAGAGGTGAAAGGAATTCAATCGAATGGAATTAAGAGAAATGGAATAAAATGGAATGGAACGAAATGGAATGCAGAGGAATGGAATATATTGGAACGTATAGGAAAAGAATGGAATGGCGAGGATTGGCCTAGAATGGAGAGGAATGGAATGAAGTGGAATGGCAGGGAATGGAATGGAGAGTAATGGAATAGAGAGGAATAGAATGGAGAGGATTGGAGTATAATGTAATAGAATGGAATGGAATGCAGAAGAAGGAATTGAAAGGAAAGGAGTGGAGTGGAATAAAATGAAGAGTCATGGAATGGGTAGAAATGGATTACAATGGAGTAGAATGGAATGGAATGGAGAGAAATTGAATGGAGAGGAATTAAAAGGAGAGGCATGGAATGGAATAGAGCTGAATGGAATGAAATGTAGTGAAATGTTATGAAGAGGAATAGAATGGAGGGAAATGAAGAGGAATGGAATAGAATGAATGGAATGGAGAGGAAAGGAAGGGAATGGAGTGCAGAATAGTAAATGGAATGGAGACAAGTGGAATTAAATGAAGAGGAAAGGAATTGAGAGGAGTGGAATGGAATATTATGCAATGAAGAGCAATTGAATGTAATGCAATAGAGAGGAATGGAATGGAAAGGAATGGAGACGAATGTCATGGAATGGAATGGCTAGGAATGGAATGGAATGGAGATGAAAAGAATGGAGAGTAATGAAATGGAGAGGAATAGAATGGAGTGGAACATAAAGCAGAGTATTGGAGTAGAAAGGAATAGAATGGAATGGACTGTAGAAGAAAAAAATAGAAAGGAAAGGATTGAGTCGTATGGAATGGAGAAGTACGGGATGGAGAGGCATGAATGAAGCAAAATGGAAAAGAAAGGAACTGAATGGAAAGAAATGAATTGCAATGTAGTGGAATGGAATGGTGAGGAATGGAATGGAGAAGAATTAAAGGAAAGGGAAAAGAATGCAATAGAACTGAATGAAATGGAATGAAATGTAGTGAAATGGATTCCACACGAGTGGAATGAAGGGAAATAATGAGGAATGGAATGGAATGAATGGATTGGAGAGGAAAGAAAGGAGAGGAATGTAATTGAGTGTAATGAAATTGGAAGCGAGAGAAATAGAAAGGAAAGGAATGGAATGGAATGGAATGGAATGGAATGGAATGGAATGGAATGGGATGGAATGGAATTGAGAGGCAAGGAATGGAGAGAAAAGGAATGGAGAGGAATGGAATGCAATGGAATTGATTGGAGAGAAATGGAGAGGAATGGAATGAAATGGAGTGCAATGGAATGAAGAGGAATGGTATGGAGAGTATTGGAATGGATAGGAATGCAGTGGAAGAAAATGGAATGGAGAGGAATGGAGTGGAAAGGTATACAATGGTATGGAATAGAGAAGAATTCAATGGAATGGAGTGGAATGGAATGGAATGGTTAGGAGTGTAATGGAATGGAATGGAAAGAAATGTGGACAAATCCATACATAAAGAATGGAAAGCAATTTTAAAACATTGAAAGGCATTTTGAGGAATGGAATGGACACGAATGTCATAAAGAGAAAAACAATGGAATGGATGGCAGAAGAGTGTAATGGAATTGAGTGATATGGAATGTAATGGAGAGCAAGGGAATGGAGAAGAGTGGAATGAACTGGAATGCAATGGAGTGCAATAGAATGGAATGG
>NW_007260419.1:1803-2084 GCF_000164805.1 Carlito syrichta | reverse complement strand
AATGGAATGAATGGATTGGAGAGGAAAGAAAGGAGAGGAATGTAATTGAGTGTAATGAAATTGGAAGCGAGAGAAATAGAAAGGAAAGAAATGAAATGAAATCCAGAGGAACGGAATGGAATGCTGAGGAATGGAATGGAATGCTGAGGAAAGGAATGGAGTGGAATGGAATGGAATGGAATCGAGAGGAAAGGAATGGAGAGGAATGGAATGGAGAGGATTGGAATGGAGAGGAATGGAATGCAATGGAATTGATTGGAGAGAAATGGAGAGGAATGGAA
>NW_007260419.1:0-1170 GCF_000164805.1 Carlito syrichta | reverse complement strand
GAATGCAGAGGAATGGAATGGAGTGGAGTGGAATGGAATGGAATGTAGAGGAATGGAATGGAATGGAAAGGAGAGGACTGGAATGGAGTGGAATAACATGAAATGGAATAGAGAGTAATGGAATGGAGAGTAAAGGAATGTAAAGATATGGAATGGAATTTAGAGTAAAGGAATGGAGAAGAATGGAACGGAGAGAAATGGAATGGAATGGAAGGGACTGGATAATAATGAAATGGAATGAAGAGTAATGGAATGGAATGGAGAAGAATGGAATGGGGAAGAGACGAACGGAATGGAATGGTTAGAAATGGAATGGAAAGGAATGGAATGGAGTGGAATGGGATCAAAGGTAAAGGAATCCATTTGAAAGGAATGGAAAGAAATTGAAATAGATGGAATGTTATTCAGAGTAATGGAATGGAAACGAATGTAATCGCTAGAAAAGAAATCGAATGGAATGCAGAAGTGTGTAATGGAATGGAGAGATATGGAATGGAATGGATAGGAAAGGAATGGAGAAAAGTGGAATGGAATGGAATGCAATGGAGAGGAATGGAATGGAATGAAATGGAGAGGAAGGTAATGTAGGGGAAGGAATGGAGAGGAACGGAATTGAATCGAATGGAATGGATAGAAATGGAATAGAGTGAAAAGGAAAGGAGAGGAATGGAGTGGAATGGAGAGTAATGGAATACAAGTGATTGGAATGGTATCAAGAGGAATGGAATGGAAAGGAATGAAATGGAATGTTGATGAATAAGGAATGTAATATAGTGGAAGGCATTGTAATGGAGAGGAATGGAATGAATAGAAATGGAACAGAAAGGAATGGAAAGAAAAGGAATGGTTAGGAATGGAATGGAAAGTGTTGAAATGGAATGGAATGGAAAGAAGAGGAATAGAATTGGGAGGAATGGAATGGTGGGGAATGGAATTGATAGAAATTGAACGGAGAGGAAAGGAGTGGAAAAGAATAGAATTGAATGGAACGGAGAAGCGTGGAATGGATGGAATGCAATGGAATGAAGATGAATGGAATGGAGCGGAATGGAATGGAGTGAAATGGAATGAAGGGGAATGGAATGGAAAGACATTGCTTGGAGAGGAAAAGAGAGGAATGGAATGAAATGTAGTGCAATGGAATGAAGAGGAATGGAATGGAGAGGAATG
>NW_007260418.1:10226-11231 GCF_000164805.1 Carlito syrichta | reverse complement strand
TAATCAAACACATAAAGAAAACAAGAAGAGAAAAAAGCTAAAACAAAACAAAAATAAATAAACAAACGAGCAAAACAAAACATACAAGATAAAACAAAACTTGCACTGAGGTGTTTCCTGCAAATCCCACTTCCTTTCAGCTCTGATCTCCAGCCCCTCCCCTCTGCTCTCAGGCAGGCTGATAAGGTCCTCTCGGTGTGGGTCAAATCCCCCAAAGATTACTGTGGGCGGAGGGTGGATCCCATCTGGACTCACCTGTCAATTCTCCCACTCAGATCTGACGCGTCTGTGTCCCATCCAGCATGGAGGAGGAACATCTGTCTCTCCAAGTTTGATGAGATGACGTCTAGGTCCCAAGTTGGAGGTGGGGCAGGGCTGAGCAGAGCTGGGCCTGGTTCCCAGTGGGAGAAAATGTCTCTATCGTATTTCCTCCACTGGTGCTGGGGCTCCTCTCCAGCTCTCTCCCATCTTCTCTCTCCATGGATCCCAGCTCGCAGCACTCCACTGACACATGTGATGGTGTGGGCCGGGCGCCAGGGGATGAAGACCAGCTGCTGTCTGCTGCCTCCTCAGGTGAGCGCGAGAACAACAGGGGATCCTGCACACTGGTGGCTCCGATCTCTGCATCACCTCCAGAGGAGAGCCCCAGGTGCACGAACCCGACCTTCATTCACCCACTGACATGCACCCACTCATGCAGGGAGGCTTTATGGGCACTTGCTTTTGCGGAGACTCTCCCAGTCCGACCTGTTCTGTCCCATCTTGGTGGGAGTCTCACAACCCAATATTTTATTATTAATACTTTTGCTTTCCATTCAGAGGGGTATATGTAAATTTATTTTGACCTTTAAAGTAAAAAATAAATGCCTTCCTAGTTTATAAAATAAAATGATGTAGATAGATGTAGTGTGGGAAAATTTTGCTAGACAACAAGAGCAGCAAAGGGTTCTGTTTTACTTCTCGAGCCTTTAGATGGAACTTCACCCCCATTTGAGTGGCCTGGGT
>NW_007260418.1:0-9032 GCF_000164805.1 Carlito syrichta | reverse complement strand
TGTGAGATCTTATTACTCAGTGTGACATGGATAAAACCTAAGGGAGTCTGTCATTGCTGACTTGAGTTCTAAGTTTGGGTCAACTATCTGCTGTATGACCTTGGCAATATTATATAAACTCTCAGAGATTTCATCTGTTTATCTATTTAAAGGCTGGAATAACATTTACCTCAATGGATCCACTATGTTAACTTAATTAGAGGTGCACTCATTACTCAACACTTACTACTTTATTTTATGTAAATTTTTAATTAATATTTGCTTCTGTTTACTCATTACTTTAAATAACTATAAAGACAATATTCAGGACCAGAGACATGTTACAATAGGCACTCAAATAATGTCTGTTTAAAAAAAGAATGCTACTTTTGTAAAATTATTTCTAAATAAGTCATGTAACTTATGTAGAAAATCTCAAATATGCACACTGGGTATAATTTTAATGTTTTCATCACTTTTGCTGAGGGTGGGTAGGAAACATTTCTGATTCTGAGAAGCAGAATGCAGAATAGAAAGACCTATGAAATTGGATCAGATCTGGGTTACACGTTCAACACTTATAATTACTGTATCAATTTGGTGAGTCATTTAAATTTTCTATTCCTATTTTTATCTATGAATAGAAAAAATAAAAACATTTTGTTTTTCATCTGTAAAATCAAGTGTAAATGTAGGCAATTAGCAATTATGATGCTACAGGGAGAAGTTTCTGTAATTTTTCTTCCTCTTCTAGCTTTGAACTAGTTTGCAAAGATCCTTACACTAAACATTGAAGTTTCTTCCAATTCCTTACCACCATGATGTGCTTAAAAATGTCTGGAATCTCATCTTAATATGATCAAGGACAGTGTCACTTGTTAATCTGACCATTTATCTTAAAGAATTTATGTTTGATGCCATGAGATACATTTCTAAATGTTTTGAACTACTTCATTTAAATCTGCTCATTTGCTATTCAAAAAAGAGTATTAACCTTGGATGAGGCCACTTGATCCTTGATTTTCTGAATCACAATGCACCTCACTATGCAGTGGATCACTTGAATTCCATCGTCTAGCTGTGTGAGTGTTCTTTATAATCTCTTTTTTATTGCATCCCATCATTATTTAATATTTTAATTTGGGGAATTGTTCTTGAAGAATCTGGGTTGAAAGAGCTACTATGTATTCACACAATATATGCATAAATTGTTTAAAACTGGACATGCATCAAACTGAATATGCCCAATTTAGGTAATGATATAGAATCACTTCTTTGCTTGAGTGCAATATATTCTAAAGTATATCATGTTTTAAATCTCTAATAAACATGGCTTCATAGTATTTCAGTACAAGTTTATAAAATAAAAATGCTTAAAGAATAGCTGAGGATAGTGACATTTACATAGAGGAAACAAAAATTTTCTTTCTCATACTTTTTTGCATACACTTAAAGGGTACAAGTGCAGTTTTATTACACTTATATATTGCATAGTGGTGAAGTCTGGTGTTTTAGTGTACCTGTCACCGAAACAATGCATACTGTAGCCATTAAGTAATTTTTAATTCCTCACCGCTATTCCACCTTCTCACCCTTTCAAGTCTCCAGTGCCTATTATTTATTCCACTTTCTATGTCCATGCTCACATATGTTTTGTATGTTTGCTTGTTTTAAGTGAGAAGCAGGATTTATTGAGAGGACAGAGAAGCTGCCACAGTGGGAGGGGACCCAAAGGGGCTGCCCTGCTTACATGTTTTTAATTGTTATTTTGTGTTAACTTAATTAATTAATTAATTCAACTGAGAATTAATACAGATTCACCTGGATGCCTCCAAGTGTCCTGGGAATGGCAGAGTTGCAGTGATACTGCACTGTGTGGAATTGCCCCATCAATCAGATGCAGGAAGGATCAAGACAATGAACAAATAAGTAGGATCTCATGCCACTTTTTCACAGCAACTTCAATATGGGGAGAAAAGGCGTGAGGGCCTTCTTTGAACAGAGTACGAGAGGAGGAAGCCCAGCCAGGAGAGAGTTTGGGCCAGTGCCTGGATCTGGATGCAAATTGACAGAAGTTTGGCACAGTGAGATATTAAATTATATTGCATTATTTTAAATGCTAGCAGTTGACAATTATGCCAACTGGAAGCTACTAATTTTTTGAGGAAATAGGTAATAAATGATTAACTCTGAAGTGAGATACTGTTCAGAAGTCAAGCATATGTGGATAAATCTGAACACTAAGAAGAGTTCCAATATTAAAATATCTCTGTTTTGGCATTCTCTGAGACACAGAGCTCTATTTATAGTATGGAAACATTTTTGCTAAAAGGGAAAGATAAACATTCATGTCATTGTCCAAATTGTCCTTCTTAAGATATTGTTCACTTACATTTCAAAATTTTCCCTTTTTCTGATTTTATTAACTTACATGATTCATCAAAGACATGTTTTAAAAAAGCGGACTAAAGAGATCCAGGTCCTCACTGCCCCCAAGAAACTGTAAAATAAAAAAACAACATATGAACCAAAGTAGGTTTTTTAGAATTCTAAAAACCAATTAAGATTTTTTACAACAAAGCAAATGCCTAATCAAGAAAAAAAAAACTCACTCAGAACAGTAGGAAATCACATGACATTTGACTTTCCCTTATCCCATCTCTTCTTTAACACAGTGTGGTATGGTCAAGAGGAAAATACCCAATTCCCAGTTCCTGACTCGGGATGGAAAGAAAGGAGTGGAATTTGCTTTTACCTTTCTGGCTTGTGTGGAGGTGGCATAAGAGACTGGCTTCTGTCTTGCCTGATTTGAAAAGCTGATCATCATGGTGGCAGGGTTTGAATAGTAGGTTCAAGGCCATTGAAAGCAGTGTGGGCACCATGGCGGGTGAGAGCTCAGGAGCCAGTAGACCCACTGGGGATCAGACAGGGAAATACAATAGCATTTCTAAGACTTCTGAGAAGAAGCAAGGATGTAACTCTGGAAGAAATTAAGACGAAGAAAAACTTTGCATGTGAAGAACTAGAACAAAGCATGCACACAAGCCCAGGGAAGATGAATCTCAGAAAAAGTGTGAGAGGAGCCTGTACCTTTATGGCAGGATGATTAGTTACCTTCTTCCCATGCACAGCCACCAATCTACACAGACTGGGAGACAAACCTGTTTTTGCCAAATGTTTAATTTGCAACAAAAAATCAAAAGGCATGCAAAGAAACAGAAAAGCACAGCCCCTTCAAAGGAAGAAAACAAATCTCCAGAAGCTGATCTTAAAGAACAACAGGGCTTGAAATACTTGATAAAGATATTAAAACAATTGTTTGAAGTATGATCAATGGGCTGAAAGATAACATGAACAAACATGTAAACACAAACTTAGGAAGACATTTTATAAACAAAATGAGACTATCAACAGAGATTAGTTTAGAAATTGTTTAAAATAAACTGGGCTCGGTGGCTCAGTCTGTAATCCCGTGCCTTTGGGAGACTGAGGTAAGTGAATTGCCTGAGCCCGGGGGTTCGAGACCCGCCTGGGCAGCGAGACCTCATCTCTACAATAAATAAAAAAATCAGCCGGGCATGGTAGCACATGCCTGTAGTTCCGGCTACTTGGAAGGCTGAGGTGGAAGGATCGCCGGAGCCCAGCAGGTCGAGGCTGCGGTGGCCAGGAGCGGCCACTGCACTCCAGTCTGGGTGACAGAGTGAGACTCCAACTCATAAAAACGACAAAAAAGAAAAATTATTTAAAATAAATAAACATTTTAAACCCAAAAAGTAGAATAACTGAATCAAATATTTCACTATAATGGTTCAATGATAGACTTGATCAGGCAGAAGAAAGAATGAGTAAACTTGAAGGTATGTCATTTATAATTGTTGAGTCTCAGGAACAAAAAGAAAAAAAGAATGCATAAAGATAAACAGAGCCTAAGAAACTTATGAGGCACCATCATGTGAACATAAATATGTATTACGGGATTACCATAGGAGGAAAGAGAAAGGAGAAGGGAGCATATTTGAAGAAACAATGGATGACAACTTCCCAAACATGAAGAAAAAAATGGATACACAAATACAATAAGACGAGTGAAGTTGAAGTAGGATCAATCCAAAGTGACTCACACAAGGCATACTCAAATCAAATTGTTGAAAGTCCAAAAAAAAAGTCTTGAAAGCTGCAAGAGAAAAGTGACTTGACATGTGCAAGGAAGCCTCTATGAGATTAACTGTGGATTTCTTATAGAAACCTTGTAGGTCAAAGGCAGTGGGATGATATATTTAAAGTATTTTTTTTCCAGTCTGTCAGCGAAGAATATGATATCCAATAAAACTATCCTCCAAAAAATGAGGGAGAATTAATACATTCCCAGATAAACAAAAGCTGAGGGAGTTGGTCACTGTTGGAAGAAGTACTCCTGTACATGCAGTCATTTGACTCCTACCTGGCCATGTTAGAATGAACTTTGGGTCAGGAACACTTCTTTACCAAGAGAATAAAAAACCTTCATATCCTGTTCTGGGCTTATCACCTAGGTGGGAATATCTCAACCAGATGACTTGACTGGTGAATTTTATCAAACCATTAAAGAATATTTGATATCAGCTCTCCTTAACCTCTCTCAAAATATTGAATAATATAGAATACTTTCAAACTTGTTCTATGAGGCCAGGAATACTCTAATATCAAATCCAAGTGAAAACACTACAAGAAAGTAAAACCAGAGACCAAATTCCATAATGAATATTGATGCAAAATCCTCAACAAAATACTAGCTAACAGAATTCAAAAGCTTATTAAAAGGGTTATACACTGTGACCAAGGGATATTTATTCCTGGAATTCAAGGATCTTTCACCATATGAAAATCAATCATTGTAACATACCCTATTAACAGAAAACAAAAAAGACAAAAAACAAAACAAAACAAAACAAAAAAACACCAGCATCTCAGGAAAAGGATTTGGTAAACTTCTTTAATGAAATTCAAATTTTATGATAAAAACACTCAACAAACTAGAAAGAAAAAAAAAAACTAGCTCAATTTCATATAGGTCATATATCACATTTAATGTTAAAAGACTGAAAGGGTTTTCTCTAAGATGAGGAGCAAGACAAAGATGCCCAGTTTTACTACTTTTGAATCTAACGCTGAAAGTTGTAGCCAGTGTGATTAGACAAGAAGAAATTCAGAAAGACACTCAAAATGGAAAAGAGAAAGGTAAATTATTTATGTTCTTGGACCACATTATCTTATATGGAAAAAAAGCTTAAAATAGCCTAAACAACTGTTATAACTAATAAATGAATTTAGTACAGTTATAGGATACAAAATCAACAGATAAGAATAAATTGTTTTTCTACACTAACAGTGAACAATGAAAAAGGACATCTAGAAAACTATTTCACCTACAATCGTATAAAAAATAATGAAATGCTTAAAAATTTAAGCAAGGAGGCAAAAGATTTTAGTATTGCAAACTGAAAACTGTTTTGCTTTTGGCCATTTCAACAATGATGGACATTATCACCTGTTTATTTTCCTGATTTATGTTGCCTGGTTATCCCATGATGGTGTCTAAGATACAAAGAGCAGCCACACCATGTTTTGTTTCATTGGCTGTCTAAAAGTACAATAAAAGTAACTCATTGCTATGCGAGGTGCTTCTAATTTTCTCTGTATATACTTTATGATCAGAATCAGCTCAAATTATTTTTTCCAAAGTTTATATTTCCTGACGTACGTCTCACACCCTAGCCATTATGTACTATTTTTTGTAAAATGAGTACAAAACATTCTCTTGTGGTCTTCTTCAATCCTTATCTAATTCTATTCTTAAGAGACACAATAGGCTAGTTTAAGTAGTGAAATTTTATTTATCAAGCAAAAAGTCCAATTTACCTGGAATTCCACTACTTACTACCAAGGAGAGTCTATTCTCTTTCTGATATATGAAATACCTTCAAACTTTTTAAAGGTCAAAGAGATTGTCTCACCAACAAGTAATATTATACTGTCTTGATCTGTTATTTGTCATCTCTAGCTATCTGAGAGTCTGAAATACATTTATTCTTAAAGAATCACACCGAAAAAAAAATGCTACTCTTATACTGTCAAATTCTGAAGTAGAAAAGACTTTTGGAGGTTGTTAAATAAAACCTCAACATGTCTAAAATGCTTTGCATCATGATACTCTATAATTCTGGTAAGATGTTTATTTGATGTTTATAAAGTGAGTGATATTTTAGTCACTTGAATATTAACATAAGTTAACATGCTGTGGTAAATGTAAAGAATGATACTCTGTGACTATAAACCCTTCACCTGAACCAAGCTTGAATTATTTTAATGTTTTATGTCACTTATTTATTTTTCCCCAAAGAATTGGTCCTTTCATCTCAGGCCAAAATAAGAGTTTAGAGCATGAAAGGAAATGAGAGGAAGACAGAGCAGGCAAAGAACTATAAAGCCAGATCCTAAAATGGCAGTAAAATTTATTGGAATTAAGAAGGAATTGCCTTCTTTCTAGTAATATTTAGTACAGCCAACATAAAACAAATCATTGTATCCAAGGCCAATGGGTTGTGTTATGCCCAGGACTCATCACATCTGCAGCCATTTCATAGATGTCAACTGACTTATTTGTGGCTCCAAAGCCTACTATCTTAGAAGATATAACTTAAAGAGTGTAAAATGCAATAATCTATGCTGGAGTAGAAAAGAACAGGGAAGGGAAGAAATTTAAATAGTTTTCAAGATAATATATGAGAAAGGCAGATGCAAATGTCAAACTGCAACAACTATATGTTTTTTGTTCCATTTGTTGAAAGTATCTGACTGGGCATGGTTGCTCAAGCCTGTAATTCCAGCACTTACCTTTGCCTAGGGGTTTGAGACCAGCCTGGGAACCTTGGTGAGACCTTGTCTCTATAATATATTGTTGAAAACAAAAAAATTTTTTTTAAGTTCACCAGGCATGGTAGCATTCTTCTGTAGTTTGGCTACCTGGAAGGCTGAGGCAGTAGAATCACCTGAGCCCAGCAGGTCGACACTGGGGTGACTGTGAGCATGCCACTGCACTCCAGTCTGGGTGACAGAGTGAGACTCCAACTCAAAAAAAGAAAGAAAGAATGTTTCAGTAAACACTCTATGTACTCATATAAGAATAATTCAAAATTTTGCCACTTTAAAAATCAACCCCCTCAGGTGTCCTCCCGCTTGGGGAGCTTTTCTGTCCTCGATAAACCCTGCTTTCAAAAACAAAAATAAACTATTTTATCATTTTAAACACCAATTATTCTCAAAGATAAACCACTGTTTTCTTTCTTCCAGTGAAATTAAACACTCTTATTAATGGTTTGGCATTTATATAACAGCTTCATTTTTGTTGATTGAACTTGCTTTGTGAATGAGTATCAACAGCATAAACTAAAATGCTAGCACTTTAAGAGTGAAATACAGCAGAAATTCTATTGCTTTATGGGGAAGGGAATTCAGTAAAGTAATATGTGACAACTCTGCCAACTGCTCCTCCTCAGTTCTCCTCCTTTGCCTAATTTCTGATGTAGGTGGCCATAACCTTCTTCCCCCATCTTCTTTCCTTCTCATTCCCATTCTTTACTTGGCAACTTCATCCATTTTACCAGGTTTACAGAGTTATTACTTCTATATGTGTTTAGGTTCAATTTCTCTGATTAACTCCAGGCTGGAGCTTCTTTGATTAACTATATGGATATCTTCAGGTACCTCAAGCTTAAGAAGCACAGAACTTTTCTAGGCAGCAATTTTCTAAAGCCTGCTCCCCTCCTAATCATAAATACCCCCTTAACACTTAGGCTTGAAGTCTTGGAATTATCTTTATTTTTCAAGCATCATCTCTTATAATATTATTTTTGTATGCATTCAGATCTCCTCTCTCAAGTTGCCAAAGGTGCCTCTATACTATTTATTGGCAATATACATTTTTTACTTCAAAAAGTTTAGGTCATTTGCCAAAGAATAAACATCTAAACTCTTCAGTCTTGTACTCTTAGGTCTCAGGATTGGAATCAATTCTTCTGTTTCTTACTCATCCAGTCTGAATCTCCAACACTTCTACACATCCTACTGAAATCTCTGTCAGCCTATGTGAGTGTATGGCTCAAAGTTCTATATTCTCATTGTAAAGTACAAAATGTGGAGGTTTAAAAGAAGGCAGTCTTTTACCTCTTGTGAAAGTCAGAGGGAGCACCCTTCTAACACCAACTACAGGCTCAAGGGATTCCCAAACCACCCTTAGTCTTGATAATTCACTAGAAAGTTCACAGAACTTATTGAGAAGCTCATTTTCATCATTATGGTTTATTATGAGGACAGAATTCAGAGTAAAATCCCCCAAAGGAAGAGATGCATAGGGAAGAATTTAGGAAAGTCTGCAATGTGTGACTTTCTATTGTTCTTTCCCGGTGGAATGAGTACAGCACTTCCTGCCCCTGCAGATATTGGGGGTCCCTGGTAGGAAAGATGGCATTGGTGATTAAACTGGAAGGATAGATGTTAAAAGAAAGAAAGATGGAGGGATAGATATAAAGAGAAAGAAAGAAAGAGGGGAGAAAGAAAGAGACTGGACTCTGTCTAGTGCAGAAGCCATTTAATGGGACAACCATAAGTCTTTTATTTTAAATTTTCATGGGTTAAATCACAAGACTTTCACATGAACACAAAGCCACATGGATGAGGGGCATCTCCCACCCACCAGGTGTTTCCTCAAGCATGAGGAAGGACAATCCCAGTTAAATCACAAGACTTTCACATGAACACAAAACTAGGTAGATAAGGGGCATCCCCACCCAGCAGATGTTTCCTCCAGCATGAGGAAGAACAATCCCAAAATTATCTCACTATTCCTTATGCTTGGTTAATGTTCCTCAAAAGCAATACAATTCTAACATCATAATATTCTAATAATCAATAACTTCTAAAGTTTATGAATTCACAACACCTAATGACTAACTTATATCCTAATACCTTTCTACTCTATGCTAATTCTACCTACACTATAGAAACTCTTAATTATA
>NW_007260417.1:9554-10814 GCF_000164805.1 Carlito syrichta | reverse complement strand
TGGAATGGAATGGAGAGGAATGGGATGGAATGAAATGGAGAGGAATGGACTGGAATGGAATGGGAAGGAATGGTATTGAATGGAATGGAATGAAGAGGAATGTAATTGAATGGAATGGAAAGGAGTTGAATGGAATGGAGTGAAATGGAAAGGAATGGAATGGAATGGAACGGAAAGGAATGGTAAGGAATCGAAAGGAATGGAATGGAAATGAATGTAAAGGAGTAGAAAGGAAAAGAATGGAATAGAATGGAGAAGAATGTAGTGGAGAAGAATGGAATGGAACAGAATGGATGGAGTGGACATGAAAGGAATGGAAAGGAATGGATGGATGGAGAGGCATGGAATGGAATGGAGAGGAATTGAAAGTAAAGGAATGGAATGGGACAGATTGGAATTGAATGGTGTGGATTGTGAGGTATGGGATGGAATGGAATGGAGTTGAGAGGAATGGAATAGAATGTAATCTAATGGAATGGGGTTGCACGGAATGGTGATGAAAGGAGATGAATGGAGTGTAATGGAATGGATGGAGATTGAATGGAGAGGAATGGACTGGAATGGAATGGAGAGGAATATAATGAAGAGGAATGGAATGTAATCAAACGGAATGGAATAGAGAGGTATGGGATAGAGAGGAATGGAATGGCAAGGAATAGAAAGTAATGCAATGGAATGGAGAAGAATTGAGAGTAATGAAATGGAGAGGAATGGAGAGGAATGAAATAGAATGAAGAGGAACAGAATGCTATGGAATGGAATTGAATGGAGAGGTATGGAATGGAATGGAAAGGAATTGAATGGTAAGGAGAAGAATGAACTGGAGTGGAAAGGGGTGGATTGGATTGGAATGTAATGGAGTAGAATGGAGAAGAATGGAATGGAATGGAGAGTAATGGAATGGAAAGTAGATGAATTGAATCGAATGTAATGGAAACGAAAGGAAAGGAATGGAATGAAGTGTAATGGAATGGAACAAAGTCGAGAGAAATGGAATGGAATGCAATGGAGTTGAATTGAATGGAGTGGATTGAAAAGGAATGGAATGGAATGGAACGGAAAGGTTAGGAATGGAAAGGAATTGAATGCAAAGGATGGAATGGAGAAGAATGGAATGGATGGTGAAGAATGGAATGGAGAAGAATTAAATGTAATGGAATGGAGTGGACTAGAAAGGAATGGAAAGGAATGGAATGAAAGGGAGAGGCATGGAATGGAATGGAGAGGAACTGAAAGAAATCGAATGGAATGGAATGAATT
>NW_007260417.1:0-9382 GCF_000164805.1 Carlito syrichta | reverse complement strand
GGTAATGGAATGGAATGGAGGCGAAAGGAAAGGAATGGAATGGAATGGAATATAGGGAAATCGAATGAAATGGAATGGAATGGAATGGAATGATTGGAGTGGAGAGGAATGGAATGAATGGAAGGGAGTGGAGAGGAATGGAATGAATGGAGGGGAGTGGAGAGGAATGGAATAGAACAAGACGAAAGGGAATCGAATGGAATGGAATAGAATGGAATGGTTAGGAAAGTATTGGAATGTAATGGAGAGGATAGGAAAGGAGAGGTGTGGAATGGAATGGAATGGAATGGAATATAATAGAGAGCAATGGAATGGAAAGGAATAGAATGGAGTGGAATTGAATGGAATGGAGAGAAATTGAGAGGAATGGAATGGAGAGGAAAGGAGAGAAATGGAATGGAATGGAGAGGAATGAAATGCGATGGTATTGAATGAAATGGAATGGAGAAGAATGGAATTGAATGGAATGAATTAGAATGGAATGGAGTGGAGTGGAATGGAATGTAGAAGACTGGAATGTAAATGAATTGAATGGAAGGGAAGGGAATGGAATGGAATGGAAAGGATTGGAATGGAATGGAGTGGCATGCAGAGGAAGGGAATGGAATGGAGAGGAATGTGTAGAATGGAATTAGGAGGAATTTTATGGAATGGAATGGAATGGAATGGAGAGGAATGGCATAGAATGGGATAGAATGAAGTTGAATGAAATGGAGTAGATGGAATGGAACGGAATGGAATGGAATCCAATGGAGAGGATTAGAATGGAATGGAATGGAATGGAATAGAGAGGAATGGAATGGAAAGGAATGGAATGGAATTTAATAGAGTGCAGAGGAATGCAGAGGAATGGGATGGAATGGAATTGAATGGAGAGGAATGGAATAGAATGGAATGGAATGGATTGAAATGGGGAGGAGTAGAGAAGAATGGAATGGAATAGAGGGGAATGGCACAGAATGCAATGGAATGAAGTGCAATGGAATGGAGTGGAGTGGAATGGTATTGAATGGAATGGAATGGAAAGGGTTGGAGTGGAATGGAATGAAATTGAATGGAATGAAATGGAGTGGAATGAAATGCAATGGAAAGGAGGGAAATGAAAGGAATGGAATGGAGAAGAATTGAACGGAATGGAGAGAAATGGAATGGAAGGGAGTGGAATGCAATGGAATGGAGAAGGAAGGAGAGGAAAGGAATACAGATGAATGGAGAGGAATGGAATGGCATGGATTGCAAGGGAATGGTGTAGTAATGAATGGGAATGGAATGGAATGGAAGGGAGAGGAAAGGCATACAATGGAACAGAAAGAAGTGGAATTGAATGGAGCAGAGTGTAATGGAATGGAATGGAATGGAATGGAAAGGGTTGGAATGGAATGGAATGAAATTGAATGGAATGAAATGGAGTGGAATGGAAAGCAATGGAAAGGAGGGAAATGAAAGGAATGGAATGGAAAGGAATGAAATGGAGAGGAATTGAACGGAATGGAGAGAAATGGAATGTAAGGGAGTGGAATGCAATGGAATGGAGAAGGAAGGAGAGGAAAGGACTACAGACGAATGGAGAGGAATGGAATGGAATGGCATGGATTGCAAGGGAATGGTGTAGTAATGAATGGGGATAGAATGGAATGGAGAGGAAAGGCATACAATGGGATGGAAAGAAGTGGAATTGAATGGAGCGGACTGGAATGGAATGGAATGGAATGGAAAGGATTGGAATAGAATCGAATGGAATTGAATGTAATGGAGTATAATGGTATGGAATGGAAGACACGAAAGGAATGGAATGGAATAGAGAGGAATGGAAAAGAATGGAATGCAGATGAAGGAAAATGGAGAGGAATGCTATGGAATGAAAAGGAATAGAATGGAGCGGGAAGGAGAGGAAAAGAATGCAGACGAATGGAGAGAAATGGAATGGAATGGAATGGATTGCAATTGAATGGTGATGATGGCAGAATAATGGAATGGAATGGAGACGAATGGGATATAATTTTAAAAATTGAGAGGAATGGAAGAGAATGGAATGAAATGCAATGGAATGGAGTGGAATGGAATGGAATGGAATGGATTGGAATGAAGAGGAATGGATTGGAATGGAAAGGAGATGAATGGAGAGGAATGGAATGGAATGGAATGGATGGAATGGAGAGGAATGGAATCGAATCGAATCGAATTGAATGGAGAGGAAATGAATGCAGGAGAATGGAATGGAATGGAGCGGAATGGAATGGAAAGGAGAGGAATGAAATGGAATGGAATGGATACGAAAGGAAAGGAATGGAATGGAGTGTAATGTAATTAGGGGAGTTGAATGAAATGGAATAGAATGCAATGGAGTGGATCGGAATGGCGAGGAATGGAATGGAGTGGAGAGGAGTGGAATGGAACGAAATGGAAGGGAATGGAATAGAATGGAATGGACAGGAATGGATTGGAATGAAATGGAGAGGATTTGAAAGGAGAGGTATGGAATGGAAAGGAATGGAATATAATAGAGAGGAATGGTATAGAGAGGAATGGAATGGAAAGGAATAGAAAGGAATGGAACGGAAAGGAATGGAGAGGAATTGAGAGGAATGGAATGGAGAGCAAAGGAGAGAAATGGAATGGAATGGAGAGGAATGGAATGCGATAGAATGGAATGAAGTAGAATGGAGACCAATGGAATGGAAAGGAGTAGAGTGGAATGGAGTGGAGTGAAAAGGAATGTAGTAGAATTGAATGGAAATGAATGCAATGGAAGGGAAGGGAATGGGATGGAGAGGAATGGAATGGAGAGGAATGGAATGGAATGGAGAGGAAGGGAATGGAATCAGAGGAATGGGATGGAATGGAATGTAGAGCAATAGTATGGAATGGAATGAAAGGCAGAGGAATGGAATGGAATGGAATGGAATGGAATGGAATGAAGTGGAGTGGAATGAAATGTAATGTATTGGAAAGGAATGGAATGGAACGAAATGGGATGGAACGATAAGGAATGGAATGGACAGGAGAGGTATGGAATGGAATGGAATGGAAGGGAATGGGAAGGAGTTAAATGGAATGGAATGGAAAGGAATGAAGTGGAAAGGAATGGACAGAAAAGCAAACGAATGAAATGGAATGGACCTGAATGGAGAGGAATAGAATGAATTGCAATGGAATGGTGTGGAATGCAGAGGAATGGAATGGAATGGAGAGGAATGGAATGGATTTGTAGGGAATAGAGAGGAATGGAATAGAATGGAGTGGAATGGAATGGAATGAAAACGATAGGAATGGAGAGTAATGTAGAGCATTGGAATTGAGAAGAAAAAAGTGGAATGGAATGGAAAGGATTGGAATGTAGTGGAGTGGCATGTAGGGGAATGGAATGGAATGGAGAGGTATGGGAGAATGGAATGGGGAGAACAGCAATGGAATGGGATTGAATGTAGAAGAATGGCATAGAATGGGACGGAATGAAGTGCAATGAAATGGAGTGGTGTGCAATGGAACGGAATGGAATGCAATGGAGAGGATTGGAATGGAACGTAATTCAATGGAATGGAAGGAAATGGGATGGAGAGGAATGGAATGGAGTGAAATGGAATGGAATGAAATGAAACGGATTGGAATGGATTTGAATGGAATTGACTGGAAAGGAATGGAATGGAATAGAATGAAGATGAATGGAAATGGAAAGGAATGCAATGGAATGGAACGAAATAAAATGGAAAGGGGAGGAGAGGAAAGGAATGCAGAGGAATAGAGAGAAATGGAATGGATTGCAAAGCAATGATGTGATATGCAGAGGAATGGAAAGTAATGAAATCAAATGGAGAGGAATGGCATAGAATGGAATGTAATGAACTGGAATGGATTGGAATGGAATTGAATGGAATAGAAAGGATTGGAATGGAATGGAAGGAATTGAATGAAATGGGGTGGAACAAAATGGAATGGACAAAACAGGAATGGACTGGAATGGAATGGAATGGAGGGGAATGGAATGAATTGGAATGGAATGGAGTGGAATGCAGAGGAATGGAATGGAATGGAGTAGAATGGAATGGAATTGAATGGAATGAAATGAAGAGGAATGGAATTGAATGGAATGAAATGGAGTGGAATTGAATGGATTGGATTGGAAAAGAATGGAATGGGATGGAATTCAATGTACAGGATTGGAATGGAGAAGAATGGTATGGAATGGAGAGGAATTGAATGGAGAATAAAGGAATAGAATGGAATGGAGTGGATAGGAAAGGGATGGAATGGAATGCAATGGAATGGAGAGGAATGGAATCAAAAACAATGGAATGGATTGGAATGCAATGGAGTGGAATGGAATGGAATGGAATGAAGTGGAGTGGAATGAAATGTAATGTATTGGAAAGGAATAGAATGGAATGAAATGGGATGGAATGGTAAAGAATGGAATGGACAGGAGAGGTATGGAATGGAATGGAATCGAATGGAATGGAAAGGAGTTGAATGGAATGGAATGGTAGGGAATGTAGTGGAAAGGAATGGACAAAAAAGCAAACGAATGAAATGGAATGGACCGGAATGGAGAGGAATAGAATGAACTGCAATGGAATGGTGTGGAATGCAGAGGAATGGAATGGAATGGAGAGGAATGGAATAGAATGGAGTGGAATGGAATGGAATGAATGAAAATGATAGGAATGGAGAGTAATGTAGAGCATTGGAATGGAGAAGAAAAAAGTGGAATGGAATGGAATGGAAAGGATTGGAATGTAGTGGAGTGGCATGTAGGGGAATGGAATGGAATGGAGAGGTATGGGAGAATGAAATGGGGAGAACAGCAATGGAATGGGATTGAATGTAGAAGAATGGCATAGAATGGGACGGAATGAAGTGCAATGAAATGGAGTGGTGTGCAATGGAAAGGAATGGAATGCAATGGAGAGGATTGGAATGTAACGTAATTCAATGGAATGGAAGGAAATGGGATGGAGAGGAATGGAATGTAGTGAAATGGAATGGAATGAAATGGAACGGATTGGAATGGATTTGAATGGAATTGACTGGAAAGTAATGGAATGGAATAGAATGAAGATGAATGGAAATGGAAAGGAATGCAATGGAATGGAACGAAATAAAATGGAGAGGGGAGGAGAGGAAAGGAATGCAGAGGAATAGAGAGAAATGGAATGGATTGCAAAGCAATGATGTGATAAGCAGAGGAATGGAATGGAATGAAATCGAATGGAGAGGAATGGCATAGAATGGAATGTAATGAACTGGAATGGATTGGAATGGAGTGGAATGGAATGAAATTGAATGGAATAGAAAGGATTGGAATGGAATGGAAGGAATTGAATGAAATGGGGTGGAACGAAATGGAATGGACAAAAAAGGAATGGATTGGAATGGAATGGAATGGAGGGGAATGGAATGAATTGGAATGGAATGGAGTGGAATGCAGAGGAATGGAATGGAGTATAATGGAATGGAATTGAATGGAATGAAATGAAGAGGAATGGAATTGAATGGAATGAAATGGAGTGGAATTGAATGGATTGGATTGGAAAAGAATGGAATGCGATGGAATTCAATGTACAGGATTGGAATGGAGAAGTATGGTATGGAATGGAGAGGAATTGAATGGAGAATAATGGAATGGAATGGAATGGAGTGGATAGGAAAGGGATGGAATGGAATGCAATGGAATGGAGAGGAATGGAATCAAAAACAATGGAATGGATTGGAATGCAATGGAGTGGAATACAATGGAATGGAACGGAATGAAATGGATTGTAATGGAGAGGATTGGAGAGGAATAGAATGAATAGGAATGGAGAGGATTGGAATGGAATGGACAGGAATAGAATGGAATGGAATGGAGAGGAAAGTATTTGAGAGGAATAAAATGGAATGGAATGGAATGGCATAGAGAGGAAAGGGATAGAGAGGAAATTAATGGAAAGGAATTGAAAGGAATGGAATGGAATGGAGAGGAACTGAGAGTAATGTAAATGTGAAGAATGAAGAGGAATGGAATGGAAAGGATAGGAAGGAATGCAATGGAATGGACTGGAGTGGAGATATATGGAATGGAATGGAATGGAATGGAAAAGAATGGAATGGAATGGAATAGAATGGAAAGGAATGGAATGGAGAGGAATGGAATGTAAGGGAAGGGAATAGAATGGAGATGAATGGAATGGAAAGCAGAAGAATGAAAAGGAATGAAGAGGAATGGGATGGAATGGAATGGAGAGGAATGATATGGAAAGGAATGGAATGGAGAGGAACGGAATTGAACGGAATTGGAATGAAGTGGAGTGAAATGAAATGGAATGGACTGGAATGGAATGGAACAGAATGGTACGGAATGGAATGAGAATGGACTGGAGAGGTATGGAATGGAATGGAATGGAATGGAGAGGAATAGAATGGAATGGAATGCATTGCATTGAAATGCTGTGGAATGCAAAGGAATGGAATGAAATGGAGAGGAATGGGATGAAATGGAATGGAATGGAGAGGAATGGGATGGAATGGAATGTATTGGAATAGAATGAAAAGTATTGGAATTGAATGGATGGTCATGAAGTGGAATGCAATGAAATGGAGTGTAATGGAAAGGAATAGAGAAGAATGGGATAGAATGGAATGTGGAGGAATGGAATGGAATGGAATTGAGAGGAATTGCATAGAATGGGTTGGAATGAAGTGGAATGGAATAGTGTGGAGTGGAATGGAATGGAATGGAAAGGATTGGAAAGGAATGGAAAAAAATTGAATAGAATGGAGTGCCTTGGAATGGAATGGACACGAAACGATTGGAATGGAATGGAATGGGATAGAATGGTGACGAATGGAATTGAATAGAAAGGATAGGAATAGAATGGAATGTAGTTGAAAGTAAATGGAGATGAATGCAATGGAATGGAAAGGAATGAATTGGAGAGGAATGGAGAGGAAATGGATGCAGACGAATTGAGAGAAATGGAATGGAATGGAATGGATTGCAATTGAATGGTGTGGAATGCAGAGGAACGGAATGGAATGGAATGCAATGGAGAGGAAAGGCATAGAATTGGATGGAATGAAGTGGAATGGAATGGAGTGGAGTGGAATGGAATGGAATGGAATGGAAATGATTGGAATGTAATAGAATGGAATTGGGGGAAATGGAGAGGAATGCAATAGAATGGAATTGAAAGAAATGGAATGGAACAAAATGGAATGGATTGGAATGGAAAGGAATGGAATGTAATGGAGAGGAATGCAATGGAATGGAGAGGAATGGGATGGAATGGAATGGAGAGGAATGGACTGGAATGGAATGGGAAAGAAAGGAATTGAATGGAATAGAATGGAGAAGAATGTAATTGAATGGAATGGAAAGGAGTTGAATGGAATGGAGTGAATTGGAAAGGAATGGAATGGAATGGAACGGAATGGTAAGGAATCAAAAGGAATGGAATGGAATGGAATGCAAAGGAATAGAATGGAGAAGAATGGAATGAAAAGGAGAAGAATGGAATGGGGAAGAATGGAATGGAATGGAATGGAAAATAATGGGATATAATGTAAAATAATTGAGAGAAATGGAATGGAATGGAATGCAATGGAATGGAGACGAATGGAATGGATTGGAATGAAGAGGAAAGTATTGGAATGGAATGGAGATGAATGTAGAGGAATTGAATGGAGTGGACTCGAAAGGAAGGGATTGGAATGAGGAGGCATAGAATGGAATGGAGAGTAATGGAATGGAAAGGAAAGGAATGGAATGGAATAGAATGGAGATGAAAGGTAAGGAATGAAAGAGAGTGTAATGAAATGGAGGGGATTCGAATGAAATGGAATGGAATGGTTTGGAATGGCAAGGAATGGAATGGATTGGAATGGAGTGGAGAGGAATGGAATGGAAAAAAATGGAAGGGAATGTAAGGGAATGGATTAGAATGGAATGGACAGGAATTGAATGGAATGGAATGGGGAGGAATAGAATGCGATGGAATGGAATGAAGTGGAATGGAGAGTAATGGAATGGAATGGAGTAGAATGGAATGGAATGGAGTAGAAAGGAATGCAGTGGAGTGGAAAGGAATGAAGAAAAATGGAATGGAAATGAAAGGAATGGAAGGGTAGGGAATGGAATGAAGAGGAATGGAATAGATGGAGAGGAATGGAATGGAGAGGAATGGGATGGAAGGGAATGGAATGAAGTGGAGTGGAATTAAATGGAATGGAAAGGAATGGAAGGAATGCAACGGACTGGAGAGGAAAGGAATGGAATGGAATCAAATGGAATGGAATGGAGTGGAATGGAATTGAATGGAATGGAATGGAGTGGAAATGAATGGACAGGAAAGGAATGGAATGGAATGGGCTGGAATGGAGAGGAATGGAATGCAATGGAATGGATTCCAGTGGAATGGATTGGAATGCAGAAGAATGGGATTGAATGGAGAGGATTGGGATGGAATGGTATGGAATGGAGAGGTATGGAATAGAAAGGATTGGATTGGAATGGAATTGATAGGAATGGAGAGGAATGAAGAGGATTCGAATGCAGATGAAAGGAGAGGAATGCAATGGACTGGAAAGGATTGGAATGAAATAAAGTGACATGCAGAGAAATTGAATGGATTGGAGAGGAATGGGATAGAATGTAAATGGAAGGAATGGAATGGAAAGGGACAGAATAGAATGGGATGGAATGAAGTTGAATGAAATTGAGGGGAGTGGAACGGAATGGAATTCAATGGAGAGTATTGGAATGGAATGGAAGGGAATGGAATGGAATGGAAAGGAATGAAATGGAACGGAGTGGAATGGAATTGAATGAAAATGACAAGAAAGGAATGGAATGGAATGGAGAGGAATGGAATGAAAAGGAGAAGAATGGAATGGAATGGAATAGAGAGAATGGAATGGACTGGAATGGAATGGAGAGGAATGGAATTGAATGGAATGGAATGGAGTTGAAAGGAATGGAGTGGATTGGAAAGGAATGGAATGAATGGAACGGAAGAGGAAAGGAATGGAATGGAATTGAATGTAGTGGATTGCAATGGAGATGAAAAGGGAGGAATGGAATGGAAAGTAATTGAATGGAATAGAATGGAAAGGATTGGAATGGGATGGACGGGAATGCAGAGGAATGCAAAGGAATGGAGAGGAATGGAGACAAATGTGAAAGAATGGAATGGGGAGGAATGGAATGGAATGGAGAGGACTGCTATAGAATGGGATGGAATAAAGTGGAATTTAATGGAGTGTAGGGGAATGGATTGGAGTGGAGTGGAATGGAATGGAATGGAAAGGAGAAGAATTGAATGCAATGGAGAAGAATGGAATGGAATGGACTGCAATGGAATGAAATGGAGTGCAGAGTAATGGAAATGAAGAGGAATGCAATGGATTG
>NW_007260416.1:0-14193 GCF_000164805.1 Carlito syrichta | reverse complement strand
AGAAGCCCAGATTCCAGGTAAGACCTTATAACGGAGCCCTGTAGAAATGGATTGAGGCGTGCCATAACCCACATTCCTTTTTTTTATTATCAGGAATACGCCCGGACGTTTTCTGGTGACGTGGAAGTACAAACACTTACATACAAATACAAATATGCCAAGAAGTTTCCCAGGGAAATGGAATCGAAGATTGCTGATTCCCCCTTAAGAATACATCCTAAATATGTGGGAACCCCTAATCCCACATTATCAATGCGAAATCGAATGTCCACTAGTAGTTTCTGGACTACCTGAAAGCAGTGATTACATTAACGAATGGCAGATGATTGTGTGGATTGTGGAATCTGACCTTACAGGACCTTTGAAACAAGTGGACCTGTAGACCAGATTCTCAGTTACAAATATCAAGAGGCGCAACTGCTTCCTGGGGATTGGCAATGCCCGATTTGTGGTATGCATATAGGATGTTGCTCTGATTATTTGGAGAACCAGGACACGCACAATCCAGATTAGCATTTCCTAAAGTCCCTGTCGATTCCTAGGTATGAGCACTGCCTTAAGCCACGGATAATTTAGCAAATGCCCAGATGTTTGCAAGTTACATGGAAACTGAGTTTCCTGGTTCCTCTTAGGTAAAGCCTGTAGAAACTTTCAAGGGACAAAGTGACCCAGATTTCTATTTCCTTCTAAACAAAACGTCAAGATGTTTCCTTTTGGCCTGGAAGTCCAGACTCTGGTATACCCATAGAAAGATGACAAGAATATGCAAGGGGACATGGAATCTAAGATTCCTGGTTCCCTCCCAATAATACCTCCTAAAAAATGGAACACCTAAACCCCAACTCCTAATCATGAACAGCGGAGCCAATGAAGTTTCTGGAGTATGAGATAACATTGAGGTAAGAGCTTACATAAAAAAAGTCCGAGAGAATTACTTGTGTCCTGGATCTGGAGTCAGAGGTTCCGAGTATCTAAATGGATTTGTAGTGCCAGATTCTCGTTCACAACTATCAAGAGTACCAGAAAGTTGCTGGAGTCCAGGAATGATTGATTCGTAATATCCACATAATAAATTGCTCTAAAACATGAGGGGTGCTTGAAGCCCTGACCTTGTTTAGCTCTTAGCAAGACTCACTGTAGATTTGTGGTATTGAGGACCCAGGTAGCCCAAATTCCTTATTCATCCTTCGCAAGAGTCATGAAGTTTCCTGTATATGAGGACGCCCATTACCTAGATTCCTGCTTCTTTCTTAGCAAGACACCGAGATATTTCGTGGAGATGTAGAATTCAAGTTGTTTGGATATCAATTGAAAGAACCCCAGAAGTTTCCTGGGCAATTGGAATCCAAGATTCCTGGTTCCCTTGTACAAGACACACTAACATTATGGGGACCTACAATTCCAGATTCCTGATTAAACCTCATCAAGAGGCCCGGTATACATCGACGAATGAGACTCTAAGAACCCGGACTCCGTTTTCGTTCTCTGCAAGGTGCCTTGATTTTTCCCTGTCAATGTGTATTCCAAAACTCTGTATACAAAAAGACAGATGCCCACAAGTTTCCTAGAGACGGGGAATCCGTGATTCCTGGTTATCTTTAAAAATCATTTCTAAACATTTGGAAACTGCAGAACACTCGGCCCCTCTCAAAATAAAAGGACAAATGGAAGTTTGAGAATTACAAGGTTCATCTTGAGACCAAGAGTTACATCCAAATATGGCAAAATTATGCTTTATGTGCTGGAATCTGGTCTTAGTTGTCCCGAGGAACCTAACGGACTTGTAGTACCAAATACCCATTTACAACTATCAAGAGGACCAGAATGTTGCTGGGTCCTGAATTGACTGATCCTAATATCCACATGCTAAATAGTTACAAAATATGAGGGGAGCTCGAAGACCTGTTTTTCTGTTTGTCCATTAGCAAGACGTCCTGAGAATTTTTTTGGATTGAGGACTCGTGTAACACTGATTCCTCATACTTCCTTTGCTGGAGGACGTGTAGTGTCCTATATATGAGGACTCCCTTTCCCCAGATTCCTGTTTTGAAACCCTGATTCTTGTTTACCCCTTAGCAAGACGCCATGTAGATTATCTGGTTGAGGAACCGTCTAAAATAGATTCCTTATTTTTCCTTAGCAAGAGGCCTCGAGGTTTCCTGTTATGAGGAGTATTACCCACATTCCTGCTTCAAATCCCTTATTCTTGTTTAGCACTTAGGAAGAGGCCCTGTGGATCTTTTGGGATATAGAAAACGTGCAATCCAGATTCCTTATTCTTTCTTAGCAAAAGTCCGTGTATTGGCCTGTGTATGAGGACCCCATTTCCGCAGATTCATGCTTCAAAAACCTTGATTCGTGTTATGCCCTTAGCAAGATGCACTGAAGTTTTTTAGGGATTGAGGACACGTGTAACCCAGACACTTATTCTTTCATAGAAATACGCAGTCCAATTTCCTGTATTTGAGGACTCCCACTACCCAGATTACTACATTAAATACCTGATTCATAGATATCTCTTAGTAAGACGCCCTGTGGATTTTTGGGCTGAGGACTCATGCAACCAAAATTCCTTATTCTTCCTTAGCAAGAGGCCGTGTAGTTTCCTGTGTATGAGGACTCCCATTACCTAGATTCCTCCTTCATTCTCAGCAAGGCGCTGAGATATTTCCTGTTGACCTAGAATTCCAGTTGTTTGGATATCACGAGAAAGACTTCCATAAAGTTATTGGGGAACTGGAATCCAAGATTCCTGGTTCCTCTTAAGAAGACCTCTTCGAAATGTGGAATCTTCTAAACCCAATGTCCCAATTTCCAACAGGCCGACCACAAGAAATTTCTGTAGTTTGAGGTAACCTGAATCGAGGCATTTTGTACCAATACGCCATTTTATTCCAGGGGAACCTGATTTTCTTCCTAGATATTCATAAGAAACAAATGTATATTTGGGCTAGATCCTCGATTACAGCTATCAAGAGAATAGAATGTTCCTTTGGATCTATAATGACAGATTAAGGGTATCTACGGAGCTAGTAACTCTGGAAAATGTAGGGATACTGAAGACCAGATTGCTGATGAAAACATATCAAGAGGCCCTGTAGATTCCGGCGAATGAGAAATCCTAGAACCGGATTTCATTTTCGTTCCCAGCAAGATGCCCTGATTTTCTCTCGTGATGTGGATCCAAAAACTCTGTATACAAATATGCAGATGCCCAGAAATTACCGAGGGTTATTGAATCCATGAATCCTAGTTACCCTAAAAAGTACGTAAAATATATTTGGAAACCTCAAATACCAGGCCCCTAACTGAATAGAAGGAAAAACAGAAGTATTAGGATTACAAGTTACATCTTAAGGGGATAATTACATACAGATATGGTGATAAGAGTCTTTGGGTCCTGGAATCTGCCCTTTGTTGTCCTGAGGAAGCCAACGAACTTGTAGTTCCACCTTCTCGGTACAACTATCAAGAATACCAGAAGGCTGCTGAGAATCTATAATGACAAAATTGTCACATCCAAGAGGCCTGTAGCCCTAAAGAATGGGTGGAAATAGAATCCCCGATTACAGATTAGCCCTTATAATGTGTATGTAGAATTGTTGGTTTGGCGACACCAGTAATGCGGATTCCTTTTGTTATCAGTAAGACTCCCGGAAGTTACCTGGCGACGTGGAAATGCAAACTCTTATATACCAATACTCATAAGTCAAAATGGTCAGAAGGGCCACGGAATCCAAGATTGCTGGATCCCCTTTAAGAATACGTCCTAAATATTTGGGAACACCTAATCCCAAGTTGCGAATATCAATCTAAAATTCCAGCAGTAGTTTCTGGATTAGGAGGTAAACCTGAAATCAGAAATTACACGAAAAATGGCCAGATGATTCCTTGGGTTTTGGAATCTGGTCTTACAGCCTTCTGCATAAAAGCTGAGCAGATGGCCAGATTCTCTGTTACAACTAAGAAGAGGAGCAGCAGGTTCCAGGGAATCGGTAATGACAGATTTGTGCTATGTATACAGGAATTAGTTCTGAAAAGTGTGGGGATTGGGACTCCAAGTTCCTGAGTAGCATTTAGAAATTTCCTGTAGGCTTCTAGGTATGAGAACTACCTTAAGCCAGGGAAAAACTAACAACTGCCCACAATTTGCTGGTCACATGCAAACTGATTTTCCTTGTTCCACATTGGTAACAGGAGAAGGAGCTCTCTGGGGACATAGTGTCTGAGATTCCTGTTTTGTTCTCAGAAGAATGACCAGATGTTTCCCTGTTCCCTAGAAGTCCAGACACGTGGCTCCAAATAGAAAGACTCCAGAACGTTCCTATGGACTTGGAATCCAAGACCCTGGTGCCCTCCCAAAAATACCTTCTAAACATGGTGCAACACCTAAACCCAAGTTCCTAATTCCGAATAGCAGAACCTCCAGAAATTTCTGGTGTACGAAGTAATCCTGAACTCAGGGCTTACATTCCAAAACCCGAGATGTCCTGAAATTTGACGTTAGAGGATCCATAATGTAAATGAACTTGTAGTGCCATATTTTCGTTTAAACTATCGAGATGACCAGAATGTTGTGGGAATTCTGTACTGACTGATTCCTAATATGCACATAGAAAACAGCTCTGAAAATTATAGGGACGTCGAAGTCCGAGTCTTGTAGGCCTTACCTAAACATTTTTGGAATTGAGGATCCGTATAACCCAGATTCGTTATTCTTCTTTAGCAAGAGCCAGTGAAGGTTCCTGGATATATGAGTACTCTCATTCCCAGATTCTTGCTTCAAAATCCTGATTCTTGTTTAACCCTTACCAAGACACCCTGTAGATTTTTGGCATTCAGGACTCGTGAAAACCAGATTCCTTATCCTTTCTTAGGTAGAGGCTGTGTTGTGTCCTGTATATGAAGACTCCCATTACTGAGATTCCGGTTTCATAACCCTGATTCTTGTTTAGCCCATAGAAAGACGCCCTGTAGTTTTTTTAGGATCGAGGACATGTGTAACCCAGATTCCTTGTTCGGCCTTAGTAAGAGGTTGTGAAGTTTCCTGTATATGAGGACTCCCATTCCCCAGATTCATGCTTCAAATCCCTGATACTTTTCTCTCCCTTAGTAAGACTCCCTGTAGGTTTTTGGGATTTGAGGACTCGTATAACCCAGATTCCTTATTCTTCCATAGTAAGAGACCATGTAGTTCCCGTATGAGGACTCCCATTATGCAAATTCCTGCTGAATTCTCAGCAATACCCGAGATTTTTCCTGATGAACATAGAATTCCAGTTGTTTGGATATCAATAGAAAGACTCCCATATAATACCTAAGAACTGTAATCCAAGTTAACAGGTTCCCCTGAACAAGACATCATAATAGGGTGGAATATTCTAAACCCAATATCCCAATTACCACCATCCTGACCACAAGAAATTTCGGTATTATGACGTAACCTGAAGCAAGGGATTTTGTCGCAAAATGCCAGTTGATTCCTAGGGAACTGGATTATGGCCGAAGACGTTCATAAGAAACAAATGAAATTGTAGGTCCAGATCCTTGATTACAACTCTCAAAAGGACCAGAATCTTCTTGGATCTGTAGTAAGAAATTTTAGGTATCCACACAAGAAGTAGCTCTGAAAAACGGAAGAACATACAAGTCCAGATTCCTCATTAAACTTTATCAAGAGGCCATATAGATTTTGACGACTGAGGACCCCTGAACCCGCATTCTCTTCTTGTTCTCAGCAAGATGCCCTGATTTTCCCTGGCTATCTGGATTTCAAAACTTGGTCTGCAAATAGACAGATGCCCAGCTTTGTCCCAGGGACGTGGAATCCGTGATTCCTGGTTACCTTTAAAAATATGTACTACATGATTAGCAACCTCAAAACCCCAAGGCCATATAAAGTAGATGCACAAACGGAAGTTTTAGGATTACAGGGTACATCTTAAGACAAGAGTTACACACAAGTATGGCGAGATGATGCCTTAGTCCTGTAATCTGGCTTTAGTTGCTCCGAGAAACCCAACTGAATTGCACGGACTGGTTCTTGGGTACAACAATCAAGAGGACCAGAAGGTTGTTGGGAATCTATAATGACACTTGTCCTTTCCATGTGGCAACCTGCTCTGAAGAATTTGGAGAACTAGAAGCCCAGATTCCAGATAAGTCCTTATAATGGAGTGCTGTAGAAATGGATTGAGGCCGCCCATAACCCACATTCCTGTTTTCATTTTCAGGAAGATGCCCGGACGTTTTCTCGTGAGGGAAAGTAAAAACTCTTACATACCAATACAAATACGCCAAGAAGTTTCCCAGGGACATGGAATCGAAGATTCCTGGTTCCCACTTAAGAATACATCTTAAATATGTGGGAACCCTAATCCCACATTCTCAATGCGAAAACGAATGTCCACTAGTAGTTTCTGGACTATACAGTAAACCTGAAGCCAGTGATCACATTAACAAATGGCAGATGTTTGCGTGGTTTGTGGAATCTGACCTTACAGGACCCTGTGAAACAAGCAGACCTGTAGCCAGATTCTCAGTTACAACTATCAAGAGGTGCAACTGCTTCTTGGAGATTGGCAATGCCCAATTTCTGGTATGCATATAGGACGTTGCTCTGAATAATATGAGAACTAGGACACCCAGAATCCAGATTAGCATTTGCTAAAGTCCCTGTTGATTCCTAGGTATGAGCACTGCCTTAAGCCACGGATAATTTAGCAAATGCCCACATGTTTGCAAGTTACATGGAAACCGAGTTTCCTGGTTCCTCTTTAGTAAAGCTTGTAGAAACTTTCAAGGGACACAGTGACCCAGATTTCTATTTCCTTCTAAGCAAAAGGTCGAGATGTTTCCTTTTGACCTGGAAGTCTAGACTCTGGTATACCCATAGAATGATGACAGGAATATGCCAGGGGACGTGGAATCTAAGATTACTGGTTCCCTCCCTATTATACCTCCTAAAAAATGGAACATCTAAACCCCAATTCCTAATCACAAACAGCGGAGCCACTGAAGTTTCTGGAGTACGAGATAACTTTGAGGTCAGGGCTTACATAAAAAAGAGTCCGAGAGAATTACTTGTGTCCTGGATCTGGAGTCAGAGATTCCGAGTATCTAAATGGATTTGTAGTGCCAGATTTTCGTTCACAACTATCAAGAGTACCAGAGAGTTGCTGGAGTCCAGAAATGATTGATTCGTAATATCCACATACCAAATAGCTCTAAAACATGAGGGGTGCTCAAAGCCCTGACCTTGTTTAGCTCTTAGCAAGACTCACTGAAGATTTGTGGTAATGAGGACCCATGTAGCCCAGATTCCTTATTCATCCTTCGAAAGTGTCATGAAGTTTCCTGTATATGAGGACGCCCATTACCTAGATTCCTGCTTCTTTCTTAGCAAGACACCGAGATATTTCTTGGTGATGTAGAATTCAAGCTGTTTGGATATCAATTGAAAGAACCCCAGAAGTTTCCTGGGCAATTGGAATGCAAGAATCCTGGTTCCCTTGTACAAGAAACCCTAACAATATGGGTACCTACAAGCCCAGATTCCTGATTAAACCTCATCAAGAGGCCGTGTATACTTCGGCGAATGAGAACTCTAAGAACCAGGATTCCCTTTTCATTCTCTGCAAGATGCCTTGATTTTCCCTGTCGATGTGTATTCCAAAACTCTGTATACAAAAAGACAGATGCCCACAAGTTTCGTAGAGATGGGGAATCCGTGATTTCTGGTTACCTTTAAAAATATTTACTAAACATTTGGCAACTGCAGAACACTCGGCCCCTCTCAAAAGAAAAGGACAAATGGAAGTTTGAGAATTCCAAGGTTCATCTTGAGACCAAGTGTTACATCCACATATGGCAAAATGATGCTTGATGTGCTGGAAATTGGTCTTAGTTTTCCCGAGGGACCTAACAGACTTGTAGTACCAGATACCCGTTTATAAATATCAAGAGGACCAGAATGTTGCTGGAGTCCTGAATGGACTGATTCCTAATATCCACATGCTAAATAGCTCCAAAACATGAGGGTAGCTCGAAGCCCTGATTCTTGTTTGTCCAGTAGCAAGACGTCCTGAGAATTTTTTCGGATTGAGGACTCGTAAAACACAGATTCCTCATATTTCCTTCGCTAGAGGCCATGTAGTGTCCTGTATATGAGGACTCCCTTTCCCCCGATTCCTGTTTTGAAAGCGTGATTCTTGCTTAGCCCTTAGACAGACGCCATGTAGATTATCTGATTGAGGAACTGTGTAAAACAGATTCCTTATTTTTCCTTAGCAAGTGGCCTCGGGTTTCCTGTTATGAGGAGTATTAACAACATTCCTTCTTCGAATCCCTTATTCTTGTTTAGCCCTTAGCAAGAGGCCCTGCAGTTCTTTTGGGATAGAGAAAACGTGCAATCCAGATTCCTTATTCTTTCTTAGCAAAAGGCCGTGTATTGGCCTGTATATGAGGACCCAACTTCCGCAGATTCATGCTTCAAAAACCCTGATTCGTGTTTAGCCCTTAGCAAGATGCACTGAAGTTTTTTAGGGATTGAGGACACGTGTAACCCAGATTCCTTATTCTTTCTTAGAAATAGTCAGTCCAGTTTCCTGTATTTGAGGACTCCCACTACCCGGATTACTACATTAAAAACCTGATGCATTGTTACCTCTTAGTTAAACGCCCTGTGGATTTTCAGGTTGAGGACTCATGCAACCAAAATTCCTTATTCTTCCTTAGCAAGAGGCCGTGCAGTTTCCTGTATAGGAGGACTCCCATTACCTACATTCCTGCTTCATTCTCAGCAAGGCGCTGAGATATTTCCTGTTGACCTAGAATTCCAGGTCTTTGGATATCAAGAGAAAGACTCCCATAAGGTTATTGGGGAACTGCAATCCAAGATTCCTGGTTCCACTTAACAAGACCTCTCCATAATGTGGAATCTCCTAAACCCAATGTCCCAATTCCCAACAGGCCGACCACAAGAAATTTCTGTAATTTGAGGTAACCTGAATCGAGGGATTTTTTACCAATATGTCATTTGATTCCTGGGATACCTGATTGTCTTCCTAGATGTCCATAAGTCACAAAAGTATATTGGGCCAGATCCTCAATTACAACTATCAAGAGAATAGTATATTCCTGGGGATCTGTAATGACAGATTAAGGATGTCTACAGAGCTAGTAGCTCTGAAAAATGTAGCGATACTGAAGACCAGATTGCTGATTAAATCTTATCAAGAGGCCCTGTAGATTATGGCGAATGAAAATTCCTAGAACCGGATTTCCTTTTCGTTCCCAGCAAGATGACCTGATTTTCTCTCGTGATGTGGATCCAAAATCTCTGTATACAAATATGCAGATGTCCAGAAATTACCTAGGGTCGTTGAATCCATGCATCCCTGTTACTCTTAAAAGTACGTAAAAAATATTTGGCAACCTCAAATACCAGGCCCCTATCTGAATAGAAGAAAAACACAAGTTTTAGGATTACAAGGTACATCTTAAAGCGATGTTACATACAAATATGGCGATAAGATTCTTTGGGTCCTGGATCTGCCCTTTGTTGTCCTGAGGAAGACAACGGACTTTTAGGTACACATTCTAGGTTACAACGATCAAGAAGACCAGAAGGTTACTGAGAATCTATAATGACAAAATTGTCACATCCAAGAGGTCTGTAGCCCTAAAGAATGTGTGGAAATAGAATCACAGATTACAGATTAGCCCTTAAATGTGTCCTTGTAGAATTGTTGGTTTGGCGACGCCAATAACCCAGATTCTTTTTGTTCTCAGTAAGACTCCCAGAAGTTACCTGGCCACATGGAAGTACAAACTCTTATATCCTAATACTCATAAGCCCAAATGGCCAGAAGGGCCACGGAATCCAATATTGCTGGATCCCCTTTAAGAATACGTCCTAAATATTTGGGAACACCTAATTCCAAGCTACAAATATCAATCTAAAATTCCAGCAGTAGTTTCTGGATTAGGAGGTAAACCTGAAGTCAGAAATTACAGAAAAAATCGCGAGATAATTCCTTGGGTTGGGAGCTCTGGCCTTACAGCCTCCTGCATAAATGCCCAGCAGATGGCCAGATTCTCTGTTACAACTAAGAAGAGGAGCAGCAGATTCCTGGGAATTGGTAATGACAGATTAGTGGTACGTATACAGGAATTAGTTCTGAAAATTGTGGGGACAGGGACTCCAAATTCCTGAGTAGCATTTAGAAATTTCCTGTAGGCGCCTAGGTATGAGAACTACCTTAAGCCAGGGAAAAATTAACAACTGCCCAGAAGCTTGCTGGTCACATGCAAACTGATGTTCCATGTTCCACATTGTTAACATGAGTAGAAACTTTCTAGGGTCATAATGTCCACGATTCCTTTTTCGTTCTCAGAAGAATGACCAGATATTTCCCCATCCCCTAGAAGTCCAGACACGTGGCTCCAAATAGAAAGACTCCAGAACGTTCCTATGGACTTGGAAACCAAGACCCTGGTGCCCTCCCAAAAATACCTTCTAAACATGCTGCAACATCTAAACCCAAGGTCCTAATTCCGAATAGCTGAACTACCAGAAGTGTCTGGTGTATGAGGTAATCCTGAACCCAGGGCTTGCATTCATAAAACACGAGATGATACTTGAGTCCTTGAATTTGGCGTTCGAGGATCCATAATTTAAATGGACTTGTAGTGCCATATTTTCTTTTAAACTATCGAGATGACCAGAATGTTGTGGGAATTTTGTAATGACTGTTTCCTAATATGCACATAGGAAACAGTTCTGAAAATTAAGGGGACGTTGAAGTTCAAGTCTTGAAGGCCTTACCTAAACATTTTTGGAATAGAGGACTCATATAACCCAGATTCGATATTCTTCTTTAGCAAGAGCCCGTGTAGTTTCCTGTATATGAGGACTCCCATTCCCCAGATTCTTGCTTCAATATCCTGATTCTTTTTTAGCCCTTACCAAGACACCCAGTAGACTTTTGGTATTGAGGACTTGTGAAAACCAGATTCCTTATCCTTTCTTAGGTAGAGGCTGTGTAGTTTCCTGTATATAAAGACTCCCATTACCGAGATTCCTTCTTTGAAACCCTGATTTTTGCTTAGCCCTTAGAAAGACGCCCTGTAGATTTTTAGGATCGAGGACATGTGTAACCGAGATTCCTTGTTCAGCCTTAGCAAGTGGTTGTGAAGTTTCCTGTATATGAGGACTCTCATTCCCCCGATTCATGCTTCAAATCCCTGATACTTTTGTCTCCCTTAGTAAGACTCCCTGTAGGTTTTTGGGATTTGAGGACTCGTGTAACCCATATTCCTTACTCTTCCATGGTAAGAGGCCATGTAGTTTCCCGTATGTGAGGACTCCCATTACGCAAATGCCTGCTTAAATCTCAGCAATACCAGATATTTTTCCTGATGAACATAGAATTCCAGTTGTTTGGATATCAATAGAAAGAATCCCATATAATACCTAAGAAGTGTAATCCAAATTAACAGGTTCCCCAAAACAAGTCATCGTAAAAGTGGAATATTCTAAACCCAATATCCCAATTCCCACCAGCCTGACCACAGGGAATTTCAGTATTTTCACGTAATCTGAAACAAGGGATTTTGTCGCAAAATGCCAGTTGATTCCTAGGGAACTGGATTATGGTCGAAGATGTTCATAAGAAGCAAACGAAATTATAGGTCCAGATCCTTGATTACAACTATTGAAAGGACCAGAATCTTCTTGGATCTGTAGTAAGAAATTTTAGGTATCCACGGAGGACGTAGCTCTGAAAAACGGAAGGACCTATAAGCCCAGATTCCTCATTAAACCTTATCAAGAGGCCATATAGATTTTGACGAATGAGGACCCCTGAACCCCCATTCTCTTCTTGTTCTCAGCAAGATGCCCTGATTTTCCCTAACGATCTGGATTCCAAAATTTTGTGTGCAAATATACAGATGCCCAGCTTTGTCCCAGGGACGTGGAATCCGTGATTCCTGGTTACCTTTAAAAATATGTACTACATGCTTAGCAACCTCAAAATCCCAAGGCCATATAAAGTAGATACACAAACGGAAGTTTTAGGATTACAGGGTACATCTTAAGACAAGAGTTATACACAAATATGGCGAGATGATGCCTTAGTCCTGTAATCTGACTTTAGTTGTGCCGAGAAACCCAACTGAATTGCATGGACTGGTTCTCGGTTACAACAATCAAGAGGACCAGAAGGTTGTTGGGAATCTATAATGACACTTGTCCTTTCCAAGTGGCAACGTGCTCTGAAGAATTTGGAGAACTAGAAGCCCACATTCCATATAATCCCTTATAACGGAGCGCTTTAGAATTGGATTGAGGTCTCCCATAACCCACATTCCTTTTTTTATTATCAGGAAGACGCCCAGGCGTTTTCTGGTGAGGGGAAGTACAAACTCTTACATACAAATACAAATACGCCAAAGAAGTTTCCCAGGGACATGGATTCGAAGATTGCCGGTTCCCCCTAAGAATACATCCTAAATATGTGGGAACCCCTAATCCCACATTCTCAATGCAAAAATCGAATGTCCAGTAGTAATTTCTGGACTAGGAGGTAAACCTGAAGCTAGTGAACACATTAACAAATGGCAGATGATTGCGTGGATTGTGGAAGCTGGCCTTACAGGACCCTGTGAAACAAGCGGACCTGTATGCCAGATTCTCAGTTAAAACTATGAAGAGGCGCAACTGCTTCCTGGGGATCGGCAATGCCCAATTTGTGGTATGCATATAGGACTTTGCAGTGAATAATATGAGAACAAGGACACCCAGAATCCAGATTAGCATTTGCTAAAGTCTCTGTCGATTCCTAGGTATGAGCACTGCCTTAAGCCACGGATAATTTAGCAAATGCCCAGATGTTTGCAAGATACATGGAAACTGAGTTTTCTGGTTCCTCTTAGGTAAAGCCTGTAGAAACTTTCAAGGGACACAGTGACCCTGATTCCTACTTCACTCTAAGCAAAACGTCGAGATGTTTTCTTTTGGCCTGGAAGTCCAGACTCTGGTATACCCATAGAAATATGACAAGAATATGCCAGGGGATGTGGAATCTAAAATTCCTGGTTCCCTCCCAATAATACCTCCTAAAGAAATTGAACACTTAAACCCAAAGTCCTAATAATGAACAGCGGAGCCACTGAAGTTTCTCGAGTATGAGGTAACATTGAGGTCAGGGCCTACATAAAAAAATCCGAGAGAATTACTTGTGTCCTGGATCTGGAGGCAGAGGTTCCGAGCATCTAAATGAATTTGTAGTGCCAGATTCTTGTTCCCAACTATCAAGAGTACCAGAGAGTTGCTTGAGTCCAGGAATGATTGATTCGTAATATCCACATGCCAAATACCTGTAAAACATGAGGGGTGCTCAAAGCCCTGATCTTGTTTAGTCCTTGGCAAGACTCACTGCAGATTTGCAGTATTGAGGACCCATGCAGCCCAGATTCTTTATTCATCCTTCGCAAGGGTTATGAAATTTCCTGAATATGAGGACTCCCATTACCCAGATTCCTGCTTCATTCTCTCGAGGACACGGAGATATTTCATGGTGATCTAGAATTCAAGTTGTTTGGATATCAATTGAAATGCCCCCAGAATTTTCCTGGGCATTTGGTATCCAAGTTCCCTTGTACAAGACACAGTAATAATATGGGGACATACAAGCCAAGATTCCTGATTAAACCTCATCAAGAGGTCCTGTATACTTCAGCGAATGAGAACTCCAAGAACTCAGATTCCCTTTTCGTTCTCTGCAAGATGCCTTGATTTTACCTTTCCATGTGTATTCCAAAACTCTGTATACAAAAAGACAGATGCCCACAAGTTTCCAAAGGATGGGGAATCCATGATTCCTGGTTACCTTTAAAAATACTTACTAAACATTTGGCAACTGTAAAACCCTCGGCCCCTTCAAAATAAAAAGATAGGTAAGCGCTGGAAAGGGTGTTCCCCCCCCCCACTTACCCCCAGGTACCCCGCAGTCATAACTTCACCTGTGGAAGAGGAGGTGTACCTGCAGCTCTGCGTGGACCAGTGCACTGCCCAGAAATGTGAGTCTCACTGTGTTGCCCAGACTCATCTTCAACCCTTGGCCTCAAGAAATTCTCCCACCCCAGCTTCCCAAGGAGCTGGATTTACAGATGGCACAGAACCATAGC
>NW_007260415.1:7722-10006 GCF_000164805.1 Carlito syrichta | reverse complement strand
GGGATTGAGGACTCGTGTAACTCAGATTCCTTTTTCTCTCTTAGCAAAAGGTCATGTCGTTGCCTGTATATAAGGACTCCATTTCCCCATATTCATGCTTAAAACACCCTGATTCGTGATTAGCCCATAGAAAGACAAGCTGATGCTCTTTGGGAATTGAGGACATGAGTAATGCAGACTCCTTATTCTTACTTAGCAATAGGCAGTGAAGTTTCCTGTATGTGAGGACTCCCAATACCCGGAGTTCAAATTCAAAAACCTCATTCGTGGTTACCTGTGAGGAAGACAGCCTGTAGCTTTTGGGAGTGTGGACCCATGTAACCAAGATTCCTTATACTTCCTTAGCAATATGACGTGTAGTTTCCTATATATGATGGCTCCCATTACCTAGTTCATGTTAATACCAAAGTTACATCCAAATACAGCAAGATGATACTTTTTTCTGGGAAAGTGACATTAATTTTACCGAGGAACCTAATGGTCTTGTACTTCCAGATATCCGATTACAACTCTCAAGAGGACCAGAATGTTGCTAAAATGCTGAAATGACTGATTCATAATACCCACAAGCCAAATATCTCCGAAACATGAGTCGAGCTCAAAACCTTGATTCTTGTTCATACCGCAGGAAGACACCCTGAGAATTTTTCAGATTGTGGACTCGTGTATCACAGATTCCTTATTCTTGTTTACCGAGGGGCCATGTAATGTCCGATATATGAGAACTCCTGTTCCCCAGGATCCTGTTTGGAAACCCTGATTCTTGTTTTGCCATTAGCACAATGTCATGTAGATATTGTGACGGAGGAACCGTGTAAAAGAGGTTTCTTAGTTCTCCTTATCTAGAGATCATGTAGATTCTGCATATGAGGACTGCTATTACCTATGTTCTAGCTTCTGAATCCTGATTCTTTTTTAGCCCACAACAGTGGGCCTGTTGATTTTAAGGACTGAGGAGTGTAATAACCCAGATTATTTTTCTTCCTTGGCAAGGGGCTGTGTATTTTCCTTTATTTAGGACTCTCAATAGATACATCCTGTTTCGAAACTCTGATACATTTTAGTACATTCCAAGATGCTCTGTAGATTTTTGGGATTGAGGACTCATATAACCCAGATTCCTTATTCTTTCTTAGCAAAAGTTCATGTAGTTGCCTGTAAATAAGGACTCCAATTTCCAGATTAATGCTCGAAAACACCATGATTCGTGTTTAGCCCATAGCGAGATGACTTAAGCTTTTCTGGAATTGAAGATACGAGTAACGCAGATTCCTTATTCTCACTTAGCAAAAGACAGTGAAGTATCCTTTATGTGAGGACCCCCATTACCCAGATTCCTACTGCAGAAACCTGATTCGTGGTTACATCTTAGGAAGAATCCCTGTAGTTTTTGGGATTGAGGACTCATATAAGGAAGATTCCTTATACTTCCTTAGCAATATGACGTGTAGTTTCCTGTATATGATGACCTCCATTACCCAGCTTCCTGCTTCACACTGCAGGATGTCGAGACAGTTCCTGGTGACCGAGAATTCCAGTTTTTTGGATATCAATAGAAAGACGTCCATAATGTTCTTTGGGAACAGGAATCCAAGATTCCTGGTTCCCCTTCACAAGACCTCCACAAAATGTGGAATATTCCAAACCCAAAATCCAAATTCCTACCTGTCCACCCACAAGAAATTTCTTTACTTTGAGGTCACCTGAATCGAGGAATTTTGTACCAATATACCTTTTGATTCTGGGGAATGTGATTATGGTTGTAGATGGTCCCAGGAAACAAAATGATTTCTAGGGCCAAATTTTTGATTACAACTAACAAGAGGACCAGAAATATCCTGAGGATCTGTAATGACAGATTTAGCATATCCACGGAGTAATTAGCTCTGAAAATGTAGGGACCCAGATGCCCAGATTGCTGATTAAACCTTATCAAGGGGCCGTGTAGATTCCGAAAAATGAGAAATCATAGGACCGGTTTTCTTTTATTTCTCTAAGATGCCCGGATTTTTCCTGTCGAGTTGGATTCCAAATTCTGTATATCAAAAGACAGATGCCCACAAGTTTCCTAGGTTAGTGGATTCCATGTTTCCTGGTAACCAATAAAAGTATGTAGCAAACATATGGCACGTGCAAACCCTTGTCCCTTCTCAAAATATCAACAGACACGGAAGGGGAAGGATTACAGCAGTCACCTTAAGACCAGAGTTACATCCAAATATGGCAAGAAGTTTCTTTTTGTCCGGGAATCTGGCCTTAGTTGTTCTGAGGAACCTAACGGTCT
>NW_007260415.1:0-7643 GCF_000164805.1 Carlito syrichta | reverse complement strand
TTAGTAAGAAGTCATGTAGATTTTCTGATAGAGGAACCGTGGAAAACGGATTTCTTCTCTTTTATGAGCCCGAGGCCATGTAGTTTCCTGTATATGAGGATTGTTATTACTCACATTCATGCCTTGAAACCCTCATTCTTCTTTAGCCATCAGCAAGATGCCCTGTAGATTTTCAGGAATGATGACTCTTAGAACTCAGATTCCTTATTTTTAGGAACAGCTGTGCAGTTACCTGTATATGAGTACTTCTGTTCATAGATACATGCGTCGAAAGCTTGATTCTTCTTTAGATCTTAGGAAGACGCCGTATACTTTTTGGGAGATTGAGAAAGCATGTCACCCACTTTCCTTAATCTTTCTTAGGAAAAGTCAGTGCATTTGCCTGTATATGAGGATTTCATTTCCCTAATTTATGCTTTAAAAACGCAAATTCGTGTTTAGCCCTTAGGAAGAAGCCCTGAAGTTTTATTGTGATGGAGGACACGTGTAAACCAGATTCCTTATTCTCCTTTGGCAATAGACAGTGCAGTTTCCTGTATATTAGGAATCCCATTATCCAGATTCCTACTCCCAAAACCTGAATGATGGCTATCTCTTAGCAAGACGGTCTGAAGGTTTTTGTGATGGAGGCCTCGTGTAACCAAGATTCCTTATTCTTCCGTAGCAACAGGTCGTGTGGTGTTCTCTATATGAGGACTCCCATTACTGAAATTCCTGCTTCATTCTTAGCAAGACGCCAAGATATTTCCTGGCGACCTAGAATTTCAGTTGCTTGGATATCAAGAGAAAGACTCCCATAAAGTTCTTGAGGAATTGGAACCCAAGATTCCTGGTCTCGTTTCAAAAGACACACTCAAAATGTGGCGACATAGAAGCCCAGATTGCTGATTAAACCTTATCAAGAGACTTTGTAGTTTTAGGCGATTGAGAACTCCAATAACTGGATTCCCTTTCCGTTCTCAGCAAGATGCCCTGAATTTCCCTGTCCATGTGGATTCCAAAACTCTGTGTACAAAAATGAAGATGCCCAGAAGTTTCCTTGGGACCTGGATTCCATGGATCCTGGTTACATTTTAATAATTCGTATTAAATATTCGACAACTGCAAAATCCTCTGCCCCTCTCCAAATAAAGTACAAACGGAAATTTAAGGATTACCAAGTTCATGTTAACACCAAAGTTACCTCCCAATACAGCAAGATGATACTTTTTTTCCGGTAAATTGGCCTTAATTGTCCCGAGGAACCTAAGGGACTTGTACTACCATTTACCCGATTACAACTCTCAAGAGGACCAGAATGTTGCTGGAGTCCTGAAATGACTGATTCATAATACCCACAAGCCAAATATCTCCGAAACATGACACGAGCTCGAAGCCCTGATTCTTATTTATACCGCAGCAAGACACCCTGAGAATTTTTCGGATTGTGGACTAGTGTATCACAGATTCTTTATTCTTCTTTATGGAGGGGCCGTGTAATGTCCTGTATATGAGGACTCCCTTTCCCCAGAATCCTGTTTGGAAACTGTGATTCTTGTTTTGCCATTAGCAAGATGTCATGTAGATATTGTGATGGAGGAACCGTGTAAAAGAGGTTCCTTAGTTCACCTTAGGTAGAGATAATTTAGAGTCTGCATAAGTGGACTGCTATTATGTATTTTCCATCTTCAAACACCTGATTCTTGTTTAACCCACAGCAGATGGCCTGTTGATTTTAAAGACTGAGGAATGGTATGACCCCGATTCTTTTTCTTCGTTGGCAAGCGGCTGTGTATTTTCCTGTATATTAGGACTCTCTTTAGATACATCCTGCTTCGAATATCTGATTCTTTTTAGATCTTTCCAAGATATTTTGTAGATTTTGGGATTGAGGACTCTTGTAACCCAGATTCCTTATTCTTTCTTAGCAAAAGATCGTGTAGTTGCCTGTAAATAAGGACTCCATTTTCCAGATTCATGCTTGAAAACACCATGATTCGTGTTCAGCCAAAAGCAAGATGACCTTAAGCATTTTTGGGAATGAGGACTTGAGTAACGCATATTCCTTATTCTTACTTAGCAATAGGCAGTGAAGTTTCCTGTATGTGAGGACTCCCTTTTCCCAGATTCCTAATTCAACAACCTGATTCGTGGTTATGTCTTAGGAAGACGGCCTGTAGTTTTGGGGATTGAGGATTCATATAAGGAAGATTCCTTTTACTTCTTACCAATATGTCGTGTAGTTTCCTGTATATGACAAACTCCATTACCCAGCTTACTGCTTCACTCTGCAGGATGCCGAGACAGTTCCTGGTGACCGAGAATTCCAGTTTTGTGAATATCAAGCGAAAGACGTCCTTAATGCTCTTTGGGAAATGGAATCCAAGGTTCCTGGTTCCCCTCCTCAAGACCTCCCCCAAAAATGCAATATTTCTAACCCAAAACCCCAATTTCTACCTGCCCACCCACAAGAATTTTCGTACTTTCAGGTCACCCGAATCGAGGAATTTTATACCAATATACCTTTTGATTCTGGGGAATATGATTATGGTCGTAGATGAGCCCAGGAACAACAGGATTTCTAGTGCGAAATCCTTGATTAAAACTAACAAGAGGACCAGAAATATCCTGAGGATCTGTAATGACAGATTTCGGGAATCCATGGCGCAAGTAGCTCTGAAAATGTAGGGACCCAGAAGTCCAGATTGCTGATTAAACCTTATCAAGGGGCCCTGTAGATTCAGGAAAATGAGAATTCCTAGAACCGGATTTCCTTTTAATTCTCAGTAAGATGCGTAATTTTTCCTGTGATTTGTATTCCAAATTCAGTATATCAGAAGACAGATGCCCAGAAATTTCCTAGGTTCGGGGATTCCATGATTCCTGGTTACCATTAAAAGTATGTAGTAAACATTTTGCAAGTGCAAAACCCTTGTCCCTTTTCAAAATAAAAAGAGACACGGAACGGGAAGGATTACATGGTTCACCTTAAGACCAGAGGTACATCCAAATATGGCAAGAAGATTCTTTTTGTCCTGGAATCTGGCCTTAGTTGTTCTGAGGAACCTAACGGACTTGGAGTGCCCAATAATATTCACAACTTTTAAGAGGACCAGAATGTTGCTGGAGTCCTGAAATGACCGATTCATAATATCCTAATGCTAAATTGCTCTGAAACATTTGGGGAGCTCAAAGATCTGTTTCTTGTTTGTCCTTTAGTAGACAACCTGGGAATTTTTTGGATTTAGGGCGCATACAACAATGATTCTCTATTAGTACTTAGTTGGAGGCCATGTAGTGTCCTGTATGTGAGGACTCTCTTTTCCTTGATTCCTGTTTCGAACCCTGATTCTTGTTTAGCCCTTAGTAAAAAGTCATGCAGATTTTTTGGTAGAGGAACCGTGGAAAACAGATTTCTTGTCTATTATTAGCACGAGGACATGTAGTTTCCTGTATATGAGGATTGCTATTACCCACATTCATGCCTCGAATCCCTGATTCTTCTTTAGCCGTCAGCAAGATGCTCTGTAGGTTTTCAGGTCTGAGGTCTCGTATAACCCAGATTCCTTATTTTTAGCAACAGCCGTGCAGTTACCTGTATATGAGTACTCCTGTTCACAGATACATACATCAAAAGCTTGAATCTTGTTTATATCTGAGGAAGACGTCGTATACTTTTTTGGAGATTGAGAAAACATATCACACACATTCCTTAATCTTTCTTAGGAAAACTCCGTGCATTTGCCTGTATATGAGGATTTCATTTCCCTAGTTTATGCTTCAAAAACTCAAATTCTTGTTTAGCCCTTAGCATGAAACCCTGAGTTTTATTGGGATGGAGAACACATGTAAACCAGATTCCATATTCTCCTTTAGCAATAGACAGTGCAGTTTCCTGTATATGAGGACTTCCATTTTGCTGATTCCTACTCCCAAAACCTGAATGGTGGTTATCTCTTAGCAAGACGGTCTCTACGTATTTGGGATGGAGCCCTCGTGTAAACAAAATTCCTTATTCTTCCGTAGCAACAGGTCGTGTAGTGTTCTGTATATGAGGACTCCCGTTACTGAAATTCCTGCTTCATTCTCAGCAAGACGCCAAGATATCTCCTGGTGGCCTAGAATTCCAGTTTCTTGGATATCAAGAGAAAGACTCCCATAAAGTTCTTGAGTAATTGGAACCCAAGATTCCTGGTCCCTTTTCAAAAGACACACTAAAAATATGGCGACATAGAAGCCCAGATTGTTAATTAAACCTGATGAAGAGACTTTGCAGATTTACGCGATAGAGAACTCCAAGAACCGGATTCCCTTTCCATTCTCAGCCAGAAGCCCTGAATTTCCCGGTCCATGTGGAATCAAAACCTCTGTGTTCAAAAATGCAGATGCCCAGATGCTTCCTAGGGACGTGAAATCCATGGATCCTGGTTACATTTTAATAATGAGTACTAAATATTTGGCAACTCCTAAATCCTCAGAACCTCTACAAATAAAGTACAAACGGAAATTTAATGTTTACCAAGTTCATCTTAAGACCAAAGCTACATCCAAATACGGCAATATGATACTTTTTTTCCGGGAATCTGGCCTTAATTTCCCTGAGAAACTAAAGGGATTTGTACTACCAGATACCTGATTACAACTCTCAAGAAGACCCGAATGTTGCTGGAGTCCTTAAATGACTGATTCATAATATCCACAAGTCAAATATCTCTGAAACATGAGATGAGCTCGAAGCCTTGATTCTTGTTTATACTGCAGCAAGACACCCTGAGAATTTTTCGGATTGTGGACTAGTGTATCACAGATTCCTTATTCTTCTTTACTGGTGGGCCGTGTAATGTCCTGTATATGAGGAATCACTTTTGCCAGAATCCGTTTTGGAACCCTGACTCTTGTTTTGCCATTAGCAAAATGTCATTAGATATTGTGAGGGAGGAACCTTGTAAAGAGGTTTCTTAGTTTTCCTTAGCTAGAGATCATATAGATTCTGCATATGAAGACTGCTATTACCTATGTTCCAGCTTCTAAACCCTGATTCTTGTTTAGCCCACAGCAGATGGTCTGTTGATTTTAAGGACTAAGAACTGCTATAACCCCGATTCTTCTTCTTCCTTGGCAAGGGGCTGTGAATTTTCCTGTATATTAGGACTCGCATTAGATACATCCTGATTCGAAACTCTGATTCTATTTAGAACTTTCCAAGATGCTCTGTAGGTTTTTGTGATTGAGGACTCGTATAACCCAGATTCCTTATTCTTTCTTAGCAAAAGATCATGTAGTTACCTGTAAATAAGGACTCCATTTTCCAGATTCATGCCCGAAAACACCATGATTCGTGCTTAGCCCATAGCAAGATGACCTTAAGCTTTTTTGGGATTGAGGACCCGAGTAATGCAGATTCCTTATTCTTACTTAACAATAGGCAGTGAGGTTTCCTTTATGTGAGTACTCCCATTACCCAGATTCCTACTTCAAAACCTGATTCGTGGATACATCTTAGGAAGACGGACTGTAATCTTTGGGATTGAGGACTCATATACGGAAGATTCCTTATACTTCCATAGAAATATGACGTGTAGTTTCCTGTGTATGTCTACGTCCATTATTCAGCTTCCTGCTTCACTCTACAGGATGCCGAGACAGTACCTGGTGACCGAAAATTCCAGTTTTTTGGATATCAAGTTAAAGACGTCCATAATGTACTTTCGGCACTGGAATCCAAGATTCCTGGTTCCCCTGAACAAGAACTCCCCTAAATGTGGAATATTTCAAACCCAAATCCCCAATTCCTACCTGGCCACCCATAAGAATTTTCTGTACTTTGGGTAACCTGAATTGAGGAATTTTGCACCAATATACCTTTTGATTCTGGGGAATATGATTATGGTCGTAGATTGTCCCAGGAAACAAAAGGATTTCTAGAGCCAATTCCTTGATTACAACTAGCAAGAGGACAAGAAAGATCCTGAGAATCTGTAATGACAGATTTAGCATATCCACGGAGCATGTAGCTTGAAAATGTAGGGACCCAGAAGCCCAGATTTCTGATTAAACCTTATCAATAGTTCCTGTAGATTTCGGAAAATGAGAACTCCTAGAACCGGATTCCCTTTTAATTCTGAGTACAATGCCCTGATTTTTCCTGTCTATTTGGATTCCAAATTCAGTATATCAAAAGACAGAAGCCCAGAATTCCTAGGTTCGTGGATTCCATGATTCCTGGTTACCATTGAAAGTATGTAGTAACCATTTGGAACGTGCAAAAGCCCTTGTCCTTTCTCAAAAATAAAAAGAGACACGGAAGGGTGAAGGATTACAGGGTTCACCATAAGACCAGAGTTACATCCAAATATGGCAAGAGGTTTCATATTGTCCTGGAATCTGGCCTTAGCTGTTCTGAGGAACCTAACGGACTTGGAGTCCCCAATGCCATTTACAACTTGTAAGAGGACTAGAATGTTGCTGGAGTCCTGAAATGACCGATTCATTATATCCGAATGCTAAATTGCTCAGAAACATTTGGGGAGCTCGAATATCTGTTTCTTGTTTGTCCCATAGGAGACAAACCTGGGATTTCTTGGGATTGAGGGCGCATACAACAATGATTCTTTTTTCATACTTAGTTGGAGGCCATGTAGTGTCCTGTATGTGAGGACTCTCTTTCCCTTGATTCCTGTTTCGCAGCCCTGATTCTTGTTTAGCCCTAAGTAAGAAGTCATGTAGATTTTTGGATAGAGGAACCGTGGAAAACCGATTTCTTCTCTTTTATTAGCTAGAGGCCATGTAGTTTCCTGTATATGAGGATTGCTATTACCCACATTCATGCTTCGAATCCCTGATTCTTCTTTAGCCGTCACCAAGATGCCCTGTAGATTTTCGGGGCTGAGGACTCCTATAACCCAGATTCCTTACTTGTTGGGAGCCAGCCTTGCAGGCGCACGTGATGCCAAAGTCCAGGTGCACTGAGGACCCCTGGCCGCAAAGACAGCCCCGGCAGCTGAGCCCCTTCTGTCTTCCATCTTTGCTGTTGATATAGCTGAAAAAATTCTGTGCAGTCATGAAAGAAGATGGCATGTTTATGCGAAGATTCACAGCTAACCTGGAAATATCATGGTTTATTTTTCCATTTTTCCCTCTATGCCACTTGGCCTTTTCTAACATATGCAAGGGTTAAATTCTGAACCACATCAAGAATGCCTTCTTTCACTTGGTTATAAGTTACTAGATATTGCTTAAGTATAAATGATATAAGTATATTCGCTCCTTATTTGATTTATATTTATGTAATTTAGTGTTTAGACATAAGGATTTTTAGAAGCACAAGTTTATAATAAGTTAATTATGAATTCATTGTAAGTTCTAGCACTTATCTAGAAGTTATGTAGGGGATTTATAACACTGTTTTCACTAACTTAGGATAAGATTAATATTAAGGTTTTTACTTAATTCTACAGTTAAACCTCTAAGTTAACATTTATAGAGTAGGTTTTCACTGAATTTATAATATAATAATCAGACACTTTTATGACAGATCAGCTAAAACAGAAAGTAACCTTGAGGGGCCTGGGAAACATTACTAAAAGTTTCTTTTGAGTTCTCTTTAGAAACAAACACTACAAGATAAGAGAAAAGTAACGGAAAATCTGGACAAGGGAGGTGAT
>NW_007260414.1:0-11412 GCF_000164805.1 Carlito syrichta | reverse complement strand
AGGCAATCCACTCACCTCAGCCTCCCAAAGCACGTGATTACAGGCTGAGCCACCGGGCCTGGCTAGCATACCTTCTAAGACAGGGATAGTAAAATGTTTAAATAGACTTTTACACTTCGATCATAGTGTAAAAAATGAACCGGGCTCGGTGGCTCAGTCTGTAATCCCACGCTTTAGGAGGCCGAGGCGAGTGGATTGCCTGAGTTCGTGGGTTCGAGACCCACCTGGGCAACTTGGCGAGACCTCATCTCTACAATAAATCAAAAAATTAGCCGGGCGTGGTAGCACACGCCTGTAGTTCCAGCCACTTGGAAGGCTGAGGCTGAAGGATCGTCGGAGCCCAGCAGGTCGAGGCTGCGGTGGCCGGGAGCATCCACTGCACTCCAGTCTGGGAGACAGACTGAGACCCCAACTCAAAAAAAAAAAAGGGGCAAGGGTGGTTAAGTCCCCCTGAAAACTAGAGTTTAGGTACCTCTAAAGAAAGCCACACAGGAAGTGGAATTCCTTTGAAGATAGAAGTCTTTGAAGGAAGAAAGAAGAAAAGGAGGGATGGGTACAGTTTTTAAAGGAATTTTGATGCAACGTTCCCATCTAAGGGCTTCTGGCCTCTTTGTGACTGGTGAGTGTATCACATCTGCTGAACAAGAGGATATGGCCTAAGTTTAAGAAAAGTGCAGAAGGTCTGAGGTGCATGTGAGTAGAATAGGAGAGAGATTCTTTACTGTTGATAAGTACATTAGTAACTTCTGTTAGTAATTATTTTCGGAGTGAATAAATTATTTCCAGGTAGTGTTGCAGCTGACCGTTTATCTTGGTGGTGTTGGAAAATTGAGTGTGATATGTGATCCCATAGTGATCACTTATTGGAAGTCATTTCTGGAAAGGCCAAAGAGATGGGACTTAAACAGATAGGAAGGATATGAAAGGATACTGGATGACAACTATTTGAAGTAGATCTTTAAAATACTGTTTGTGGGAGAGACCATGAAGTTGTCCTTGAAGAGGGAGGAAAAAGTAATGACCTAGAGTTGAAACTTGGACCGATTGAGGGCATGTGCTGAAGGACAGGAAGAGGAGGTCAAGGGTGGAAGGTCAGGCTGTATTATGACAGGTGTAGAGGTGTTCCTGATGATAAGGTCCGAGGTGGCGGTGACTGATCTCCAGTGAAAGTGAAGAACCCTACGATGTGACGACAGAGGAATTGGGAGGCCAGGATGTTGGGGTCTCCTACAGGTTCTCCACCTCCACAAGATATTTCTTCTGGCCCCGGCCCAAGTTTAGGCCTTCCCAGGGCCTCTACAGAATCTGCTTTCTTGTCTGCAACTCTAAACTTCAGATGCTGCAGGGTCAGTGACGTAACTCGGAATAAGAAAACAGGAGTACGGTGGAGTGATGGGCTGTTGGTGGCCTCTGTTTCGTGTTTGTGTTTGACACCAGACACGCATACATTTTTCTGAACAGACTTCTTCAAGGGCTGTCTTAAAAAACTCACCTCACTCTTTTGAATCCCAGTCTGTACAAGTGAATGGAGTGGTCTTTCCTCCAAACCTTTGTTTTAAAGGTGGGTGTGTGCTCACGTCTTGGTCAAAAAATGCATGAAAAGGTTCATAGTGGCCAACCTCAGTGGGTCACGCCTGTCTGTAATCCCAGCACTTTGGTAGGCCATTGCAGGAGGATTACTTGAGCCTGGGAGTTTGAGACCAGCCTGAGCGACCTAGTGAGACCTCATCTCTACAGGAAAAGAAAAATCAATAAATAAGCTGGGCATGGTGGCGCTCAAGGATAATCCTAGTTATTTGGGAGGCTGAGGTGGTGAGATCACCCGAGCCCAGGAGGCCGAGGCTGCAGTGAGCCATGATCCTGCTACTGCACTCCAGCCTGGGTGCCAGAAAGAGACTTTAACCCAAAACAACAACAACACAAAAGTCCACAGTGAGCCCAAATATCTGTAAGCCAAGGGTGTACCAGGACTCATATCTGGATCATGAAGTGTACATGTTCTGGGGAGGTCTACAGTACTTCACCAAACCCAAGAAGAACCCACTTACCTCCATCCTGGTAAGTGAACTGGACACATTAATGGTAAGATCTTCCACGTTGTCATCAGGCATGTATGAAAGGAAGACATCAAAATCACCTTCCCAAAGGAGAGGGATGCTATGCCTGACAAAGCCTGCTTTAGTAATCAAAGACCAGCCCTATGTTCACTTCTGCCAAAAGTCAGCTCTACGGTGTCCTCGTCAGCTTCAAGGACGGCGTGCTTGGATCAGATTGGGAATAGGGGGAGCGGGGTCATGATATCAGATGATGAGCACAAACTTTTGTTCTGCCAGCAAGGTCATTCTTTCCCATCTTTTTCTTTTCTTGCTTTCCCACTCACTCTAAAAGATCTTTGCTTGCTCTCAGCTTTATTTTCCCCTCGGAGGTAAGTGGCTGCCTAGTCAACATCCCTGGCACTGACAGCTGGTGCTTCTTTTGCAAAGATGTCATCAATTCAAGCAGCCCGAAGAAATACCCAGGAAAAACAGCACCACCCCAAGGTGACTTTCTGGTAGGAAAACCTCAACGTCAAGGTCAAAAATATGCTTCCCCAACACGTGAACATGTCCTGCACGACAGGTTGTTCAGCAACATTCAACCTGCTCCGAAGACCCCACCCCAGCCAGCCTGGGATCCACTGCAGCAATAACCTCAAACACTCCCACCCACGTGTGGGCCTCGGATCACTGACAAATGTGTCTGGAAAATGGTTAAACCCCCATTTTCAGAAAAATGTATCTATCTCTGACCCTCTCTTCAGATATACAAGACCCATCTTCCTTACTAAAATGTGTGAAACAGTCAAGGAGGACGAAAGTGCCGGCTGCCATACCAAGTCATTAAGGGGAAGCTAAGAGGCAGGACACGGAGTCCATCTCCTCAGACTTCTTCAGAGACGCACACGAACCCATTCCTCCACAAAGGGTCACCTTTTGGAAGCCAGAACTGGTCACCTTTTAGAAGCCAGAATAGGAGGCTGACCTAATCCCCGTATTTGCCTAAAGCCAAGCTCTGGGGAACCCAAGCCCTAGGCCCCCAACGCAGTCCACAGAAGAGACGCCACTTTTATTTGAACATTTATTGGGGAGAAGTAATAGTCTCAACAAGGAATGAGTTATTTTTGTGGGGAGGAGAATTTTCCGTCCTGGAAATGCTTGGGAGGCATTTTCTGCCTAAAAAATAAAGACAAAACTCTGGACATAAAGCTACCAGCAGCGGTAGGGGCCACCGGAGGCACCCGGCCTACTTGACACCTGGCGGCGCGGCTTGGAGGGGGCACGGGTGTCCTCTGGTGCATGGATGGGGTATGCCTTGGACACTTTCTGGTCCTTCAATGCCATGATTTCTGGGGTTTTCCCTCCTTGTCCCTGGCCTGTCTAATTCTTGTAGGATAACCCTGGCCAATAAAGGCCGCTTCTTGGCTGCGGGCCTTCAAACGAATTGCTTTACTGGAGGGAGCCATGTAGTGGCGGGGATGGCCCCGGGCAGGCTCCGCCTGGACCTGCAGTTCCGCCTTGTGCTGAGTTTTCCCAGACTTCACACCGGAGGAAAGGGGGTCTCGGGGGCAGGAAACATCTGTCGTATGCCCACGGCCCAGGTTCTCCTCTGGGAACTTCCCAAGATCCGTCATACATTTCTGGTCCTTCGTCGTCCCAGCAGAGGCAGCTCCCCGTGCAAGTGGGACTCGGTTCTGCACAGGTGACTGCAGGGAACTCGCTTGCCCTTTGCGTGCCTGACTCACTTTGTCCACGATGCTGCGGGGGCGGGGCAGAAAAGTCTGCCTGCCGTCCTCAAGCGTCTGCATGGTCTTTGTTTGCTTGGGGTCCGGTTCAGAGGGCAGTTGTCTCACGATCCCCTGACTTTCTTTGCTCACCGAGGAGGCGACAGGCCGAGGATGGTCCGGGCTGGGGACCGGATTTGTTCTTCCTATCTTTTCTCCTTGGAAAGCTTTAGAGCTTCTTCTAAGAGGCCCGGAGGCCCCATCTTTGGAATCCACCCCAGAAACAAAGCTGGCTGAGGAGGGAACCCTGGAATGGGAAAGGGGCTGCGATGAGGGCTCTTTGAAGTGAAAGATTTCGAGGGACTCAAGGACCCTGGAGGGAAGGCCCCACAGCATCCTCGAATGGAAACGGTGAATGTGGTCTTCCAACATCTTCTGTTTGCTGGAACTGAGGAAGATAAGCTCTTGGGAAGCATCGAGGCAGTAGTCCTTGCTCACCAGTGGTGTCGAGTTTCTGCGTTCCATCGGGCCGTGGGATTTCTCAGGAAGAGGCAGTGTCTGCTTGATACTATGAAATGAGCTGTGCACGGTCTCCGGGATCCAGTCACGAATATCTCCGCAGAGTTTTTCCTCAAGTGCACCGTCAGGGCATTTTCTAGTTGTTTCTGAAGGAGGCTCGCCCCCGAGGCTCTTAAGCTCCTCTCTGTCGGGTGACTTTCTAGGTCTTTCCCAGAGTTCAACTCAAGGTCCTCCTCTGAAGACGTCTCTGGGTCGCTCAACAGATGACCTTTGGAGCCAGTCTTCTGGCTACGTGTCTGCACCTTCTTCACGGTCGTCTCCAGGGAAAGCTTTTCGGAGCTTCTCTCGCAGAGGCTTCCAGGTTGGCTCAGCTCAAAATTCTTTTCGTCTGGGCTGCTCGGACCCTCAGCCCCAGAGCTGCATGAGGATGCCCCGCTGCTCCCCGACCCAGAGCTCTCCGCACTTGGTCTCGGAAGACACAGCATTGAAAGAGACTCATGGACCCTGCGGGGCAGGCCCCAGCGGTGCTGGATGAGCCTCTTCCGAAAGTGGTGCTCGAGCTTCTTCTCCAGCTCGCTGCTCAGAGGAAAATCTCCACGGAGGGTGGAGACTGGAACGTGGGCCTGGGAGGGCTGGCGGACCACTGGGAGATCAGGGGCTGGAGGACAAAAGGCTTCCTGAGATTTCTGGACCACAGGGGGCAAACCCCACAATCTTTCCAGTTTTTTCTGCAACACATTCCTCTCCAGGTGGTGAATTTCAGAGGGCAAAAGCAGCTGCGCACTCTGTGTTCTATGGAAGCTCACGCCACAGATTCTAATCTGGGAGAGAGGACTAGGAAGCGGGGTTGGGAGTGGGGACTGAAGCTGGGCCTCAGACTGACCCCACTGAGAGGGAGACGCGGAGGTTGGGGCCCAGGTTGAGGCGGGGCTTGAGTTTGGGTCTCAGCCCAAGACGGAGGCTGGGGTTGGGGAAGTCCTGCAGATTCTGGTACCATGGAGGTACTACAGGTCCTGTTGAAGACCACCAAGAGTGAGGAAGAGCCACCTGGGACAACAGAGTGCAGAGATTCGCTGTGCAGAGATGGGAGACCCCAGCAGAACCGGACATTTTTATGCTCTGAATGGTCCTTGTCGGTCTCAGAATATGGGGGCTGCTGATACAAGAGCAGCTCCTCCAGTTTGCCTTTGCTGGCCCAATAGGGAAGGGAGACCGCTGACGCTTGCTTGTCTACGAGAGAGGCTAACCTTCTTCTCTGAAGTATTTCGTTGGTAATGTGAGTTAAGTTGTGTTGGAAGAGATCCTATTTTCTTGTCCTGCCACATCTGAAAATCCCCCCTCTCTCTGACTTGCCTCTCCAAGAGGGCCAGAATGTCAGGGCTGAGGAACGAGGGGGTCCCCGGCTGTGTGAGGTTGACTGTCAGGTCTCCCCCAGGAGAGACGTCAGAAGAATAGAGGACATTGAGCTCTGGCTGGAGGTCAGACTGGGCCACGTTGGAGGGAGGCAAGCCCTTGGCCTGAGGCTGCCACGCAGAGAATTCTTCAGCTGCAAGCCCCGAATGGTCATCGTGAGCCACAGTGGAGTCTGGCGGAGGTGGGGAGGACGGGGTCGGTGGTGGGAGAGCAGGATGACTCCTTGCCAGGGAAACATCCGGTAAGGGGCAGACATCTTGGGCAAGGGAGGAGTCACGTGAGCAGATGGTGTTTGGAGACGGGGCATCCTCAGGTTGCTTTGCAGATCCATCGGGATCTGCTCTCTGAATCTGATGTGGTGGGTGGGGTGGGGATTGGTCCACAGGGACTTTGGGATCCAAGGGCAGAGCAGGCTCTGGTGGCAGAGAGTCACGGGGTGGCGAGGGTGAAGGTACGTCCGCTGCCAGGGTCGTCAGGGTAGGGGAGAGATCGGAGGGGGGAGGTGGGGAAGGCCCAGATCCAGGGGCTGCTGTTCAGTCATCGGGAGAGGTTGCCGAGTGGGTTGGGGCGAGAGTGGATGACGCCTCGGTCACGGAACCGGGGGCTGCCCAAGAGACAACGGTGGCGGCATTTTCCAGAGACGCCTGGACCAGCGTTCGCTCGACCTCGGCGCTTGCTCTATTACAGATGGCACAGAGGGGGTCCGGACATAACACCTCACGGAAGCGGCTGGTATCATAATGCTGGAACAGGGGCTGCAGGAGACAGGAAACACAAAGCTACAGCCAAGACTAACACAAACGTATGTAACCTTGGCGGATCTGGCAAAGGTCGGGCCACCCAGGGCACACTGTCCTGGCATGTGCCCCCTCTTTCCTGATCTCGGGGTACCTTTGGCCCCTCTTCCCAGGGTTGTGTCCTTGAGGGACTTGCCCTCCCGTGTCAACCCAGTTTCCAACGAGGCCCCTGACTGGCACAGACGCTGCTGAAAAGAGGGACCCTGGACAGAGGAGGAACGTGGAGTCACCTCTGCAGAAGAGAAACCAGCCTCCTCGCCTCCGTCACTTCACTCTGGCCAGATGTCCCACCTGCGGAGCCAGAAGAGAGGTTACAGGACAATGATGAAGTTAGAAGCAAGGAGATCTTAGGGGAGGCTGACGAGGATGTCCCTCTAGAGGTTCCCTTGGTAAACTGGTCCTGGAGATCCCCAAGAATCAGCAGTAGAAAAGGCTAAATGTGATCACTGATAATAACGAGGTTTACACATGCGTGTAGCTTCATCTATAAAGTGCTTTCACATACAGCATCCCTTGGGATGCTCAAAACCACCACGTGAAGCAGACACCAGGGCTGACCTCCAACAAGGATCTGAGGACATGTGCAAAGTTGTAAGGCAGAAGTTCTCACCCCCGACCAACCAACAGTCCTTCCTCCAGATCTCACATGGCCACCCACGGGGCAACACCCACTGTTCAGGCCCTTCACTCCTTTGTGCCCGTGGATGGGCAGAGCAGGGACTCTGAGAAGCGTCTCAGGTCTGATTGCTTTCCCATGCGTGTCCCCTTTGAGGGCTCTGTGTTCTCCCAGAGACTGTATCTAGGAACTGACAAAACTCATGGCCTGAGACCTCAGGAAGGAAGAGGATCTGTCACTCCTGGAGAGCTCAGGTAGAGCAGACGGAAACTTACCTTTAAGTCTCACAGCTCTCCTTCTCCTCCTGACTCTGCCTGGATGCTGAGAACAAAAAGGAACGCGTGAGAGACTGGGACTCTCTTCTCTTGTTCCTCTCTCTAGGAAGCTCAGGCACTTACTATCCAACAATAATGTCCCTCCATTTTAATGAGTAGAAATGTTCCCTTTATGAAATTTTATGGATGAAAAAGTATCTCCAAACTTTCCTTCTTTGAAAAACTCCAGTAACCCCTCATGTACCTGATCCTGAATTGTACTCCACACCTTTAAAATAATTTTTTAAAAAAGAAAAGCTCAAAGGAGGATTTTGTCTGTGAGGTCCACATTGATGCTCTCAGTTAGCTGCCCTCTGCCCACGGAGTGCACAGAATCAGTCGCCAGCAGTCAGGTAGTGCTCCCTCGGAGGACCCTGGTTCCTGGCGTTCCTCTCCTGGTCACCCAGCTAGAAGGAACGCTTGCTTGAACGACACAATGTGACTTGTGATAGAAGGAGAGAGTCTTCTTCAGAGAACCTCTGCTCTCTAAATAAGCCAGTCCACGACCGTGAAATCACTGGTTGAAATTTTATCCTAGAACCCTACACCACAGACAGACTGTGAGCTTCAGATGAAAACCTTAGTCCTCCTGAACCCTACGCCTGCCATACCTTTTCCCCAGAAAAGCGAAGTTTTACCCGCTCTGACTTCCCATCCAGGCATACCTCGAAGCCAACCACACTCCTTTGGTAACGTGGGAAGAGGAATGAAAAACAACAAGCAGGAATCTCTCTGGGGTGTTCACCCAGGACTCCTTACCTTCTTGATGTCTTTATTTGTCCACAGAGTTGGTAACCATGGCTTCAGCACCAGGTAGCACAGGCACAGAAGGAGCAGGCCCAAAAGAGTCTGACAGATAAAGTCAGCGTTAATATCAAAGAAATGGGGAACAGTATCTTTTATCCAATACCCGAGAGACTGGAAATGTCTGCTATCTTCACTGCCATGCAGAGCCAAGCTGCGCCAGACAACTGAGCCCAGAGGGTGCTGGCCCTTGGCTATAGAGTCAAGGCTCGCCTCACAAAGCCTGGAAGGTCACAAAGGGAGTGTGGCTGGGGGAGGGGCGACTGAGGAGGGCGTTTCCACAGTCCCAAGCCCAGCAGGTCCCTCTGCCCTTCCTGGGTCCTCTGGCACCCTGCCCTCCCTGCAGGCCCATCTTTTAACTTGGCCCCTTTCTCATGTCATATGTTTACCTTAGCGGAATTTTCTGTTTGTTCCACCTGTGACCCAGCTCTCACCTGGGTCCCTTTCACTGTTTGGAGCCCTTGCCTTGGACCCTCCCAATTTCCACTGCTTTGCGAGTCCAAAATATTGCCTGGTTTTTGCTTGTTACCCAGGCATTTACATTCCCAGGATCACATATGTCCTCAAAGCCATCGTAGCTACAGAAAGTTCTTGCCTTACACTAACCCAGATAGAAAGCAAAGTCCCTACGTGTTTCTTTAGCTTTGTGAATGTTGAATAGGTCATTTTTTTTTGTTTTAAAGTCAGCCTTCTCGTTGGTTTAAGGAAATAGTATTGATTAGTGATTGGCTATCCATTGTTAACCCGTAGGGTGTGGATTAATGAGCGATAGATCACACCTGCAGTCACTGCACTTTGGGAGGAGGAGGTGAGACAAGTGCCTGGGTCCAGGAGTTCAGAATCAGCCTGGGCAACTTGGCGAGACCTCATCTCTATAATAAAATCAAAATAAAGTAGCCAGGCGTGGTGGCGTGTGTCTTAGTTCCAGCTGCTTGGCTGGCTGAGATGGAAGGATGGCCCGAACTCAGCAAGTCGAGGCTGTGGTAGCCGTGAGTGTGCCACTGCATTCCAGCCTGGGTGACAAAGTGAGAATCCGACTCAAAAATTGAACACATAAAACAAAAGAATGAAAAATATAGTCAGCCTCTGCAACATTCAATCAGATGGGCTGACTCAAATAATTGAAACAAGCAGTACCAAGCAAAAAAGGGTCGATACCCAGTGAGCTAGAGGCCAAAATGATGAAACCGGGCTTTGGAGAAAAGCTTTTACTGCAAGTGGATAAGAGCCTAGGAGTTTGGCGAAATCTGTCTTCCCGTTGTGGCTTTAAGGCAGTCGTCTAATGAAAAAAGGCTTAGGGGTGAATTCTGGAGTTCGTAGGTGATTGAGGGAAGAAAAAAGGAGGGCTAGAAAGTCCTTGGGCATAAGGAGTTATCTCTTTATGTCACCTCATGGATCACATGGGCAAATTCAGGAGGAGTTAGTATAAAACATGCAATAAAAATGTGGGTTGTGACGTCAGCAAGCTTCCCGTGGCTATGTTCATTTTAACTTGTTTTACTCAGTTTTTGCAACCTCGAAGAAGAATGAATTTGAGTGTTTTACAAAGTTGTTGCTGTATTTTATTTGCTATCCTGTAAATGCAAGAATTTCTGACCAACACTTATTTGTACCCCACATAAAAAAAAAAAAACAAATTTTAGTTCATCAATGGCTTCTTCTCTTTCTTTTTCTTTCTTTTGTTTTTGGAGTCTGGGTCTCATTTTGTTGCCCAGGCAAGAGTGCAGTGGTGCAATCTTGGCAACTGCTGCCTCCACCCCGAGCTCAAACGATTCTCCCTCTTCTGCCTCCCAAGTAGCTGGGACTGGAAGCACGCGCCACAAGACCCAGCTAATGTTTTATTTTATTTATTTTTTTTTTTGAGTTGGTTTCTCACTCTGTCGCCCGCTCCCGGCCACCGCAGCCTTGACCTGCTGGGCTCTGGCAATCCTTCTACCTCAGCCTTCCGAGTAGCTGGAAATACAGGCGCGCGCTACCACGCCTGGCTAATTTTTTGATTTGTTGTAGAGACGAGGTCTTGCCAAGTTGCCTGGGCCTGTCTTGAACCCGTGGGCTCAGGCAATCCACTCACCTCAGCTTCCCAAAGTGCTTGGACTACAGGCTGAGCCACCAAGCCCGGCTACAAATGAGTTTTTAAAGACAAAAAATGGGACAGGAAAGTGGGCTGATGCAAAGTTGTTCTCGGGAACTCTCACTGGGTTAAAGAAATAATATTGATTCTTGATTGTCTGTACATCGTGAACCTACAGGGTGTGAGTTTATTAGGTTATGTGTCTGTTGTGGTATTACTAGGTTAATGTATGGCTATTTGTGACAATACCAAGCGGATTCAAGAGATGAGCACATAGTTCAAGGGAGAAGCACGCCATGATGGCTGTCTCATTCAATGTCTCTCTGGGCCTGATAATTTAAAAGGACTCACCAGTCCGCAGATAAAAGTTTTTCCCTTCTCACATTCACAACAAATCTGAGGACAGGGCAGCTAGTACAGGCTAGACATAGATAAATTTCCCATCGACGGTTTTAGCAAGCGTTCAGACATTTTTTAAACTACATTTTACAGTGGGCCAAACTGGCAGCCTACCTCACACCCTTAGCAAATCAAAAGAAAACTCATCAGATGCAAGACTAGGACAGCCCAATCTTTCAATTCACGGCTTAGCATAATATCACTAAGAAGCTTCCAAGTTCCCCGAAGAACGCAGAAGGCCAAAGACCAACCGTCATCTGACCAAACCCACAGCAATGAAGGGATTTGTGGATTGTGGTCTGGCAGGTTTCCCACAATATGGTGGGGAAGAAATCACCCCTCCCCTTGTCTCCTCCCATCCGGAGTCCAGAGATAGTCAATCTCCAGAGTGATGGATACCTGAGCCCCACTGTCTTTAGCATATCAGTCATTTTGAAGTGTATCAGGTCTACTGTAAAGAACACAAGTGTAATTTCTTTTGCCTGTGCCAGCTCTGGCATGTCACTCTTTCTGTTCTCCCTTCTTCCTCTAATAAACTTGTCTTGAAAACTTTTCTGAGCACTCTAAAGTTCACCTAGAAATGAGCCAAAGACTTCACGGGTTTTTGGAGTAGAAGGAGCAAAGAAAGAATGCTGGAGATGGGGCAAGAGAAGCAGAGGGGCGTTAGATCGTACGGAAGGTGCTCAGAAGCCACCGGGCTTTTTGCCGAGTTAAAGGAG
>NW_007260413.1:0-10600 GCF_000164805.1 Carlito syrichta | reverse complement strand
GCTCAGCCTGTAATCCTGCACCTTTGGGAGGCTGAGATGAGTGGATTGCGAGAGTATGAGGGTTCGAGACCCACTTGGGCAGCAAGACCTCATCTCTAAAATAAACAAAAAAAAACCAGCTGGGCATGGTAGCACATGCCTATAATTCTGGCTACTCAGGAGGCTGAGGCAGAAGGACTGCCGAAGCCCAGCAGGTGAGGCTGTGGTGGCCAAGAGTGGCCACTGCACTCTAGTCTGGGTGACAGATTGAGACCTCCAACTCACAAAAAAAAAGATTCTATTAGTGGATACATTGTCTCAAACTTGAGGGAAGATAGATAGTATTTCATCCCCTTTAGAACAATGATCAAAACAAAATAAATACGATGGAGTTTGAAGACAAAACTGTATGTAATTTAAAGTATAAAAAGAACATGAAAAAAATGAATGGACAACTGTCCTGTATAACATCAGAGTCATTGTCGAAGTTTTCTCCTATGCCGGCACCGTTCCTCCTTCAGGAAACCCTGACCTGCTGGAGCTGGACTCCTGCAAGTGGTGCCCAAACAGGGACCTGAAAGTTGAGTCATACTTAAATCTGAACAGATAAAACCTTGCTTAGGGTGCTGCAAACCCCTCGGTAGAGCAAAATTAGGAAGGGTAAGCAGTTTTAGAGCCGTGATATGAACATGGGTCAGAGTGAATTTAAAGAAAAAATGGTTTCATAAGTATTTTGATGCATACGCTTTCTAAAAGAGGAATTAAAGTTTCCTCTACACGATTATCTTGTTTTCTCCATTTTGTGCAAGAACAGGGCCCCTGGTTTCCTGAAGAAGGCATCCTTAATTTAGAAACATGGACAAAGTTTGGGGAGAAGTTGAAAGTTTATTTCACTCTCCATGGTCCAAAACAAGTGCCTGTTGTTACTATTGCATTATGGAATTAGAGATGTCTTAGATTCACAACAAGAAATTGATAAAATAACCATTAGAGTAAAAGAGGAACCAGGTGAAAGAACTCCCTTACTGATCCCTGTTCCCTCCCAGGCAATATTAACTGATAGCCCCCCTTATCTTCCCTGAATGGCAAATGACTGAGATAATAGGTTATTAAATTATTGATGCCTGAGTACTCTGACCCTAAATTATCAACCAGGGCTCAGGAGGAACGCCTGAGCCCCGCAGACCGAGGTTTGTGGGCCACGATCATGCCGCCATGCCCCATCCTGACTGACGGAGACTCTGGTGACAAAAATGACGCCTCCCACGTGCATTACGATGGGCATCCACAGCTCCCCAGGAAAAGGTCGGTATGGGCAGAGGACGATGGAGTGATTGGGAGAGGAAGGAGCCCTCCCCCCATCCAAGTGTGGCAGACAGGGTGACTGTAAACTTGACTGCCCTCAGCATTGCCATACCTCCTTGATCGCTCTGTGCCCGATGGCCTCCCTAGTTTGATTGGGTCTGTTCCGTGAGCTCACATGCATCTTTGCCCTGTGGCACAAGTGTGGAGGGTGGAGTCCAGCCCCCTGGGGCACGTGTGAAGGCACGGGAAGGACAGGCCCGGTGGCCACCTTTGAAACCTCCTGTGAATGATAGGCAGGAAAGTACCTTTTCCTCTCCCATCCCTGAGGGTGATTCCTCGCGCTGGGTTCAGGGGTGGTGGTGGTAGAGGTGTGGTAGTGATTATTATTATTTGGAGTCGGAATCCCTCTCTGTTGCCCAGGCTGGAGGGCATGCTCACGGCCACTGTGGACCCCACGTTCCATGCTCATGCAATCCTCCCGCCTAGGATCCCTGAGTGGCTGGAATCATAGACCTGCACAACCACTCCCGGCTAATCTTTCGATTTACTATTGATGGCCGAGTCAAAGTCTCACCCCGTGTCCCAGGCTGATGTCAAAACTGCAGCCTCAGGCCGTCCAATGGTATGGGTCTCTGGAGGGCCAGAATGCCAGGCTGAGACTCTGAGTCCAACCTGTGCATGTGGTGGTGGTGTTGAGTGGTATTATTTTTCTGAGATGGAGTCCCACACTGTTGCCCAGGTTGGAGCGCATGAGCCTGCTCTCTGCCACCATGGCTTCCACCAAGGGGCACTGGCGATCCTTCCCCCATGACCTCCCGAGTTGCCAGAATGACAGGCGTGTGCCACCACACTTGGCTTATTTTTTTGTCTTCTTGTAGAGACGAGGTCTCAACAATGTGCCCATGCTGGTCTCAAACGTGGGTCTCAGGACTTACACTTGCCTTGTCCTACCAGAGTGCTGGAATGAGGGCGTTAGCCCCTGCGCCTGGACTACACACCTTTCTTGGCACCCAACTGTGAGGCCCACTACCTTCTGAAAACCCAGGACACCAGAGAGGTCAACCAGAGTCACCTGCTGAGCCCTCTCGTGGGAGAGCCCCTTGAGTGGGGGTCTGTCTCCACCTGAGCACCACCACTCCACTGGCCTCATTCTCTAGGGTCAATCCCCTCCCTCCTCCCAGGGGCTGCCATGGGGAAAGGGACAGCTTGACTGTCAAATGTTTGGGAGGTTGGGGACAGCCAGGTGACTCACGCCTGTTTCCTTAGCTTTTGGGGAGGTCGAGATAGGAAGATGACCAGAGCCTGGGAGCTCAAGACCAGGCTGGACACCATAGCAATTCCCCAACTCGACCCAAAGCAAAACCCAGAAAACCTTGGTTGAGGGCAGTCCTCAGTGAGAGGATCGCCTCCAGCCCAGAGTTCAAGACAAGGCAGGAAGACCAGGATGTCGACCAAATGGAAAGCCTGAGATCACAGCAGTTTGGGATGCCCACCCTGAGAGGTTGGTCAAAGTTCTGTGGTTTGAGAGCACCCAGAGAAACTTAGCGAGGAAAGAAAAGAAAGAAAGAAAGAAAGAAAGAAAGAAAGAAAGAAAGAAAGAAAGAAAGAAAGAAAGAAAGAAAGAATGAAAGAGAGTAATCCATTCTCCTGCAAACATTCTACCCTTAGTCATCCACCCCCACCCCCCCAAATGTGAGGGTCACCCTCGCTTGGCAACTTCCAGCCCCAACCTCCCCAATGGCTGCCCCCCTTTGGTGTGGGAGTTTCTGAGGCTTCCTGGCCAGGTTCCTGCCGACTCTCCTCTCCAAGATGAGAAATGTGCCCCAGGCAGGCTGACCCTCAGACTCTGCAATGAGGGTCTTTTGCCAAGAAAGCCCAGGGACACATGCCTCACCCGGGGATATTTCTTCCACCCAATCCCATTTTTGTTCTAAAACCAGTCACCCTTTGAACACACGTCGCATAGTTGAGAATCTGTGTATTATTCTGATATTTTTGGAGACAGAGTCTGCCTCTGTGGCCCAGGCTGGGACCTGGGGACACGACAATCCTTCATTGCCAGTCTCAAATTTGTGGACTCCAGTGATCCTCCTGCCTCAGCCTCCAGAATGCGAACACGGGCACCTCGATCCCAGACTCCCTGTTTGGAAGGGTGCTAGATGGGGTCTCCCTGTGTGGGCCGGGCTGGCTTTGGGCTCCTTGGCTCCAGCCACTCTCTGGCCTCAGCCTACCAGAGCGCTGGGATTCCAGGCATGGGCTGCCACACCAGGCCTTCTGGTTCATTTTCTATGAAGGAACGAGGTGGGGCTTGGGGATTCAGCTTTTTCATACCAGTGCTTTCAGTGGCCAATGTCAGCAGCCAGCCCCAACCTGAATGTTGAGACCCAAAGGGCAATCCCCCAAATTAGCTGGGGATGGTGGTATGTGATTGTCATTCCGGCTCCTCAGAAGGCCTGGTCAGGCTCGCTGGAGCCCAGCGGGTCAAGGCTGCAGTGGCCAGGAGTGAGTCCCCTCCCTCAAGCCTGGGTGATGGAGTGAGATTCTGACTCAAAATAAAAAGAAAAAAGGAAAAAAAGAAAAGCTTCCATTTGTGTATGGAGTTGGGATCATTGTGAACAGACAGAGATCATTTGGGACAGAGGAAACAGGCATGGGCCTAGAGTTCCTGAAAGATGGTCGATTGGCAGACAATTGGACTGTGGCTTTGGGAGGCTGAGGCAGGGGACCACTGGAGCCCGGGAGTTGGAGACCATCCTGGGCCACATTATGAAACATCATCGCTCCCCAGAATACAAACACTGGAGTCATGTGTGGTGGTGCCTGTTGTCCTAGCTACACAGGATGCAGTGGCCTCCCTCCCATGATGTTCCTGTGCATTACCCCAGATGACAGAACGTGTGAGTCCAAGCCAGGACCTGTGGATCATGGCGGTCAGCCCTGCATCAAGGGAGGCCAAGGCGGGAGGCTCCCTGAGCCCAGTATTTGGAGATCAGCCCAGGTGACATGGCCAGACCTCAATTTGGTGTAAGCTCCCTAAATCCTTGTCAAGTGTGATGTCCCAAAGAGTCCCAGCTGCTCAGCAGCCAAGGCGAGAGGACTGCCTGAGACCAGAGGTCAAGGCCACATGAGTGACAATCATGCCCCTATGCCTGAACCTGGCACACGGAGACTCCAGCAACACAAAAGATGCCTCCCACATGCATCACAACGGGCTTCCACGGCTCCACAGGGAAAGTCTGCATGGGCAGGTAATGATGGTGTGATCAGGAGAGGAAGGGGCCTTCCCATGCTCAAAGGTGGAAGACAGGGCAACCAGAACCAGGACTGGTGTTGGCATTGCCGGACCACCTTGATCGCTCTTTGCCCAATGGCCACTCTAGCTCAAGATCGTCTGTTTGGTGAGCTTACACAAGTCTTTCCTGTGGGACACAAATGTAGAGGGTGGAGGCAGAACTTCTGAGGAGCATGGCCAAAGGTTCGGGATGGACGTGCCAAGTGGCCACCTTTGAAATCTCCCAAAAACGACAGGCCAGTAAATGCATTTTCCTCTCCCATCCCTGAGTGTGACACCTCGCACTGGGTGGCAGGGGTGGTGGTGTAGTTGTGGTGGTGATTATTATTATTTGGAGTCGAATTTTAATTTGTAAGACTTGAGCACAAGGGCACGATCACAACCACTGCAGACTCCACTGTCTGCGCTCAAGCAATCCTCTTGCCTCCATCCCAGAGTGGCTGGAACCAATGTCCTGTGCCACCACACACAGCTAATCTTGGATTTATTTTTGATGGCCGATATGAGGCCTCACACTGTGTCCCAGGATGGTGTCAAACCCTCAGACTCCTGCTGTCCACTCGCCTGGGACTCTGAAGTGTCAGGATGCCAAGCTGAGCCCCTGAGCCTGACCTGTGTTTGTGGTGGTGGTGGTGGTGGTTGGTGTTATGATTCTGAGTCAGAGTCTCACTCTGTCACCCAGTCCACAGTGATGGGGCCCACTCTTCGCCACTGCAGCCTCCACCAGCTGGGCTCCAGTGATCCTCCCACCACAGCCTCAAGAGTGGCTTGATCAAAAGGCCTGCGCCAACAAGCTTGGCTCATTTTTTGGCTTTTGAAGAGATGAGCTCTCTCCAATGTGCCAGGGATGGTCTTGAATCCAGGAGCTCAGACCATCCTCTCGCCTTGGCCTACCAGAGTGCCAGGATGACAGGCATGTTCCACTGTGCCCTGGTTTCACACCACTCTTGGGGACCACCACAAGGCCCGCTCCCTTCCAATGACCCGAGACCCCAGAGAGGGTGGTCGGATTCACCGGCAGAGTCCTTCATGGGGGGAGTGCCTGGTCCATGGGTATCTCTGCCAGGGCACCCACCCTTCCTCCCACCTTGTTCCCCAGTGGGGACTCACTCTACCCTCACATGGGGCACCTTGGTTAAAGTGAGGGCATGACTCTCAAACCTTCATGCACCAGGGATGGCTGGGTGACTCACGTGTGACTCCTCAGCACTCTGGGATGCTGAGATGGGAATATGGCTGGAGCCCAGGAGCTCAAGACAAGGTTGGACACCATAGTAAGCCACCACCTCGACCCAAGTCAAACACAGAAAACCTTGGGTGAGGGAAAACCTTGGGGGTAGGATTGCCTCTGGCCCATAGTTCAAGACTAGGAAGGAAGACAAGGATGTCGACCAAATGGAAAACCTGTGATTGCAGCAGTTTGGGAGGCCTAGGCCTAGAAGATGGACCAAGTGGGGCAGTTTGAGAGCAGCCTGGGTAACCTAGGAAAGAAAAGAAAGACAGAAAGTAAGAAAGGAAGGAAGAAAGAATGGAAAGAAAGGAAGAAAAAAAGAAAGGAAGGAAGGAAGGAAGGAAGGAAGGAAGGAAGGAGGAAGGAAGGAAGGAAGGAAGGAAGAAGGAAAGAAAGAAAGAAAGAAAGAAAGAAATCTATTCTCCTGCAAACTTTGTCCCCTCAGTCCTTCCCCCAGTCCTCCCCAACATGTGAGGGTGCCCCAAGCTCCAACCCCCTCAAACTGCTGTTACTGCTTTGGTGTAGGAGTTTCCACGCTCCCTGGCCAGTTTCTTTTTGGCTCACCTTTACAAGGTGTGAAATGTGCCCCAGGAAAGCTGACATTCCGACTTGGTAACTAGGACCTTCCCACAAGAAAGCCCAGGGACACATTCCTCACCCGGGGACATTCCTTCCCCCCAAATACCATTTTTCCTGGCTTTAAAGTCAGCCGCCTTGTGAATACAAGATGCTCAGTTGAGAATATGTGTATGATTCTCATGTTTTTGGAGACAGTGTCTGGCTCTGTGGCCCAGGCTGCTGCCCGGGGACACGACCGTTGTTCACCACCAGCCTCGAAATTGCGGGAACCAGTGATCCTCCTGCCTCAGCCTCCAGAGTGGCAGGGATGACAGGCACCTTGACCCTAGATCCTCTGTTTGGATGGGTGCAGAAACGGGCTCTCCTGCATGGCCAGGGCTGGCCTTCAGCTCATGGGCTTCAGCCATCCTCCTGCCTCAGCCTCCCAGAGTTCTGGGATTCCATACGTGGTCCACCAGGCCAAACCTTCTTGTTCCTTTTGATGAAGGATCATGGCTGAGAAGGGGCTCAGGCTCGTCATCCTTGTACTTTGGGAGGCTGAGTCCAGCAGCCAGCCAAGCCTGCGAACCAAGACCCACCTGGTCACCTCGGTGAGACTCGTCTCTACCCTCCCTCTCAAATGAACTGGGCAAGGTGGCACATGCCGGTTGTTCTGGCTCCTCAGATGGCCAGGGAAAGACTTGTGGGAGCCCAGCGGGGCAAGGCTGTGGTGGCCAGAAGCGAGCCAACACCCTACAGCCTGGGCAATGGAGTGAGACTTCGACTCAAAGAGAAAAAGGAAAAAAGAGAAGTTAAAAAGAGCATCTATTTGTGTATGGAGCTGGGAACATTGTAAACAGACAGAGATCATTTGGGAAGGAGTTCCCTGCCTTGGGCCTAGAGTTCCCAAAAGATGGTGGATTGGCCGACAATTGGTGTGTGGCTTTGGAAGCCTGAGGCAGGGGACCATTGGTGCCTGGGACTTCGGGATCTGTCTGGGCCTCATAGCAAGACCTCATCACTACACAGAACACAAACATCGGATTCGTGCGTGGTGGTGCCCATAGTCCTGGCTACATGGGATGCGGTGGCCTCCATCCTAGGGCATTTCTTTGCATCACTCCCACCAACAGAATGTACTAGTCCAGACCAGGCACCATGGTCCATGGCCTTCAGCCTCATGCCCTAGGAGGCCGAGGCAGGAGGCTGTCTGAGCCCAGGGGTCAGAGAGCAGCTCAGATGATGTGGCCAGACCTTGTGTCAGTGAGAGGTCCCCAAAATAGAGTCAGGCGTGATGGCCCATGAAGTCCCAGCTGCTCAGGTGCCGAGGCAGGATTACAACCTGAGCCCCACAGATTGAGTCCCTGGGAGCCACCATCGTGCTGTTGCGCCCCAGCCCTGCAGACGGAGACTCTCACAATACAAATGACACTTCTCACGGGCATCACAATGGGCATCCATGGCTCCCAAGGGAAAGGTACGCATGGGAGGGCGTCGATGGAGTGATCAGGAGTAGCAATGTCCCTCCCACAAACCAAAAGTGGCAGACCGGGCGACTGAAACCTGGGCTGGCCATGGCGTTGCAGGATTCCTTTGATTGCTCTGTACCCGATGTCCACCCTAACTTGAGGCTGTCTTTTCCGTGAGCTCACACGTGTCTTTGCTGTGGGGTCAGAGTATGGAGGGTGGATGCAGGCCTTCTGGGATGCAAGACTGAAGGTGTGGGATGGACTTGACCAGTGGCCACCTTAAAAACCGCCCACAAATGAGAGGAGGGACAGTGCCTTTTTCTCTCTCATCCCTGAGAGTGATTCCTCTTGCTGGGTGGCAGTAGTGTTGGTGGTGGCCGTGGTGGTGATTATTATTATTTGGAGTCAGAATCCTGCTCTGCCATCCAGGTTTTAGTGCAGGAACACATTCACAGCCACAGCGGACTACCGCTGCTGGGCTCAGGTGATTGTCCTGCAACACCCCTTGAGTGGCTGGACCCACAAGCCTGCAAAAGCAGACTCGGCTAATCTTTGGATTTAATTTTGTTGGCCGAAATGAGGTCTTGTCAAGTGTCCTGGACTGGTCTTGAAACCACAGGATCAAGCCGTTCACTTGCCTCAGCCTCTGAATGGCTGGGATGCCAGGCTGAGCCCCTGAGTCTGGCCTGTGGTTGTGGCAGTGGTGGTTGGTATCATCATACTGAGTTGGAGTCACGTTCTATCACCCAGACTGTAGTGCAGGGGCCCGCTCTCAGCCACCATGGCCCTCACCTCTGGGCTCCAGCAATCCTCCTGCCATGGCCTACTGAGTGGGCGGAACAACAGACGTGTGCCATCACACGTGGCTCATTTTTTTGGCGTTTTGTAGAGATAATCTCTCTCCAAGGTGCCCAGGCTGTTTTGATCCTCAGGGCTCAGGCCATCCTCTTGCATTGGCCTCGAAATCACCAGGTGACAGGCGTGAGCCCCCGTCTCCAGCCTTCACAACCCTCTCAGAACACACTGCAAGGACAGCTCTCTTCAGACGATCCAGGACCATGGCCAGGGCAGCCGGAGTCACCACTGATCCCACCACAGAGGAGCACCTGGTGCAAGGGGTGTGTCTCCACTGGGGTGCAAACACCTCCACTCACATCAATCCCCAGGGTGGACCTACTCACTTATCCCAGGGGCCACCTCAGGGAAAGGGAGGACGTGACTCTCAAACCATGGGGGGGTGCACGGGCAACTCACGTCTGTCTCCTGGGCATTTGGGGAGGCTGAGACGGGGAGATGGTGGGCTCCCGGGAGCTGAGACCATGCTGGACACCATAGCAAGCGATCACCTCGACCCCAAGCAAAACCCAGAAAATCATGTATGAGGGAAACCCTTGGTGGGAGGATCGCCTCTGGCCCAGATTTCAATACCAGGCTGGAAGACCAGGATATTGGCCAAATAGAAAGCCTGTGATTGCAAAAGTTTCAGAGTCCCAGGACAAGAGGATGGGCTGAGTTGGGTGGTTTGAGAGTAACTTGGGCAACCTAGTGAAGAAATAAAATAAAGAAAGGAAGGAAGGAAGAAAGGAAGGAAGGAAGGAAGGAAGGAAGGAAGGAAGGAAGGAAGGAAGGAAGGAGGGAAAGAAAGAAAGAAAGAAAGAAATCCATTCTCCTGCAAATCTGCCCTCAGTCTTTCACCTCAGTTCCCCCCATATGTGAAGGTCCCCCAAGCTCATCACCTTCCCGTCCCAACCCCCCCATGACTGCCCCCATGTTGGTGCAGGATTTCCCAAGGCTCTCCTGCAAGGTTCCTGCTGGCTCTCCTCTCCAATGGGAGAAATGTGCACCAGGCAGGCACACCCTATGACTCGGCAAGAAGGACCTTCTGCCAAGAAAGGTAAGGGACACATCCCTCACCCGAGGATATTCCTTCCCCTAATCCCAATTTTCATGTCTCTAAAGCCAGTCACCCTGTGACCACACCACACGCAGTTGAGAATCTGTGTATGATTCTGATGTTTTTGGACACAGGGTCTGGCTCTGTGGACAAAGCTGGGTTGCAGGGACAAGAGGGTCTTTCTCCACCAGTCTTGAAATTGCGGGCTCCTGTGAGCCTACCACCTCAGTCTCCGGAGTGGTCAAGATGATGAGCATCTCGACCTCAGACCCCATGTTTGGATGGGTGCAGAGATGGGGTACCCTGCATGGCCCAGGCTGAACTTGGGCTCCTGGGCTCCAGTCATCCTCCTGCCTCTGCCTCCCAGAGTGCTGGGATTCCAGGTGTGGGCCACTGAGCCACAGTTTCTGGTTCATTTTCAATGAAGGTTCGAGGCCAAGTTTGGGGGCTCAACCTCATCATCTCAGCAATTTGGGAGGCTGAGACCAACGACTGGCCCAAGCCCATGGGCCAAGACCCACCTGGGAAACTCGGCGAGACCTTGTCTCTACCTTCCATCACAAATGAGCCAGGTGTTGTGATGCATGCCTGTCGTTCTGGCTCCTTGAAAGACTGGGGAAAGCCTCACCAGAACCCAGCAGGCCAAGGTTGTGGTGGCAGGATGCAAGCCACCACCCTCCAGATTGAGTGACAGAGTGAGACTCTGACTCAAATAAAAAAAGGAAAAAATGAAAAAGGAAGAGCATCAATTTGTCTATTGAGTTGGGATCATCAAGAACAGACAGAGCATTTGGGAAGGAGCTCCCAGTCTTGCTCCTAGAAATTCCGAAAGATGGCTGATCAGCAGACAATTGGGTTGTGCCTTTGGGAGG
>NW_007260412.1:11870-12670 GCF_000164805.1 Carlito syrichta | reverse complement strand
TGGATTCGTCTACATTTGATTCCAACCACACCATTCCATTCCTCTCCGTTCCATTCCTATACATTCCATTCCACTCCATTCCATTCCATTCCATTTCATTCCACTCCATTCCATTCCGTTCCACGCCAATCCATTCCATTCCTCTGCATTCCCTTCCATTGTATGCCTTTCCCCTCCATTTCTCTCCATTCCATTCATTTCCTTTTCAATGTATTCCACTATATTACATTCCACTACCTTCCTCTAATTTCCGTTCGAATCCGTTCCATTCTGTTCCTCTCAATACCGTTCCTTTCCATTCAATTCCATTCCTCTACATTTCCCTCCATTCCATTCATCTCTGTTCCATTTCACTACGTTTTATTCCATTCCATTCCATTTAACTCCCCTCCATTACTTTCTGCGCTATTCCGTTTTATTCCACTCCATTCCTCCCCATTCTATTCTATGCCATTCCATTCCATTCTAATCCTTTCAATTCCGTTCCATTCCTCTCTATTCCATTCCTCCAAATTCCATGCCCTTCCTGCATTCCATTGCCTTCATTCCATTCCATTCCTTTCCTTTCCATTCCTGTACCTTCTATTCCATTTAATTATACTCTATTCCATTTCTCTCCATTCTTTTCCTCTCCATTTTGATGCATTCCACAATACTACATTCCATTTCATTCCTCAGCATTACATTCCAATTCTCTTGATACCATTCCTTTCCAATCGATTGCATTCCTCTCCTTTCCGTCCCATTCCTCTCCATTCCATTCCATTACAGTGCTCTCCATTGCATTCCATTCCATACTA
>NW_007260412.1:10458-10811 GCF_000164805.1 Carlito syrichta | reverse complement strand
ATTATATTCCATTTCTTTCCATTCCTTTCCACTCTTCTGCGTTCCATTGCCCTTCTTTTCTCTCCATTTCATTCGTTTCCATTCCATTCCTCTATATTTCATTCCATCTTTTTAATTTCCTCTCCATTCCTTACCTTTGAATTCTGCTCCATTCCATTCCATTCAACTCCATTCCATTTCTCTCCATTCCGCTCCTCTCCATTCCATTCGATTCCACTCCATTCCATTCAATTCCATAGTATTCCTTACCGCTCGATTCCTCTCCATTCCATTCCATTCCCTTCCATTCCTATCCATTTAATTCCTCTCTATTCCACTCTTCTCGTCTTTATTCCATTGCACTCCATTTCATT
>NW_007260412.1:1489-10438 GCF_000164805.1 Carlito syrichta | reverse complement strand
CCATTTCACTACATTTCATTCCATTCCAAGCAGTTCCATTCCATTCCTTTCCCTTTAATTCCTCTCCATTCAATTACGCTCCATTCCTTTCCATTGCACTTTATTGCATTCCATTCCTCTCCATTCCATTCCATTCAATTCCATTCAATTTTACTCTATTCCATGCCTCTCCATTTCAAACCACTGCAATTCATTCCACTCCACTCCTTTCCTTTCCATTTCATTGTATTCTATTCCTTTCTACTCCAATTTTCTCCATTCTATTCTTCTGCACTCTATTCCTCTCCATTCCATTCCTCTCCTTGCTATTCATCTCCATTCCATTCCATTCCCAGCCATTCCATTCCATACCATTCCTCCCCATTCTATTACATTCCATTGCATTCCATTCCATTCCACTATTCCAGTCCATTCCTCTTCATTATATTCTATTACTCTCCATTCCATTCCACCTTTCTCCATTCCATTCTCTTCCTTTCTCTCCATTTCATTATTTTCCTTTCCATTCCTCTATATTCCACTCCATCTTTTTAAAGTCCTTTCTATTCCTTACTTTTGGATTCCTCTACATTCCATTCCATTCCACTCCATTCCATTCCTCTCCTTTCTGTTTCACTCCACTACTTCCCTTTCTATTCCTTTCTGCTCCATTCCATTCCATTTTATTCCTTTCTACTCCAATCCTCATGATTCTATTCCTCTACGTTCTATACCACTCCATTCCATTCTTCTCCATTATATTCATCTCCATTCTATTCCATTTCCAGGTATTCCATTCCATGCTATTCCTCTCTATTCATTTCCATTCTATTCCTCTTCATTCCATTACATTCCATCATTCCACTGTTCTCCATTCCATTCCTCTTCATTATATTCCATTTCTTTCCATTCCTTTCCACTCTTCTGCGTTCCATTGCCCTTCTTTTCTCTCCATTTCATTCGTTTCCATTCCATTCCTCTATATTTCCTTCCATCTTTTTAATTTCCTCTCCATTCCTTACCTTTGAATTCCTCTCCATTCCATTCCATTCAACTCCATTCCATTCCTCTCCATTCCACTCCTCTCCATTCCATTCGATTCCACTCCATTCCATTCCATTCCTCTCCATTCCATTCTATTCCATTCCCTTCCATTCCTATTCATTTAATTCCTCTCCATTCCACTCTTCTCGGCTTTATTCCATTGCACTCCATTTAATTTCATTCATCTCTACGGCTCTCCAAGCAATTCCCTTCCATTCCATTCTTCACCATTGTATTTCACTCCATTCCATTCCTCTCCATTCCATTAATCTTCATTCAATTGCATTCCATTCCATTCCATTCCTTTGCTTTCCATTCCCCTCTATTCCTTTCCACTACTTTCTTCCCCATTCAATTTCAACCCTTTCCTTCCATTCCTCTCCATTCTACTATTCTTTCCATTCCTTTCCATTGCACTCCATTTCTCCCCATTCCTTTCCATTCCGTTCGGTTCCATTTCATTCCTATCCATTCCATTGTTCTCCATTTCAATGTATTCGACTCTATTCCGTTCCTTTCCATTCCTTTCTATTCATTCCTCTCTATACCATTTCATTCTATTATATTCCATTCCTGTCCATTCCATTCCATTCCTCTCCTTTCCATTTCCCTTTTTTCCATTTCTCTCCGTTCCATTTTTCTCCATCCTATTCCTCTCTGATCCATTCAATTCCAGTCCATTCCTTTCCTTTCCATTGCTCTTTATTTCACTTAATTCCACTCCTCTCCTTTCCATTACACAATATTTTATTCCATTATGCTCCTCTCCATTTCACTTAATTCTTCATTCCATTCCTCTCCTTTTCATTTTATTCCACACCATCCCAATTCGTTCCTCTCCATTCGATTCCACACTATTCCATTCAATTCCAAACCATTCCTCTCGATTCCATTCCTCTCATTCCATTCCTCACCATTCCATTCCATTCCAGTATTACATTGCATTCTTTCCATTCCATACCATTCCTCTCCATTCCATTCTATTCTATCCCATTCCATTCCATTCTATTCTATTTCATTCCAGTTCAATTTATTCCCCTCCATTCTGGTCTTCTTCATTCCATTCCATTGCATTCCTTTCTTTTCCTCTACATTCCATTCCATTCCATTGCATTCAATTCCATTCCATTCTTCTCAATTCGATTCATTCCATTTCATTCCTCTCCATCACATGCCTCTAAATTCCATTCCATCACTTTTCATTCCTTTCCACTCCTTTCATTCGATTCCTCGAATTGCCTTCAATTCCTCTACATACAATTACTTTTCATTCCACTGCAATGCATTCCATTTCTGTAGATTCCATTTCTCTCTATTCCATTCCTCTCCATTTCATTCCTTTGCATTCCATTAATCTCTATTCTATTGCATTTCCCTGTATTCCATTCCATTCTACTCCATTCCACTTCACTCCATTCCATTCCTTTCCATTCCATTAATCTTCATTCAATTCCATTCCATTACTCTGCATTCCATTCTATTCTATTCCTTTACAACCCTTTCTTCACCATTCAACTTCAATCCTTTCCATTCCATTTCTCTCCATTCTATTCCTCTTCTTTCCATTCCATTCCATTCCATTCCTCTCCATTTCTTTCCATTCCATTCGGTTCCAATCCATTCCTATCCATTCCATTCCTCTCAATTTCAATGCAATCTACTCTATTCCATAGCATATCTTTCCAATCATTTTTCTCAATACCTTTCCATTCCATTCCTCTCATTTCCATTTCTCTCCATTACATTTCTCTCCATTCCTTTTCTTTCCATTATATTCCTCTCCAATCAATGGCATTCCTTTCCATTCCATTCCTATCCATTCCATTCCTCTTCATTTCACTCCATTTCATTCCTTTCCATTCCATTTCACTATATTTGATTCCAGTCCATTCCATTCAATTCCATTTAATTCATTTCCATTTCATTCTTGTCCATTCCATTTTATTCCACACCATCCCAATCCGTTCCTCTCCATTTGATTCCATACCATTCCATTCAATTCCAATCCATTTTGCTCCATTTCATTCCTTTCCATTCCACTCCTTACCATTATTTTCTTGTATTCCATTGCATTCTTTCCATTCCATCCCATTCCTCTCCATTCCATTCTATTCTATTCCCTTCCTTTCCATTCCACTACATTTCATTTCAGTCAATCCATTCCTCTCCATTCCTTTCCTCTTCATTCCATTCCATTCCACACCTTTCCTTTCCTCTCCATTCTATTTCATTCCATTCCTTTTCATTTTTCTCAGTTCGATGTTTTCCATTTCATTCCTCTCCATCACATTCCTCTAAATTCCTTTCCATCTCTTTCCATTCCTTTCTATTTCTTACCATTCAATTCCTCAAATTTTTCCTCAATTCCTCTCCCTTCAATTCCTTCCTTTCTAATGCAATCAATTCTATTTCTCTAGATTCCATGCCTCTCCATTCCATTCCTCTCCAGGCCATTCCTTTGATCTCCAGTATATTACAATCTCCTGCATTCCGTTTTACTCCATTCCATTACTCTCAATTCCAAACCTTTCCTTTCCATTCCATTCCAATACTTTCCTTTCCATTCCTATCTTCTCCTTTGCAGTCCAATATATTTTTGTACTCCATTCCTCTCCATTGCTTTTCTCTGCATTCTATTTTTCACCATTTCATTACTGTTCAGTTTTATTCACCTGCATTCAATTCCATTCCCAGAATTTCCATTCCATGCCATTCCTCTCCAATCCTTTCCATTCCATTCCGCTCTATTCCTGTCTCCCATTCCATTTCTGGCCATTCCTTACCCTTTCACTATATTCCATTCCATTCCTTTCATCAAGGTTCCTTTTTTTTCGATTCCATTCCTTTGTATTCTATTTCTTCTCCATTCCATTCCATTCCATTCCATTCTATGCCATTCCACTTGATTCCACTTCTTCCGATTCCATGCCATTACTCTCCTTAGCATTCTTCTCCATTAAGTTCCAATCCATTTCATTCCGCTCCATGCCTGTGCTCTCCAGTTTATTCCATTACTCTCTATTCCATTCCATTTAACTCCAAACCTCACCATTCCTATCCATTCCATTCCATTCCTCTTCATTTCAGTTATTTCCATTCCTCTCCATTCCATTTCAATATGTATTATTGCATTCCTTTCCATTTAGTTCACATCCATTTCATTCCTATCCTTTCTGTTTTATTCCATTCCAATCCATTCCTCTCCATTCGATTCTATTCTATTCCATTAAATTCTAATCCATTTTGCAGGAGGCTGTAAGGCCAGATTCCACAAACCAAGAAATCTTCTTGTCATTTGTAGTGTAATTTCTGGCTTTAGGTTTACCTCCTAACCCAGAAACTACTGATGGAATTTTAGATTGGTATTCGTAACTTAGGATTAGGAGTTCCCACATATTTAGGATGTATTCTTAAAGGGGATACAGCAATCTTGGATTCCAGGGCACTTCTGACTTTTTGGGCATATGAGTATTGCTATATAAGAGTTTGCACTTCCACGTCACCAGGTAATGTCCGGGAGTCTTACTGAGGACAAAAAGAATCTGGGTTACAGGTGTCACCAATCCAAGAATTCTACATGGTCACATTAAAATGGCTAATCTGGAATCTGGGCTTCTAATTCCCCACATTCTTTAGGGCCACAGGCCTCTTGGATAAGAAAATTTGTCATTATAGATTCTCAGCAACCTTCTGGTCATCTTGATAGTTGTAACCAAGAATGTGGACCTACAAGTCTGTTGGGTTCCTCGGGACAACAAAGGGCAGAATCCAGGACCCAAAGAATCTTATCGCTATATTTGAATGTAACTCTCACATTAAGATGTACCTTGTAATCCTAAAACTTCCGTTTGTCCTCCTTTTCGGATAGAGGTCTGGTGTTTTGAGGTTGCCAAATATTTATTATGTATTTTTAAGGGAAATCAAAATACATGGATTCCATGTCCCTCAGAAATTTCTGGGCATATGCCTGTTTGTATACAGAGTTTTGGGATCATGAGGGAAAATCAGGAAATCTTGCTGAGAATGAAATGGAAATCCGGTTCAAGGAGTTCTCATTCGTCAGAATCTACATGGCCCCTTGATAAGGTTTAATCAGCAATCTGGGCTACTATGTCCCTATATCTGTCAGAGCTAATGCTCCGTGGATACAATCAATCTGTCATTACAGAGCTCCAGGAAATTACTGGTCCTCTTGATAGTTGTAATCAAGGATCTGGCCTTATAAATCCTTTTGTGTCCTAGGAAAATCTACGACCATAATCAAGTACCCCAGAAATCAAATGGCATATTGGTATAAAAACCCCCCAATTTAGGTTACCTCAAACTGCAGAAATTTCTTGTGGTTGGGCTGGTGGGAATTGGGACATTGGGTTTAGAAGATTCCACATTTTGGGGGAGCTCTTGTTAAGGGAACCAGGAATCTTGGATTCCAGCTCCCCAAGAACCTTATGGGAATCTTTCTCTTGATATCCAAACAACTGGAATTCTAGGTCACCAGAAAATGTCTCGACACCTTCCTGAGAATTAGGCAGGAATCTGGATAATGGGAGTATTCATATACAGGAAACTACATGGCCTCTTGCTAAGGAAGAATAAGGAATCTTGGTTGCACGAGTCCTCAATCTCAAAAATCCACAGGGCATCTTATTATGAGGTAATGAAGAATCAGGTTTTGAAGTAGGAATCTGGGTAATGGAAGTCCTCATATACAGGAAACTACACAACCTTTTGCTAAGAAAGAATAAGGAATCTTGGTTGCATGAGTCATCAATCCCAAAAATCCATAGGGCATCTTACTAAGAGGTAACCAAGAATCATGTTTTTGAAGTAGAAATCTGGGTAATGGGAGTCCTCGTATACAGGAATCTGCACTGCTTATTGCTAAGGAAGAATAAGGAATCTGGGTTACACGTGCCCTCAATCAAAAAAAAAACTTCAGGGCGTCTTGCTAAGGGCTGAACACGAAACAGAGTTTTTGAAGCATGAATCTGTGGAAATGGAGTCCTCCTATACAGGCAATTACACGGACATTTGCTATGAAAGAAGAAGGAATATGCATACACGAGTTCTCAATCCCAAAAAAACTACACGGCATCTTGCTAAGGGTTTAAACAAGAATCAGGGATTTGAAGTAGAAATGTGGTTAATAGTCCTCATTACAGGAAACTTCATGGCCTTTTTCTAAGGAAAAATAAGGAATCTGTTTTACACGGTCCCTCAATCACAAAATGTACATGGCCTCTTGCTGAGGGCTAAACAAAAATCAGGGTTTTGAAACAAGAATCTGGTGAAAAGGAGTTCTCATATACAGGACACTACATGGCCTCTAGTGAAGGAAGAATAAGGAATCTGTGTTACATGAGTCCTCAATTAGAAAAAATTCTCAGGGCGTCTTCCTATGGGACAAAGAAGAATCAGGAATTCGAGCTCCGCTCATGTTTTGAAGCTATTTAGCATGTGGATATTACGAATCAGTCAATTCAGGACTCCAGCAACATTCTGGTCCTCTTGATAATTGTAAACGAGTATCTGGCACTACAAGTCCATTAGGTTTCTCGGGACAACTAAGGCCAGATTCCAGGACCAAAAGGATCATCTTGCCATATTTGGATGTAACTCTGGTCTTAAGATGAACCTTCTAATTCTCAAACTTCCGTTTGTCCTTTTATTTTGAGAAGGGCCGAGGGACTTGCAGTTGCCAAATGTTTAGTAAGTATTTTAAAAGGTAATCAGGAATCATGGATTCCCTGTCCCCAGGAAACTTCTGGGCATCTGTCTTTTTGAATACTGAGTGTTAGAATCCTCATTGACAGGGAAAGTCAGGGCATCAGGGAATCCGGATTCTTGGAGTTCTCATTTGCCAAAGTCTATAGGGCACCTTGAAAAGGTCTAATCAGGAATCTGGGGTTCTAGGTCCCTACATTGTTCGGGTGTCTTGTACAAGGGAACCAGTAATCTTGGATTCCAATTCCACAGGAAACTTCTGGGAGTCTTTCTATTGATATCCAAACAACTCGAATTCTGCATCACCAGGAAATGTCTCGGTGTCTTGCTGAGAATGAAGCAGGAATCCGGATAATGGGGATCCTCATATACAGGAAACTGCACTGCCTCTTGTTAAGGATGAATAAGGAATCTGGATTACATGAGTCCTCAATCCCGAAAATCTACAGGGCATCTTGCTAAGGGCTAAGCAAGAATCAGTGCTTCGAACACCCTTCATGTTTTAGAGCTATTTGTTATGTGGATATTATGAATCAATCATTCCTAGACTCCAGCAACACTCTAGTACTCTTGAGAGATGTGAACGAGAATGTGGCACTACTTGTCCATTTAGATACTCAGAACCTCTGATGTTAGATTCCAGGACACAAGTAATTCTCTCGAATTTTTTGTATGTAAGCCCTGAGTTCAGTGTTACCTCGTACTCCAGAAACTTCTGGTGGTTCTGCTGTTCGGAATTAAGACTTTGGGTTTAGGTGTACACATTCTTTTAGGAGATATTTTTGGAGGGAACCAGGAATCTTAGATTTCACGTCCCCAGGCCTATTCATGTCATCCTTCAATGGGTATACAATAGTCTAGACTTCCAGGTCAGCAGGAAACAACTCGTCATTTTGCATAGAATGAAATAGGAATCTGGGTCACTGTGTCCCTTGAAAGGTTCTGCACATGTTACTAAAGAGGAACCAGGAAACTCGGTTTCCATGTAACTTGCAAACATCTGGACAATTGCTTACTTATCCCTGGCTTAAGGCAGTGCTCATACCTAGGAATTGACAGGGACTTTAGCTAATTGCTAATCTGGAATTTGGGAGTCCTGGTCCCCATATTATTCAGAGCAACGTCCTATATGTATACCACTTATCGGGCATTACCGATCCCCAGGAATGTGCTGTGCCTCTTGATAGTTGTAACTGAGAATCCGACCTACTGGTGCGTTTGTTTCACAGGGTCCTGTAAGGCCAGATTCCACAATGCAAGGATCATCTTGCCATTTGTTAATGTGACCACTGGCTTCACGTTTACCTCGTAGTCCAGAAACTACTGCTGGACATTCGTTTTGGTATTCAGAATATGGGATTTGGGGTTCCCACATATTTAGGATGTATTCTTAAGGGGGAACCAGCAATCTTGGTTTCCAGGTCCCTGGGAAACTTCTGGCCCTATGAGTATTGGTATGTAAGAGTTTGGACTTCCACATCACCAGAAAACGTCCGGTTGTCTTCCTGATGATAAAAAAACGAATGTGGGTTATGAGAGGCCTCAATCCATGAATTCTAAAGGGCTCCATTGTAAGGGCTTATCTGGAATCGGGCTTCTAGTTCTCCAAAGTCTTCAGAGCTACTTGTCACTTGGAAATGACAATTGTAATTATAAATTCCCAGCAACCTTCTGGTCCTCTTGATTGTTGTAACCAATAACTAGTCACCGCAATTCAGTTGGTTTCCTCGGGACAACTAAATCCAGATTCTAGGACTGAAAGGATTATCTCGCCATGTTTGTGTGTAATTCTTGTCTGAAGAAGTACCCTGTAATCCGACAACTTCCTTATGTGCATCTATTTGATATGGGCTGGGGGTTTTGAGGTTGCTAAGCATGTAGTATATATTTTTAAAGGTAACCAGGAATCAAGGATTCCACGTCCCTGGGAAACAGCTGGGCATCTGTCTATTTGCATACAGAATTTTGGAATCTAGATCGCCAGTGAAAATCAGGACATCTTGCTAAGAACAAGAAGAGAATCTGGGTTCAGGGAGTTCTCAATCATCAATATCGATATGGAACCTTGATAAAGTTTAATGAGGAATCAGGCTTGTATGTCCCTCCATTTTTCAGAGCGACTTGCTGCGTCGATACCTAGATCACAAATTACAGATCCAGAGATTCCAGCCCTCTTCATAGTTGTAATCGAGGATCTGTACC
>NW_007260412.1:0-1421 GCF_000164805.1 Carlito syrichta | reverse complement strand
TCAATTGGCATTTCGCAACAAAATTCCTCGCTTCAGGTTACCTAAAAATACAGAAATTTCTTGTGGTCAGGCTGGTGGGAATTGGGATGTTGGATTTAGAATATTCCACATTTTTACGATGTGTTGTTCAGGGTCACCTGGAAACTTGGATTACAGTTCTTAGGTACTATATGTGAGTCTTTCTATTGATATCCAATTAACTGGAATTCTACATTCATCAGTATATATACCAGATATTGCTGAGAATGAAGCAGTATTCTGCATAATGGGAGTCCCCATATACGGGAAACTACATGGTCTCTTTTTACAGAAGAATATGGAATATGGGTTACATGAGTCCTCAAATTCCAAAAACCTACAGGGAGTCTTACTGAGGGAGAAAAATATTAGGGATTTGAAGCACAAATCTGGGAAATTGGAGTCCTCATATACAGGAAACTTCATGGCATTTTGCTAAGTACTAATAAGGAATCTGGGTTACACATGTCCTCAATCCTAAGAATTTACAGGACACCTTTCTAAGGGTTAAACAAGAATCAGCGTTTCAAAGCAGGAATCTGGGTAATGGGAGTCTAATTTACAGGAAACTACACAGCCTCATGCAAAGAACAAATAAGGAATCTGGTTTTCATGTGTCCTCAATGTCAAAAATCTACTTGTCGTCTGGCAAAGGGTTAAACAAGAATCAGAATTTCGAAGCAGGAATCTGGGGAATGGGAGTCCTCATATACAGTAAACTAGATGGGTTCTTGCTACGGAAGAATAAAGAATCTGGGTTACACGAGTTCTCAATACAAAAAATGTACAGGGCCTCTTGCTAAGGCCTACAAGAATCTGGGCTTCAAAGTTTTCAGAGCTGTTTCCTAAGTGCATATCATGGATTAGTCATTCCAGAAGTCCAGCAACATTCTGGTCCTCTAATGCCAAGTTCCAGATACAAGTAATCATCTCTGATTTTGGAATGTAAGCCCTGAGTTCAGGGTTACCTCGTACTCCAGAAACTTCTGGTAGATCAGCTATTCGGAATTAGGACCTTGGGTTTAGATGTTGCACCATGTTTAGAAGGTATTTTTAGGAGGGCACCACCGTCTTGGTTTCCAAGTCCACAGGAATATTCTGGAGTCTTTATATTGGGAACCACAGGTCTGGACTTCCAGGGCACCGGGAAACATCTGGTCGTTTTGCTAAGAACGAAAGAGGAATCTGAGACACTGTGTCCCTAGAAAGTTTCTACTCATGTTACCAATGTAGAACAAGGAAAATCAGCTTCCATGTGACCAGTAACTTCTGGGCAGTTATAATTTTTCCTATATTAAGGTAGTTCTCATACCTAGAAGGCTACAGGATTTTTCTAAATGCAAATCAGGAATTTGGGTGTCCCAGGCCCCACAATTTTCAGAGTTAATTCCTAAATACATACC
>NW_007260411.1:0-7444 GCF_000164805.1 Carlito syrichta | reverse complement strand
CTGTTGGCAGGAGTGATGTGAAGAAATGCATGGGATAGAGGGCACCAAATCCCATGTAGCCAGAACTGTGGGCGACACCAAGTGTGACTCCAGTGTTTGCATTCTGGGGAATGACTTGGTCTCGCTGGGTCCAGGCTGGTCTCAAAATCCTGGGCTCCAGCGGTCCCCTGCCTCAGCCTTCCAAAGCCACAGCCTGATTGTCTTCCAATCCATCATCTTTAGGGAACTCAAGGCCCAAGGCTGGGGCTCCTTCCCAAATGATCTCTGTCCACAATGATTCCAAATCCATATAAAAATGGATACTCTTCTTTTTTTTCCTTTTTTTCTTTTTTTTTGTTGAGTCGGAGTCTCACTCTGTCGCCCAGGCTGGAGGGTGGTGGTTTGCTTCTGGCCACCACAGCCTTGGCCCACTGGGTTCCCATGAGCCTTTTCCCAGCCGTCTGAGGAACCAGAATGACAGGTGTGTGCCACCATGCCCGGATCATTTGGGGTGGAGGGTAGAGATGAGATCTCACTGAGATACCTGGGTGGGTCTCAGCCCACAGGTTTGGGCCAACCACTGGCCTTGGTTTCCTAAAGTGCTAAGATGATGAGGCTAAGTCCCAGGGCCCATCCTTGATCTTTAATCAAAAATGAACCAGAAGGTCTGGAGCAGCGTCACACGTTTGGAATCCCAGCACTCTGGGAGGCTGAGGTGGGAGGATGGCAAAGCCCAGCAGCCCAAGGCCAGCCTGAGCCACGCAGGGAGACCCCGTTTCCACACCCAATCAAACATGGGATCTAGGGTCGAGGTGCTCATCGTCCCAGTCACTCCGCAGGCTGAGAAGGGAGGATCATGCGAGCCTGTGATTTTGAGGCAGGCGATGTACGACGGTCATGTCTCCGGGCACCAGCCTGGGACACAGAGTCAGATCCTGTCTTCAAAAACATGAGAATCATCACAGATTCTCAACTGTGCTTAGTGTGTTCACAGGGCGACTGTCTTGAGAGCCAGGAAAAATGGTATTGGAGCGGTAAAAATGTCCCCAGGTGAAGGGTGTGTCCTTGTCCTTTCTTGTCAGAACGTCCTTTCTGCCGAGTTGGAGGGTCGGCCTGCCTGGGGCACATTTCACACCTCAGAGAGGATAGCCTGCAGGAACTCAGTCAGAGAGGCTTGGGAACTCTCACACCATAGCGGGGGGCAGTCATATGGGGGGGCTTGGGGTAGAAAGGTGCTGAGCTTGGGAGACTTTCCCATGTGGGGAGGACAAGGACTGAGGGCAGAAGGTTTGCAAGAGAATGAATTTCGTTCTTTCTTTCCTTTCTCTCTCTCTCTCTTTCTCTCTCTTTCTTTCTTTCTTTCTTTCTTTCTTTCCTCACTAGGTTGCCCAAACTGTTCTCAAATCACCCAAATCGAGTCATCCACTCAGCATGGGAATCCCAAACTGCTGTGTTCAAAGGCTTTCCATTTGATCGACATCCTGGTCTCCTGCCTGGTCTTGAACTCTGGGCCTGAGGCGATCCTCCCACAGAGGTATGCCTTCAACCAAGGTTTCTGGGTTTTGATTGGGATCAAGGTGTGGGCTTTATATGGTGTTCAGCCTGGTTCGGATATCTTGGGCTCTGGCCATATTTCTGTCTCTGCCTTCTCGAATGCTGAGGAGACAGGTATGAGTTGCCCAGCCATCCCTGCTCCCCCGAAGGTTTGACAGTCATGCCCTACCTTTCCCCAAGGCACTCCCTGGGAGGTGCTAGTGGGTCCACTCTGGGGAAAAAGTCAGGAGGAGGAGTGGGCACCCTGGTGGAGACATGTCCATGCTGCAGCCTCTTCCCATGTGGAGGGCCCAATGGACGATTCCAGCCACCCTCTTTGGATTCCTAGGTCATCAGAAGGGAGCGGACCTCGTGGTGGGGTCCCAAGAGGGGTGTGGAGGCCCAAGGCATGTGCTCACACCTGTTCTCTCAGCACTCTGGGAGGCTGAGGATGTCCTGAGCTGCCATGTTGGAGACCAGCCCGGGCACCTTGTTCAGACCTCAACTCTAAAAGTAGCCAAAGAAATAAGCTGAGCTTGGTGGCACATGCTTTTCGTTATGGTCACTCAGGAGACTGTGGTGAGAGGATCGCCAGAGCCCAGCTGTTGGAGGCTGCAGTGGCTGAGAGCAGTCCTCTGTGCTCCGGGCTGGGCAACAGGGAGACTCCAATTCAGATTAATAATAGCAGCCACGACGACCACCACAAACGCAGGCTGGTCGAAAGAGCTCAGCCTGGCATCGCTGCCCCTCAAAGGCCCAGGCAAGTGGACGGCCTGAGGCTGCGGGAATGACACCAGCCTGGGTCATGGGGTGAGACCTCGACTCGGCCATCATAAATAAATCCAAACATTAGCCGGGCATGGTGGCACAGGCCTGTGGTTCCAGCCACTTGGGGAACTGAGGAGTGAGGATCACTGGAGCCCTGCAGGTGGAGTTTGTTGTGTCTGTGGTTGTGCCCCTGTGCTTTGGCATGGGTGACAGACTGGGATTCTGACTCCTAATAATAAGCACCATCACCACAACCACCACCACACCTGCCACCCAGCACGAGGTGTCACCCTCATGGATAGGAGAGGAAAAGGCAATTTCCCACCTGTCATTTGTGGAATGTTTCAAAGGTGGCCACTGGGAACATCCGTCCCGTGCCTTTGGCCACGTGTCTCAGAAGGACTGTCTCCACCCTCCACAATCATGGTCCTCAGCAAAGACACATGTGAGCTCACAGAACAGATGGTCTCGAGTTAGGGTGGCCATCAGGCACAGAGCGATCAAGGCTGTCAGGCAACATCATGTCCAGCCGAGGTAACAGTCACCCAATCTGCCACATTAGGGTGGGGGAAGGGCCCCTTCCTCTCCCGATCATTCCAGCATCCCCTGCCTGAGCTGACCTTTCCATGGGGACAGGTACACGCCCATCATCATGCATTTTTGTCATCGGACTCTCAGTCAGCCAGGTTGGGTCTGGTGGCACGTTCCTGGCTCCTGGGGGCTTGACCTGAAGGGCTCAGGTGGTCCTCCCGAGCCCTGATTGATAATATAAGATCAGAGTCCCAAAGCATCAATAATTTAAGAAACCAATTTTCTCGTCATTTGTCGTTCTGGGAAGATAAGATGGGCTATCAGTTACCATAGCTTTTATACAGGAGTTTACACAACCTAAAATATCAAGGGAGTGTACTGATTTTTTAGGTAAACTAAAACGTATTGGAGGAGAACTAGAACAACCTGAAAAAAAATTATGATTAATAACAGTTTTGACTTGTGATGAAAAAAGAGTGGGGCCTCCTAATAAAGAGGAATGATTAGTAAAATCAGTAATAATCTCAGCATCCCATGTAACAAGCTGGAACACTGGAGGGTTTGGGACATACGTCCAATAAGATTTTTCCAAATGAATACAACCCTCCTGGCATGATATAATAGCCAACATAACAACAAAAACTTTAGCGGGAGTGAGAGACGTGTTTTGAGAGCGAACCAGATCCTTGGCATCATGGGTGAGTGCCTTGCTTTGCCCCCATGTGGGCGATCTGCACTGTCTAGTCGAAACTGCTCAAAGGTAACATCTGGGTTGAGGAGTGGAAGAGGACAAAGGATGTGATGTCATCGGTCGACTTTGTGGAGGTGGAAGTGGATGTTAAATGGTGAGACATTTCAGCTTTAGCGCCAACACCTTTTCATCATGTACATCTGACTCAGGCTGATGGCATGATTTATGTCTCGTCTGACTGTACCATGATGGGGGTGTGGGGCCGGACATGTCTAATTAGATGATACTGTACCCAAAAAGGTGAGGGTAAGTCCTGGAGAAAAACACAAGCATATTCTCTCCCGCATGTTAAAGGGACGTCGGGCCCCAACCATTGACCAGTAAGAGATCTTTCCATTTTACCATTGGTTTAACAGTATTCTCAAGATCCAATGTCTTATCATAGGTGAATGTACTTGAGAGTCCAAATTGAGATGATTAATTACAAACATGGCATGATTTACAATATGATGGGGAGAACTATATTGGAATTCCCCTTCCTGCAATTTAATTATTTGATTTTTTAATGTTTGATGGGCTCTCTCGAATATAGTTTTACCATGAGGATTATGTGGAATTCCTGTAGAATGAGAGACGCCAAACTGTGTACAAAACGACTGAAAAGCTTTGGATGCATGAGCAGGAGCATTATCAGTTTTTAATAGTTTAGGAATACCCTGCTGTGAAAAAAAAAATAAATGTTGGACTGCATTTTTAGTCTTCTACAGATCTGGGAGAGGTTAAAATTACATGGGAAAATTCATCCTCTGTCACTTGTAGACATTACAATTTTCCAAAACTTTGGAAATGAGTAACATCTATTTGCCAGAAAACATTAGGTTTCAATCCACAGGGATTAACTCCTGAGGGGATGGGGGTATTAGAAATAGGACATGAAGTAATTTTTTTATGATTTGTCTAGTCTTTTCTCTTGGAATGTGAAACTGGTGCCTTAAAGCTGCAGCGTTTTGGTGATGAATTTTTAGGGAATGCTTAGCTTGATTCCCTAGTAGAGGGCACATGACCGATTTTTTCTAGGCATCTGCTAATTGATTACCTTGATGTAGAGGTCCTGGGCGTTCAGAATGAAATCTAATATCACCTTTGTAAAATGTTTGGTTCCTAACAATTATTAGTTGCTGTAATTAGATAAGTAAATCAAGAATAGTTGTCTTAATAACAGGAATGGTGGCTGTTTTAATATGAGGAAACAGCCCTTTTATATAACAGGAATAAATATAGAATGACAACTTTCGCCTCTTAAATCATATGGTCACAAATCACAATCCCTCCCCTTCTGGCACCACTTGCTGGAGGTCTTTTGGCACCAAGGATCAAATTTAAATTATCTTGATTTTTTCTTCATGGTACTTAACTGCTTCCTCTTTTATGTTTTCCTTATCCTCAGGGGGTAGAGGATCATCATCAACAGGGGCAGTGACTGACAGTGCCTAGGAACGTACAGGGGTTAGTAAGGGAGGTCTTTCTCCTGGTTCCTCTTTTACTCTAATGGGCATTTTATCAACCTTTTGCTCTGGATCTAAGCCATGTCTAATTATATTCCACAATTCAAAAGTATTTACAGGCACTCGTTCTGGACTGAGGACAGTGTAATACAATTTCAATTTTTACCAAAACTTTTTCCATGTTTCTAAATTAACGATGCCTTCTTCAGGGATCCAGGGGCACTGTTCTTGCACAAAATGGAGAAAACAAGATGATCGTGTAGAGGAAACTTTAATTCCTCTTTTAGAAAGCATATGCATCAAAATACTTATGAACAATTTCTTTCTTTAGATTCACTCTGGTCAATGATCGTATCACGGCTCTAAAACTGCTTACCATTTCTAGCTCCACCTGTCTCTACAGAGGGGTCTGCAGCACCCTGGGTAAGGTCCTATCCGTTCTGATTAAAGTAAGTCTTTACTTTCAGGTCCCTGTTGGGGTACCACTTGCCAGAGTCCAGCTCCAACTGCTCAGGATTTCCTGAAGAAGGAACAGTGTCAGCATAGAACAAAACTTGGACACTGACTCTGTTGTTTTGCAATACAGATGCCGATTTATTTTTCAAGTTCTTTTTATACTTTTAGTTACATACAGTTTTGGATCGCTGTTTTCAGCTGGGCGTGGTGACTCACGCCTGTCATACTGGCACTCTGGGAGCACGAGGTGAGAGGATGGCCTGAGACCCCAGGTTGAGACCCACACGGGCATATTGGCAAGACCTTGTCTCTACAAGAAGCCATAAAAATGAGCTGAGCATGGTGGCGCATGCCTGTTGTTCCAGTCACTCGGGAGGCCATGGCAGGAGGATCACTGGAGCCCAGTCAATTTAGGCCATGGTGGACAAGAGTGGGCTCCAGAGCTCAGGACTGGGTGACAGAGAGGTACTCCAACTCAGAATAATAATACCAACCTCCAACACCACTGCAACCACAGGTCAGGCTCAGGTACTCAGCCTGGCATCCTGGCCCTTCAGATGCCCAGGTGAGTGTACGACCTGGCTATGTGGGTTCAACAGCAGCCCAGGACATGGGATGAGACCTCATCTCAGCCATCAAAAATGAATACAAAGATTAGCCAGGCATGGTGATGCAGCCCTGTGGTTCCAGTCACTCAGGGGGCCCAGGTGGGAGGATCACCTGAGCCTGGCAGATGGAGTACACGGTGGCAGTGAGTGTGCCCCTGCACTCCGGCCTGGGCTACAGATGGGGATTACAACTCTAAATAATAATACTCACCACCACCACCACCACCCCTGGCATCCACCATGAGGAGTCATCCTCAAAGATGGGAGAGGAAAAGGCACTTTAAGGACTGCCATTTGCGGGAGGTTTCAAAGGAGGCCACCGGGCCCATTCATCCTGCGCCTTCCACCATGCGCCCCAGAATGCCTGCCTCCACCCTACACACTCGGCCTCACAGCAAGAACGTGTGTGAGGTCAGGGAACAGACTTGCCTGAGCTAGGGTGACCATCAGGCAGAGTGATCAAGGTGGTCCGGCAATGCACTGGCCTGCCCAGGTTCGGGGCACCCTGTATGCCACCTTCAGGTGGGAGGAGGGACCCCTTCTCTCCCAATCACTCCATTGTCCCCCAGCCATGTGGTCCTTCCCTGGGGAGCTGTTGACCCCCATCATGATGCATGTGGGAGACCTCTTTTTCATCACCAGAGTCTCCATTGGCCAGGCTGGCGTGTGGTAGCACAATCATGGCTCTTGGGGCCTCGACCTACAGGGCTAAGGCAGTCCTCCAGTTTGGCCCCTGAGCAGCTGGGACTCCATGGGCCACCAAGTCTGACTTGATTTTGGGGACCTCACAATGAGATGAGGTCTGGCCATGTTGCTGAGCTGGTCTCTGACACCTGGGCTCAGGCAGCCTCCTGACTTGGCCTCCTAGGGTGCAGGGCTGAATGCCGTGAACCACGGTGCCCAGTCTGGACTTGCATGTTCTGTCGGTGGGGGAAATGCAAAGGAACGCCACAGGATGGTAGCCACTGCCCATGTAGCCAGGATTGCAGGCACCACCATGCATGACTCCATTGTTTGCATTCCTGGTTGTCTGCTCGATTGTCTGCTGATCCACAGTCTTTTGGGAACTATAGGCTCAAGACTGGGGTCTCCTTCCCAAATGATCTCTGTCTGTTCATGATAATCCCAACTCTATCCCAAATGCTGCACTTTTTTTCCCTTTTGTCCTTTTTTTCTTTGAATCGGAGTCTTAATCCGTCGCCCAGGGTGGAGGGTGGTATCTCTCTCCCAGCCACCACAGTCTCAGCCCTCCAGGATCTGGCGAGCCTTTCCCCAACCTTCCAAGGAGCCAGAACGATAGGTGTCCACCCCCAAGCACGGCTCAATTGGGATGGAGGGGAGAGACGAGGTCTCACTGAGGTTCCCGGGTGGGT
>NW_007260410.1:0-10973 GCF_000164805.1 Carlito syrichta | reverse complement strand
GCTGACATAACTAGCTAGCTACCTAGATAGCCAGCTGGCTAGCCAGATGACTAATTGCCTCGTTACGTAGCTAGCCAGCAGGTTAGCCAGCTGACTTAACTAACTGACTTTACGAATTAACAGCTGGCTAGCCAGCACAATTTAATATCTACCTACCTAGACAGCTGAATAGCCAGTTGACTTAACTAGCTGAATTAACTAGCTAGATAGCTGACACATCTAGCTGACAACTCTCTATCGACCGAGATAGCCAGGTGTCTTGGCAGCTGACTTAACTAGGTGACTTAACTAGCTAGCCAGCTGACGAACAGGCTGACCTAACTACCTAGCTACCTAGCCAGTCAGCTCGATAGCCAGCTGTCTTAACTAACTAGCTACCTATGTATCCCGCTGGCATGCTAGCTGACTTAACTACCCAGCTACCTAGCTAAGCAGCTGGCTAGTGAGCTGACTTAAATAGGTTACATAACTAGCTAGCTAACTAGCTAACCAGCTGACTTAACTAGCTAGCTTCCCAGCCAGGCAACTCTTTAGCCAAATGACTTAATTCACTGATGTAACTACATAGCAAGCTGACTTAACTAGCTTACTTAAACAGCTAGCTACCTAACTAGATAGCTAGGTTAACTAGCTGTCTTAATCATCTAGCTACCTAGCTAGATATCTAGTTAGCCAGCTGCCATAATTAGCTCATTTAACTAGCTACCAAACTGACATAACTAGCTGACTTATACGGCTAGTTTCCTAGCCAGCCAGCTGACAACTAGCTGAAATGACTAGCTGGCCTGGTGGCTAGCCATATAAATTTACTAGCTTTATTACTTGCTAACCAGTTGGATAGACAACTGGCTTAATGAGTTGACTTAACTACCTAGCCTGCTGTTTGCCAGCTGACTTAACTAGCTAACTTAACCAGCTACTCAGCTGACTACCCAGCTGATTTAAATAGCTGACAACCTATCTAGCCATCTGGCTTTCCAGCTGACTTACCTTGTTGACTTAAACTAGCAAGCTGGTTAGCCAGCTAACTAATCTAGCTAGCTCCCTACCTAGCCAACAGGCTAGCCAGCTGACTTAACTAGGTGAATTGAACAGCTAGCCTGCTGGCTAGTAAGCTGACTTATCTAGCTAGCTACCTACCTGCCCAGTTTGCTGGACAGATGACAAAACTAGGTGATTTAACCAGTTAGCCAGTTGGCTATCCAGCTGACTTACTCAGTAACATCATAGCTAGCCAGGTAGCTATCTAGCTGAGTTAACTAGCTAGCTACCTATCTTGCCAGTTGGCTGCCTGGCTCTCTTTACTAGCTGATTTAACCAGATAGCCATCTGTCTAGCCAACTGATTTAACTAGCTTGATACCTAGCTAGCCAACTGGCTAGCCAGCTGATTAGCTAGCTGACTTAACTAGCTAGCTACCTAGCTATCCAGCTGATTTATTATTTAACTAACTAAATAGCTACCTAGCTAGGTTGCTGACTTAAATAGTAAGCTAATCAGCTAACTACCTATCTAACAAGCAGACTTAAATAGTTCGCTGCCTAGCTAGTTGGCTGACTTAATCAGCTAGCTAACTAGTTAGATTACTCATTAACTAACGTGCTAGCTAGCTGATTTAATCATCTGCCTTAACTCATTAGCTAACGAGCTAACTAGCTGACTGCATCAGCTGACTTAACTCTTTAGCTAACTACCTAGTTAGCTGACATATCCAGCTGACTTAACTCGTTAGCTAACTATCTAGCTAGCCTACTCAAGCAGCTGACTCATCCATTTGCTAAGTAGCTAGCTAGCTGACTCAATCAGCTGACTTAACCCGTTAGTTAACTAGCTAATTACCTGATACAACCTGCTAACTTATCCCATTTGCTAACTACCTAGTTAGCTGTCTTAACCCAGCTGACTAAATAGAAAGCTGACTTAACTAGCTGACTTAGCTAGGTGACTTAACTACTTAGCTAGCTGACTTAACTGGCTGACTTAACTCGTTAGCTAGCTGACTTAACTACCTGAATTCAATATTTAGCTAACTATTTAACTAGCTGATTTAATAATTAGCTATCTAGTTAGGTAGCAGAAACAAGTAGCTGACTTAAACAGTTAGCTAACTAGTCAGGTAGCTGACTTAGCTAGCTGACTTAACTAGCTCCCTTGTTAGCTAGCTGACTTAGATAGCTGACTTAACTAGTTGGCTAGCGTGGTAGATAGCTGACTTAACGAGTTGGTTATTGAGTTACCTAACTGTTTTAACTAGTTGTCAAACGAGTTAACTAGGTGACTTAACGAGTTGTTAACCAGTTAGCTAGGTGAATTAACTTGTTGGCTGCTGAGTCGGCCAACTACTTAGCTGGTTAAACTCATTTGTGGACTACTCGGCCCACCTGTTAGCTGGCTCAACAAGTCAGCCGTGTAGTCGGTCGACTAGTTAGCTGGGTTAACTGGTTGACTGAGTTGTTACCCCACTAGCTAGCTTGCTTAACCAGTTGGCTGGCTGCTTTCTTGACCTATTTAGTCAGCTGATTTGTAGGCCAACTAGTTAGCTGGCCTAACAATTCGGCCTACTAGTTAGCTGAGCTTGTCAGCTGAAAAATGGGCCAACTAGTCAGCCGTTTGGTTAGTTTAGTTAACTACTTGACCGTCTAATTCACCTACTGGTTAGCTGATTTAACTAGTCGGCAGGCAAGTGAGCCAACTGGTCAGCTGAATTGAATAGTCAGTCAGCAAATGAGCTGACTTGTCAACTGACTTTAGTAAGCTGGCAAGTGAGCTGTCTGGTCAGAAGACTTATCTACTCAGCTGGCGATTGAGCCAACTTAACTACTCGCCTGTAAGTGAGCCGAAGTGTGAGCTGCCTTAACAAGTAAGTTGATGAGTGAGCTTACCGGTGAGGTGACTTAACTACATGACTGGTGAGCAAGCCGATTAGTTAGCTGTCCTGTTGGCATGTGAGCAAGCCAAAAACTGAGTTGGTCTGTTGGCTGGGGAGTGAGCTGACTAGTTAGCTGACCTGATGGAAAGCAAGCGAGCACACTATTTAGCTGATCAGCTAGCTGAGTTGGTAGCCAATAAGTTAGCTAAGTATCTAGCTGATTGGCTAGTTTACTCAACTAGCTAGCTGATATCAAGCTGACATAGCTAACTAGCAAACAAGCTATCTATCTGTCTAGATAGCTGACTTAACTAGTTAGCTAACTGGCTAGTTAGCTGGCTAGCTGACTTAACTATCTAGCTGACTAGCTGGCTGACTTGCTAGCTGACTTAACTATCTAGCTGACTAGCTGGCTGACTAGATAGCCAACTTAACTAGATAGCTGAATAGTTAGCTGACTTGCTGCCTGGCTAACTGGTAAGCTAGCTGACATAACTAGCTGACTAGATAGTTGGCTGGCTAACTGGCTTAACTAGCTAGTTACCTGGCTGGCTATCTGGCTACACAGCTAGGTAGATAATGGTCTGGCCAGCTGTCTGGCCAGCCGGGTTAAATGCCCAGCCGGATGTCTGGACATTCTGATAACAGGCCAGCTAAACTAGCCAGCCACCCTGCTGGTCAGCCGAGTAGCCAGCTTGCTTAACTAGCAGGCCACATACCTGTCCTGTTTGCTAACCACCCGGCATAACTTGCCAACCACCAGGTAACCAGCCAGCTAATCAGCTGACTTAACTAGATAACTTAACTAGCTGTCCATCCGGCTAGCCAACTGAATTAACTAACCAGCCACCTAGCTAGCCAGAAGACTAACCAGCTCACTAAACTTGCTGACTTAACTAGCTAGCTAGTCAGTTAGACAGTTGACTTAATTAGCTAGTTACATACCTAGAAATGAGGGTAGCCAACTGACGTAACTAGATGACAATCAGTTATTCAGCTGGCTAGCCAGCTGACTAAACTTGCTAACTACATAGCTAGCCAGATGGCTAGTCAATTGAATTAACTAGCTGACTTAAGCAACTAGCCAGTTGGCTAGTCAGCTGACACAACTAGTTGACCTATCTCGTAAGCCAACTGGCTAGTCACCTGACTTAACTAGCTGAAATCACCAGCTAGCCAGGTGGTTAGCCAGCTGATTTACTAGCTAGCTACCTATGTATCCCGCTGGCTTTCCAGCTGACTTAACTTCCTAGCTACCTAGCTAGCCAGCTGAGTAGCGAGTTGCCTTATCTAGCTGACATAAGTAGCTAGCTAGTTGAATTAACTAGCTAGCTTCCCAGCTGTCAGCTGGCTAATCAGGTGACTTAATTGCTTATTTAACTAGCTAGCCAGCTGATTTAACTAGCTGACTTAACTAGGAAGTTACCTAGCTAGCCAGCTGACTATACTAGCTGACATATCTACCTAGCTAACTAGCCGAATTAGCTAGTTGATTTAACTAGCTAGTTACCTGACATAAATAGCCAAATTAACTAGTTAAGTAGCTAACAGTTCACTTAACAAGCAAGAAATAACTAGATAGCCAGCTGTCTAGCCATCTGACTTAACTAGCTTTTTAACTATCTAGCGCGCTGGCTAGGCAACAGACTTAATGAGGTGACTTAACTACCTAGCTGTCTGGTTAGCCAGCTGACTTAACTCGTTGATTAATGATCTAGGCAACTGCCCAGCCAGGTGACTAACTAGCTGGCTTTACTAGTTATGCAGCTGGCTGGCCAGCTGACTTAACTAGCTGTCTACCTCTATAGCCACCTAGATAGCCAGCTGACTTAACTAGTTGACTTATTTAGCTAGCAAGGTGGCTAGCCAACTGACTTAACTAGGTCACTACCTAGCTAGCCAGCTTGCTAGACAGTTGACTTAACTAGCTGTCGTAACAAGCTGGCCTGCTTTCTAGTCAGTTGAATTTACTAGCTTGCTACATAGCTAGCCAGCGGGCTATCCAGCTGAATTAACTAGGCGACTTATCTAGCTAGTCAGCTGTCTAGCCAGCTGAATTAATTAGCAAGCTACCTATGTAGCCATCTCGCTAGTCAGCTGACTTAACTAGGTGACTTAACTAGCTAGCCAGCTTGCTAGATTGCTGACATAACTAGCTAGCTACCTAGTTAGTAAACTGGCTAGCTAGATGACTTAACTAGCTGACTTAACTAGCTAGCTAACTGACTTATCTAGCAGACTTAACTAGCTAGTTTCCTAGCTTGCCAGGTCACTTAACTAGCTGAAATAACTAGCAAGCCATCTGGCTGCCAACCTGATGTAAATACATTTTTAACAAGCTAGCCAGCTGACTAGACAACTGAATTAATGTGCTGACTTAACTAGCTGTGCAGCTGAATAGCCAGCTGACTAAAGTAGCTGAATTAACTAGCTGGCCAGCTCTCTAGCCACCTGAATTAATTGCCTATCTATCTAGCTATCAAGCAGACTAACCAGCTGATTTAACTAGCTGACTTAAGGATGTAGCAAGCTGGCTAGCCAGCAGACTTAACTAGCTATCTACCTAGCTAGAAACCTGATTAGTCAGTTGACTTATCTAGCTGACATAACTAGATAGCCTAAAGGCTAACCAACAGAATTAATTAGCTACCTACCTACATAACCCGCTCGTTTGCCACTGAGTTAACTACTTAACTACCTAGCTAATCTGCTGGCCAGTGAACTGACTTGACTAGGTGACTTAACTAGTTAGTCAGGTGACTAGCCAGAAAACTTAACTAGATAGCTACCCTGATAGGCAGTTGGCTAGCCAGCTGATATAAATAACTGACTTAACTAGCTATCCAGCTGACTTAACTAGCTCACTTAATTAGCTAGCTATCTAGCTAGCCAGCTGACTTAACTAGATGACTTAACAAGCTAGCAAACTAGCTCATCAGAAGGCTGGCCAGCTGACTTAACTAGTTGATTTAAACAGTGAGACAGGTGGCTATCCAACTACTTAATAGGTGACTTAACTAGCTAGCCAGCTGGCTGACCAGCTGAATTATCTAGCTGATTTAACCAGCTAGACAGCTTGCTAGCCAACTGACTTAACTAGCTAGCTACCTAACTAGACAGCTGGGAAGCCAGCTGAAATAACTAGCTGACTTCACTAGCTATCCACCTGACTAGCCAGCTAACTTAAAAGCTCGCTACCTAGCTAGCCATCTGGCTAGTCAGCTGACTTAACTAATTGACTTAACCAGCTAGCCAGCTGACTAGCCAGCTAACTCAACTAGCTGACTTAACTAGTTAGCCAACTGGGCTAGCCAGCTGACTAGCTCTCTGCCTAGCTAGCTAGCTGGATTGCCAACTAACTTAACTAGATGGCTTAATTAGGTAACCAACTGGCTAGCCAACTGACTTAACTAGCTCACTACCTAGGTAGCTAACTGTCTACCCAGCTGACTTAACTAATTGACTTAAATAGCTGGCCTGCTTGATAGTCGGCTGAATTAACTCTCTTGCTCTATAGCTAGCCAGGCAGCTACACACCTGATTTAACTACTTGACTTATGTAGCTAGCCAGCTGTCTAACCAGCTCTCTTAATTAGCAAGCTACCTAGTCAACTAGCTTCCTAACCAGCTGACTTAACTAGGTGACTTATGTAGCTAGGCAGCTGGCTAGACAGCTGACTTAACTATCTAGCTACCTAGCTAGACAGCTGTCTTGCCAGATAAATTAACTAGGTGACTTAACTAGCTAGCCAGCTGGCTAGCAGGCTGACCTAACTGCATACTTACCTAGCTAGCCAGCTTGAGAGCCAGCTGACTTAACTAGCTAGATACCTATGTAGCCTGCTGGCTTGCCAGCTGACTTACCCAACTAGCTACCTAGCTAACAAGCTTTATAGTGAGCTGACTTAACTAGGTTACTTAACTAGCTACCTCACTGTCTAGACAACTAACTTATCTATCTAACTACCCAGCTAGCCAGCTGACTAGCCAGCTGTCTTAACTCGCTGACTTAACTAGCTAGCATACCCTCTTAACTAGCTAACTTAACCAGCTATCTACCTAGCTATCCAGCTGGCTTAAGTAGATGATATAACTAGGTAGCCAGATGGCTAGCCATCTGACTTAACTAGCTTTATAATGACATCACCAGCTGACTTAATGAGTTGACTTAACTAGCTAGCAAGCTTTCTGCCAACTGACTGAGCTAGCTGACTTGACCAGCTAGTCAGCTGGCTAGCCAGACGACTAAACTAGCTGGCTACCTTCCTAGCCAGATGGCTAGCCACCTGACTTACCTAGGTGACATGCTAGCAAGCTGGCTAGCCAGCTCACATAACTACCTAGCTCCCTAAGCAGCAGGTTAGCCAGCAGAATTAACTAGGTGCACTGAACAGCTAGCCTTCTGGCTAGCAAGCTGACTTAGCCAGCTAGCAACCTACATAACCAGCTGGCTAGACTAAACTAGCTGACTTAACCAACTGGGCAGTTGGGTAGCCAGCTGATTTAACTCACAGACATCACTAGCTAGCCAGGTAGCTATATAGCTGACTTAACTATCTACTTACCTACCTTGCCAGTTGATTTGCCAGTTCTATTAACTAGCTAGCCAACTGACTTAACTAGCTTGCTACCTAGCTAGCCAACTGCCTTAAATTGTTAGCTACCTATCTAGCTACCTAGCTAACAAGCTGATTTAAATAGTTAGCTGGCTAAAAAGCTAGCTCACTTAACCAACTAGTTGACTAGTTAGCTTGTTATCTAACTTGATAGCTAGGTGACTTCATTATCTGACTTAATCATTCGCTAACAAGCTAGCTAGGTGACACAACCAGCTGACAACTCGTTAGCTAACTAACTAGCAAGCTGACTCATCCAGCTGACTTAACTAGTTAGATAACTAGCTAGCTAGCCTACTCAACGAGCTGAGTCAACCCGTTTGCAAACTAGCCAGCTAGCTGACTCAACCAGCTGATTTTACCCATTAGTTAAATAGCTAACTGCCTGACACAACCTGCTGACATAACCCGTTATCTCACTAGCTAGCTAGCTGTATTAGCCAGCTGACTAATTTAGAAAGCTGACTTAACTAGATGACTTAGTTAGTTGACTTAACAATTTCGCTAGGTGACTTAACTAGTTAGCTAGCTAACTTAACTACCTGAATTAAATAGTTAGCTAACTATTTAACAAACTGATTTAATAATTAGCTAAGTTAGGTGGCAGACTGAAGTAACTGACTTAAATAGTTAGCTAACTAGTGAGCTAGCTGACTTAGCTAGCTAGCTATTTAGCTAACTGATTTAGCTAGCTGACTTTACTTGGATAACGAGATAGCTAGCTGATTAACGAGTTGTTTAACGAGTTAGCTAACTGTTTTAACTTGTTGGGAAATGAGTTATCTAGCTGGCTTGACTAGTTGGCTAACGAGTTAGCTAGGTGACAACTATCTAGCGGATGAGTCTGCTGACTACTTAGTTCGTATTACACGTTGGCTGACTACATGGCCGACTTGTTAAATTCCTTAACAAGTTGGACCACCAGTCGGCCGACTAGTTAGGTGGGTCAACGTGCTGACTGATGAATTGGCACAGTAGTTAGCTCGGTTAACTCTTTGACTGACAAATTGACTGACCTAAGTAGTCAGCTGACAAATTCACTGACTAGTTAGCTGACCTAACTAGTTGGCTGACTAGTTAGCTGAGCTAACTTTCAGCTGACAATTTGGCCAACTAGTCAGCCAATTGGTTAGCTGACTTAACTATTTGGCTGGGTACTCGGCCTACCAGTTAGCTGCCTTAACTGGTCAGCCAGTGAGTGAGCTGACAGGTGAGCTGACTTAACAAGTGAGCTGGCGAGTGAGCTGACTGGTCATCTGACTTTACTGGGCTGGTGATTGAGCCGACTTGTTAGCTGAATTAACTAGTCAGCCTGTGAGCAAGCCAACTGGTGAGCTGATTTAACTAGTTGGCCGGTGAGTGAGCTGATTGGTCAGCAAATTTAGTCAACTGGCGAGTGAACTGATTGGTCAGAAGAATTAGCAAGTCGGTCTATGAGTGAGCCCACCAGTGAGTCGATTTAATAATTGTCTGACAAGTAAGCCGATGGGTGACCTGCCTTCACTAGTCAGCCAGCGAGCAAGCCAACTTGTGAACTGACTTAACTAGTCGGCTGGTGAGCAAGCCAACGGGTGAGCTGCCTTCACTAGTCGGCCAGCAAGTGAGCCATCTTGTGAGCTGACTTAACTAGCCGGCTGATGAGCAAACCAACTAGTTAGCTGTCCTGTTGACTTGCGAGCAAGCCAACAAGTTACTTGACCTGTTTGCTGGCTAGTGAGCTGACAAATTTGCGGACCGGTTGGCAGGCGAGGGAGCCTAATAGTTACTGGAACTGATGGAAAGCGAGTGAGCCCACTAATTAGCTGACCAGCTAGTTGAGTTGCCAGCAGACTAAATAGCTAAGTAACTAGCTGATTTGCTAGCAGACTTAACTAGCTAGCTGACTAGCTAGCTGGTCATCTAGCTGAAATAACTAGCTAGCAAACAAGCTTTCTAGCTGTCTAGCCAGCTGACTTATCTAGCTAGATAACTGGCTCGTTAAATGGCTAGCTTACTTAACTAGCTAACTGACTAGCTAGGAGACTAGCTAGCTGACTTAACTAGCTAACTGGCTAGTTAGCTGACTTAACTAGCTGAGGAGTTAGTTGGCTGGCTAGCTGGCTAGCCAGCTGACATAATTAGATAGGTACCTGGTGGGCTAGATGTTTAGCAAGCTGTCTTAAATAGTTAGCTACCTGGCTGGCTAGCCAGGTGACTGGCCAGCTGAATTTTTTAGCTGACTTAAACAGCGAGCCAGCTGGCTAGCAAGCTGACTTAACTAGCTAGCTACCTAGCTAGCCAATGGATAGCCACTTGAATTAACTAGCAGAATTAAACAGCTAGCCAGCTGGCTAGCCTGCTGTCTCAACTAGTTGACTGAGCTGGTTAGCCAGTTGTCTAGCCAGCTGATTTAAATAGCTGACATCACTAGCTAACTGCCTAGCTAGCTAGCTGACTTAACCAGATGGCCATGTAGTTAGCTTACTCGTTATCTAACATTCTAGCTAGCTGACTTAATCATCTGACTTATCTCGTTATCTAAGGAGCTAGGTAGCTGACTCAACCAGCTGACTTAACTCATTAGGTAACTATTTAGCTTGCCTTCTCAACCAGCTGACACACCCATTTGCTAACTACATAGCTAGCTAACTCAACCAGCTGACTTAAGCCGCTAGTTAACTAGCTAACTACCTCACACAACCTGCTGACTTAACCCGTTAGCTAACTAGCTTCCAAACTGTCTTAACCATCTGACTAAATTAGAAAGCTGACTTAACTAGCTGACTTTGCTATCTGACTTACTACTTAGGTAGCTGGTTTTCAGTTGACTTAACTAGCTGAGTTAACTAGCTGGCTATCTGTCTAGCCAGCTGTCTGGCCATCTGACTTACCTAGCTCGCTTAAGATAGCAAGCTGACTAGCCAGCTCACTTAACAAACTAGCTACCTACCTAGCCAGCAGACTAGTCAGCTGACTGAACTAGCTGTCTTGAACAGCTAACCTGCTGCCTAGCAATCTGACTTATCTAGTTAGCTACCTACCTAGCCAGCTGAAGAGCGAGCTGACTAAACTAACTGACTTAACCAGCTAGCCAGTTTGCTAGCCAGTTTACTTAACTCGAAGACATCACTACCTAGACAGGTAGCTGTCTAGCTGACTTATCTAGCTAGCTACCTTCCTTGCAAATTGGCTAGCAAGCTCTTATCTAGCAGAATTAACCAGCTAGACAGATGGCTAGACAACTGACCTAACTACCTTGCTACCGATCTAGCCAGTTGTCCAGCCAGCTGATTTAATTAGCTGAATTAACTACCTAGCTACGTAGCAAGGCTGCTGACTTAAATAGTTGGCTAACTAGCTAGCTACCTACCTGCCAGCTGATTTAATATTTAACTAACTAGCTAGCTACCTAGCTAACAACCTGACTTAAATAGTTAGCTGCGTAGCTAGCTAGCTGACTTAACCAGATAGCTAACTTGTTACCTTGCCCGTTATCTAATGTGTAGCTA
>NW_007260409.1:9583-10883 GCF_000164805.1 Carlito syrichta | reverse complement strand
AGAAATCAAATATGACACAAACAAATGGAGAAATATTCTATGCTCATGGATAGGAAGAATCAAAAATGTTAAGATGGACATCCTACCAAAGGCAATCTACAGATTCAATGTAGTACCCCATTAAATTACCAACATCATTCTTCTCAGACCTGGAAATAACAATAGAGAAATTCATATGGAAACATAAATGTCCTTGAATAGTCAAAGCAATTCTTAGAAAAGAAACAAAACAGGATGTGTCACACATCCAGACTTCAAACTTTACTATAAGGCTACACAAAACAAAACAACTTGGTATTGGTACAAGAACAGGCATATGGACCAATGGAATAGGATAGAGATTCCAGAAGCAAAATCTCAATTTCTCAACCAACTCATCTTTGAGAAAGCCTCCAACAACAACCACTGGGGAGAGGAGAACCTATCCAGTAAACGGTGTTGGAAAAACTGGCTAAAAACATGAAGAAAATTGAAACAGGACCACTACCTATCACCATGCACAAAAACCAACTCTAAATGGATCAAAGACCTAAATGTAAAACCTCAGACTACAAGAACCTTAGAAAATGCAGGAAGTTGGCCGGGCTCAGTGGCTTGGCCTGTAATTCCACACTTTGGGAGACCAAGGTGAGTGGATTGCCTGAGCCCGCAGGTTTGAGACCCACCTGGGCAACTTGGCGAGACCTCATCTCTACAATAAAAAAAAAAAAAAAATAACCGGGCGTGGTAGCTCCCGCCTGTAGTTCCACCTGCTTGGAAGGCTGAGGCAGAAGGATTGCCAGAGCCCAGCAGGTCGAGGCTGCAGTGGCCAGGAGCGGCCACTGCACTCCAGTCTGGGTGACAGAGTGAGTCTCTAACTCAAAAAAAAGAAAAAAGAAAAAAGAAAGAAAATGCAGGAAACACCCTTTTGGAAATTGGAATTGACCACCAATTCCTCCACATTATTTTATAACCAAGTGCCCATGCCATTAGAGATAAGATAGACAAGTGGGACTTCATCAAACTGAAAAACTTCTGGAAAGCAAAGAAATCACCCAGAGAGTGAGGAGACTGCCCACAGAATGGGAAAAAAATATTTGCCAACTGTATATCTGACAAAGGCCTAATATCTAGGATCTACAAGGAACTCAAACGTGCCAAAAGGAAGAAAACAAACAGCCCCATTAAAAAGTGGGCAAAAGACATGAATAGACACTTCTCAAAAGAAGAGATAAGGGCAGCCAACAGACAGATGAAAAAGTGCTCAGCCTCACTCATCATCAGAGAAATACAAATCAAAACCACATTGAGATACGACCTA
>NW_007260409.1:0-9194 GCF_000164805.1 Carlito syrichta | reverse complement strand
ACATGATGGAATATTATGCAACCATAAAGGACAAAATTATGAACTTCACAGCAACATGGATGGACTTAGAAACCATACTACTGAGTGACCTATCACAGAAATAAACTGAGTATCACATGTTCTTACTTATAACCAAACCTTGAACAATTTTTGTAATACTGTAAGAAAATGATTGACAGTAATGGGCAACTGCCATAGGAAGGTGGGGGCGGGATTGGCAGTAGTGGGAATTTGCCAGGGGAGAGGGGCACACCTCATCAATCAACATGGGTACATACATAATGTACGTTTGTATACCTAACCCTGACTAGTACCCCACCTCTTTAAAATGAAAAAAATATATATATATTTTTTTCATTTTAAAGCATATATATATATATACTTTAATGTCTGAAGGTGGAACTATTGAGACTGGATTCTTCTTTTAGACTAGGTCTCACTCTATTGTCTAGGCTGGTCTTGAACTCCGGGTTCTGCAGTCTTCACACCTTGACCTCCCAAAATGCTGGAGTTACAGGCATGAGACACTGCACTCAGCTTAGGGCTTAGGATTTTGAACCATCTTTAAAGACAGATGGATTCAGGGCTTGAAAGAGGAAAGGTCCTGGGGACTCGTTTATCTAAGGGGACTTGTTGGTGTGATCATATTGCTCTTTCAATTCTTGCTGTTCTTTTTTTTTAATTGTTGGAGAGTCACTCTGGTCTGTAATTACTAATGAAGCTGGAGTAGGGACAGTCACTGGACAGCTTCACACAGGGGAGCTGGTCTTCAGACAGGGACAGGCATATGCGAGGAGTTATATTCTCTGCAAATCAGTGAGATTCCTTTTTCTGTCTCACAAATCTCTCCTTTCTAGTTTCCCACTGACTGCCTTGGTGACAGCATTATCTAACTCCCTTTGAGCTCCTCAGAGACTTCAGCTCCTGTCCTACACCTCAACTTCCTGTCAGATGTTCCATAATCATAAACATGAACTTGCACCTTGATTCTGCCCAACTGTAGGTGTTGTGCTTATGACTTTTCACTTCTCTTTCTCCTGGAGAGAGATGTTGTAACCCATTATTCTATTATGTTTGACCCAGAATGTACAAATTAGCACTTTTGAATTTTACTTCCAGTACCTCAGTGTGTTCTTAAATTTCTACAGAAAAAGGAAATAGCAGACACCAGAGGGAGAGTCACATACCAAATGGTCAGGATGCTCAACATCACTTATCATCAGTGAAATACAAAACAGAGCTATTATCTCACACTTGTCAGAATGGCTAATATCAGTCAATCAATCAATCAATAAAAGAAAAAAAGTGTTGAAAAATATGTGGATAAGAGAACCCTTGAGCACTGTTGGTGGGAATGCTGATTGGGGCAGTCACTATAAAAATAGTGTGGAAGTTCATCAAATATAAAAATTGAACTACCTCTTAATCCAGTCAACCCACTTCTGGGTGTATATCCAAAGGAATTGAAATTAATATGTTGAAGAGGTATCTGCACTCCCATAATTATTGTTATTCCCTACTATTCACAATAATCAAGACATGGAAGCAAACTAAATGTCCATTGACTGGCAAATGAATAAAAATGTGGTTTATACATACCTTGGGATATTATTCAGCCTTAAAAAAGGAAATCCTGCCATTTGTGGCAACATGGATGAAGTTGGAGAAAATTATGCTAAACAAAATAACCTTACAGAGAATATATGCTACATGATACCACTTATATGAGCAATCTAAAATCTCCATGAATGGATAAATGAGAAGTATGCAAGGCTCTGCACACAGTGGGCTCCTTATCCCTGCTCTTATAATTACCTGGGTTCTGCTTGGGAGACTTATTTTGAAATGTAAAGAATTATTGAGAAGAAAGAGAGCCTAAGTTTAATCAGGTCAACATCCCTATGTGCAAACTATCCAAAAATGAAATAAAGGCTTCTTACTGAGAGTTTGGGAGCAGACTTAATCACAGCCTTGCACAGCACATGGTGAATTATGTGGGCATGAAAACCTCCACAAGAACTCTGTTGTGTCAGCTCCAGAGTTCCTTCCAGATACACTTGGGAGGTGACACATCCATGAACTATACTTGCATCCCAAATGTGTATCAATAGGAAAAAAAAAACATTTTCTATGAATTAATTGGAGAGCTGTTGTTGGTTTCTTGTCTCTGTGATTTAGTGAAATGAGAATGCTGCTAGTTAGCAGCTGGAAATTGACACAAAAATGTGTAAACATCCTTCAGAAGCAATAGTCTGAAAGAAGCGGCTACAACCTGTCATAGATTATCAATACTCCATGAGAAATGTTTCCTGCAGGTTACAGAAGAAGTAAAAAAAGAACCAGGACCTGATTTTCATTTGGAGTTGCAATGGCCTTTGGCACAATCCAGAGATGAAGGGGAAATGAAGAGTCTAGGGGTCAAAGGGCCTCCATGGAAACTTCTAAGGCAAAAGCAATTATCAGGGATGCTGCTTCCCATACAGCCACACTTGTTCTGGGTTCATGCTTGCAATGGGGCACCCTGTCCCACTCAACAAGGATGCACATAAAGGATGAGACATCAACAGGCCAGGGACCAGTTGAATCCCGAGAGACAAAGGGAGAGACTTTTTTTTTTAGAGTATATATATATTTTTATTATTATTTTAAAGATGTGGGGTACAATTCAGGGTTAGGTACATAAGTGGTTATCATGCAGGTAAAGTTTGGGCATGCTTATTGATGTTTTGTACCCCTCCATAGCAGTGTCCCACTACTGCCAATCCCTTTCTTATAGGATTATGATAAATATTCAGGGTCCGTTTATGAGTGAGTACATGTAGTACTCAGATCTTTAATTCTGTGATGGATCACTGAGTATTATAGACTCTAAGTCCATCCAAGTTACTGTGAAATTCATAATTTTGTTTTTCTTTATGGCTGCATAATATTCCATTGTATATATATACTACATATTCTTTATCTAGTCCACTTTTGATGGGCAGCATAGTTGGTTCCATGTTTTTGATATTGAATAATGCTGCAATAAACTTGTGTGTGCAGGTATCTTTTTCATAGAGTGATTTGAGGTTGTCCAGGTATAGTTCCAAGAAGAGAATTGCTAGGTCTTATGGAAGATCGATTTTTAGATATTTTAGGAATCACCACACTGTTTTTCACAGAGATTGTACTAGTTTACACTCCCACCAACAATGTAGAAGCATTCCTTTGACCCTCATCCTCTCCAGAATCTATTTTTTTTTTTTGAGTTATTTATGATGGTCATCCTGACTGGAGTTAGGTGGGATCTCAGTGTGGTTTTAATTTGCATTTTTTTATGGTTAGTGAGGCTGAGCATTTTTCATGTATCTGTTGGCTGCTCATATGTCTTCTGAGTAGTATCTATTCATATCTTTTGCCCACTTTTTAATAGCATTGTTTATTTTTTTCCTTTTTCTATAGCTCTGTTGTGACCACATGCAAAATGGGGGCATTAATATTTGTCTTGACTAGAACTGCACAGAAGTAACCTAGAATTGCAGCATTTTTGGATTGACTAGGGACTCAAAGGTCTGGGGAAACATGACTCTGATGCTGAAATTCCATCTTGTGTCTTTCGGACAAGTGTCCCAGCTTCTGTTAGAATGCCTCCAGAGACAGGGTCTTCACTACCTAAGAAGGTTGCCTAGTCCACCAGTGTCTTTTAGGAACTCTTTCCAGTCATAGGTCTGTCATCAGAACTAGTTTAAAGTGTTAGGTGCAAGGTCAATGTGAATAAAAGTGTTCACAAGTTTCACTGGCTCTGTACCTGTTTTTCCTAATTTGAAACCCTCCTCTTTTTGATAACAGGAAAATTATTTTTAACCTCCACATGTAAAGAAATACAAAGCATATTTCAAAAGTGAATTTGAAGTGGAAAAAGAATTAGCAAAGTTGAAGATAGGTTGATAGAAATTATGGTGTTTGAAGCACAGGGATAAAAAAATGAAGAAAATAGAGGGAGCCACGAGTAAATGAGGGACACCATCGAGTGCACCAATACATGCATAATGGAAGAAAGAGAGGAGAGAGAAAGGAGTGGAAAAAATATTCAATGCAATAATTGCTCAAAATTTCCCACATTTACTGAAAGACATTACATATTCAGGAAGCTCAGCAAAATCCATGTAGGTTAAACACGAAGAGATACACAAATAGACACATCATAGTTTATTGATGTGGTAAAAGGCAATTGGAAGAAGACTGATTGAGTAATTTGAGATGCAAACCAAACTGTAGTGCAGCAAGTTTTATAGAGATAAATGGGGGAATAGATGGGAAGAACCCTCCTAGAGTCACAACAAATCTCAAGCACATTCCTCAGAAACGACCCCTTCAAAGTAACCTGAATTTGATTGAAACAAGTTGTGTAAATTAAACAATGTGTAAAGCCTAAAACTAGAAAAAACATCTTGAAATATCAAAAGAAAAACAACTTGTCATTTACAAGGGAACCCAAACAAAATTAGTATCTGGCCTTTCATGAAAGACAATGGAGGTCAGACGTAGTAAGGTAAAATCTTTGAAGAGCTCATAACAACAACAAAAACCCTGCCAGTCAAGAATTGTATATCTAATGAAGTCATCTTTCAAAACTAAAAGTGAAATAAAGACATTCCCAGAGAAACAAAAACAAAAACTAAATTTGTTGCTAGCAGACCAGTCTTATCAGAAATGCTAAAGGAAAATGGTGCCATGGCTCACATCTGTAATCCCAGTAAATTGGAAGGCTAAGGTGAGAGGATTGTTTGGGCCCAGGAGTTTGAGATCATCCTGGGCAATATAGTGAAACTTTGTCTCTACAAAAAGTAAAAAAATTATCCAAGTGTGGCAGCATGAACCTGTATTCCTAGCTACTAAAGAGGCTGAACCTGGAGGATCACTTGAGGATTTTGAGGCTGCATTGAGCACTCCAGTCTGGATGACAGAATGAGACCCTGACTCAAATAAACAAAAAGAAATGCTAAAGAAAATTCTTCAGAATGAAAGCACACAACTCCAGATGGTAATTCAAATCCACATGAAAAAGAAATAGCACTTGTAAGGATAATTGTGTAATTATAAAGGACAGTAGAGATGCATAATTTTTTATATTTCTTAACTGCTTTAAAAATCAGTGAAATAAGACAATATGTATATAATGCATTTGGGAGGCTGAACATATAGAAATGTAATATATTTGTTCATCATAGTGCAAAAGAGGTATGTAAGAACAAAGCTGTAATTGGTTTAGGAAATGACTCCACATGGTAACCCAAATATACAGGAATAAATGAAGATAACCTGAAATGATAAGTGAGAGAATTCCAATAATAAAAACTCTAAATATATACTTAATCTTCTTTCTTTTCTTAGCTACTTTAGGATACATCAATTTATATAAAGTAATAATTATTAATATAACAGTGCACTATTGGGTTAGTAACATTTATTGATGTAATTTGTATAACAATAGTATCATAACAAGAGGGAAAGGGAATAGAGCTGTATAGGAATAATGTCTCTATATTTCACTGTAATTAAGTTAGTACACATCTGAAACTGTTTCTAAAGTTAAAATGTACATGGTTAGTCCTAGAGCAACCACTAAGGAAATAGCTTAAAAGTATACTGAGCAATATCAAGTAATAATTTTTTTTCTAATTCTTTGAAAAATGACATTGGAAAGCTTATAGGGATTGTGTTGAATCTGTAGATTGCTTTAGGCAGTGTGGTCATTTTTTTGTTTGTTTGTTTGTTTTGAGTTGGAGTCTCACTCTTGTCACCCAGACTGGAGTGCAGTGGCCACTCCCGGCCACCGCAGCCTCGACCTGCTGGGCTCCGGCGATCCTTCCGCCTCAGCCTTCCAAGTAGCCGGAATTACAGGCACACACCACCAGGCCCGGCTGATTTTTTGATTTATTGTAGAGATGAGGTCTCGCTGCCCAGGCGGGTCTCGAACCCATGGGCTCAGGCAATCCACTCACCTCAGCCTCCCAAAGGCGCGGGATTACAGGCTGAGCCACCGAGCCCAGCTTGGTCATTTTAACAATATTGAGTCTTCCAATCTATGAGCACAGGATGTTTTTCCATGTGTTTATGTCCTCTTCAATTTCTTTCATCAGTGTTTTGTAGTTCTCCTTGCAGAGATCTTGCACATCCTTGGTTTAATATATTCTCAGGTATTTTATTTTTGTTTGTAGCTATTGTAAATGGGATGGCTTTTTTTAGTTGGTCTTCAGCTAGATTATTGGTGTCTGGAATGCTACTGATTTCTGTATGTTAATTTTGCATACTGAACTTTAATGAATTTCTTTATCAAACATAAGAGTTTTTGGTGGAGTTTTTAGGGTTTTCTATATATAAGATCATATCATCAGCAAACAGGGACAATTCAGTTTCTTCTTTTCCAATTTGGATGCTTTTTTATTCCTTTCTTTCTGTTCCCTGATTGCTCTGGTGAGGACTTTGAGAACTATGTAGAATAAGAATGATGAAAGTGGTCATCCTCAGTGTGGTGATTTCTGAAAGAACTAGAAATCGACCTTCCATAGGACCCAGCAATTCCCCTGTTAAAAATATACCCAGAGGAACTCATATCATTTTACAAAAAAGATACCTGCACATGTATGTTTGTTGCAGCTCTATTCACAGTAGCACAAACATGGAACTGACCAGGTTGTCCATTGCAGCTGGACTGGATTAAAAAAAAATGTGATACATATACACAATGGAATATTATGCAGCCACAAAGAAGGACAAACATATGAACTTTTCAGCAACTTGGATGGATCTGGAGTCAATCATACTCAGTGATCTATTATAGAAACAAAGAACTGAGTACCAGATGTTCTTACTCACAAGCGGACCTTGAACAATTATAATACTATAAGAAAGGGATTGGCAATACTGAGAGACTGTCAGGGGAGGGAGGGTGGGATTGGCTGTTGAGGGAAACCGCTAGGGGAGAGAGGGGCATACCTCATCAACAAGGGTACCTGCATAATCCATGTTTGTATACCTAACCCTGAATTGTACCCTACATCTTTATAATAATAATAAAAAAAAGAAAGTCGTCTTCCTTTTCTTGTTTCAGTTCTTAGAAGGAATGCTTTCAACTTTTTTCCCTTTAACTCAGATGGTGGCTGTGGGTTCATAGTATATGGCCTTTATTAAGCTGAAGTATGTTCTTTTTATGACTAGATTATTGAAGCTTTTGATCATGAAGGGTGCTAAATTTTATTGAATGCCTTTTCTGCATTTATTGAGATGATCATATGTTTTTTGTTATTAATTCTGTTTATGTGATATATCACATTTCCTAATGTGCATAAGTTGAACCTGCTGGAAGCCAGCCTTAGAGGCCTTCTTGTGGACAGGGTCCAGAAGGCTAAAGACCCCAGGTTGCAGGGAAACACTGGGCAGCTGCTGTTCCTGCTTCTTCTATCTCCACTCTCGATCTCACCACTGGAAACCTGGAAGTTGGAAGATGTAAAGAGCTCTATATGGGAGAAATAATTTTCACCAAATAGTGTTTAGTAAAAGAAGGATTTGTCTTGTTAGAAGTATACTCTTGATTAGGGCACCCTTGACTTTACTTCCCTTTATTAAGGAGGCTTGTAATTCTGGTTAGGGATTGTGACTAAAGTGACTTGAGCCCGAGAGGCATTTTGTTTTACAAACGTTGACGCTCATTCTCCCTGACAGGGGATATATGACTCAGATTGTAAATACCAGGTGTGACATTGTGGAAAGCGAGTCAGGCCAACTTGCAGTTAAGAAACCCTGAGAATGTTGCTTTACCTTGCTTAATTGCAATTTGCTGTGTGAAGGCTTACAAATCAATGTGGCAATTATAGTACTTAGAACTCGGTAGTGATTTATAATGTAATGGTTGTAGAGATAAGTAAGTTTTTGTATGGACATTGAGAAAAGGTAATCATTAAAAAATGTTAGGAGACTACAAAGTTTATAGTTAATGTTAAACTTTAGAATAATGATTTTTAAGATAAAACATTAAGATAATTTGTAACTCATTGTATGTAGATAAGAAATGACATTCGGAGATAACATTCAGGGTTAAAGATGACATGTTTGATATTGCAATTAAAAAAAATAAACAGGACATCATTATGATTCAAATAAGAAGATAGACAGAACCCCATTAGGGTTAACAAAGATCAAAACAGGATGGACAAGAAATTTATTAAACTGGGAACTGACTAACTCTGAGACAAAAAACATGCTTTTGCCTTAAGCTGAAATCTACAGCATAAAAAGGAGTTGTAAAAGACAATAAAGCAGCATCTGACCTGCACAATAACAGAGTCAGGGTTCAAGTTTTCTCTCCTACACCAATGCCATTCCTCTTTCAGAAAACCCTGACCCGCTGGTGCTGGATTCTGGCATGAACCCACCAGCCACCCTTGATTCCATGATGGCACCAGGGTAAGTAAACCTATGGATATTCCATTGTACTATATTTTCTTGCAAATTAATTGTAATAGTGAAAGTACCAGGATATAAAGTATATTTCTCATTTGCAGAAGATAAAATGCAAACAAGCAAGCAAGACCATTCTCTACTTGCATCTTTGAATACACAAATAAAAAAGTTAAATTGTGAAATTTCTCTTTTCCTGAGATTTCTAAGTTAACTTAGGAGTGTTAAGAGTTTTGGTAAAAACTGTGGAGAGATACCTAAGAGCTTTCATGATGTTATGCTATCCCTAAAACCCTAGGTATTAATCTGCATGATAATAAGACCTTATGTACATTACATGGTCTGATAGGTTTCATTTTTGATTCCTGAATGTGAGATACTATCAAAAGAATTGACAAACCTAGTCATGAAAACTAGTCAAGTACAGTACTTTGTGAGGAATTTACCTCTTCATGAATTATTACACAAAACTTCATCAAACCTTTACAGGAAAAGTAAGAAAACTGTGCAGTGTTTATGAATGTGGCAAGATGAAGAAGTTTAGGGGGAACACTTCACAATACTAGTGGTCTTCTCTTGTTTTAAATGGAGTCTGTGGGGGCAGTCTGTATGGTCAAGTGCATGAATCACTCCCTCATTCCTCAATATTCAAATCTACTTACTTGTGCTCTATTTAAGCAGGGGTTTCTAATTATACTTGCCCACAAGTGTCAGATGGGGTGTTGTCACAGGAAGGGTATCCATCATCTGAAATC
>NW_007260408.1:14867-15584 GCF_000164805.1 Carlito syrichta | reverse complement strand
CTGATTCGTGTTTGGCCCTTAGCAAGATGCCCAGTAGATTTTTGGCATTGAGGACTCATGAAAACCAGATTCCTTATTCTTTCTTAGCAAGAGTCTGTATAGTTTCCTGTATATGAAGACTCCCATTTCCCAGATTCCTGTTTCTAAATCCTGATGCTTGTTTAGCCTTTAGAAATACGCCTTGTAGATTTTTAGGATTGATGGCACCTGTAACCCAGATTCCTTATTCATCCTTAGCTGTGAAGAGGCTGTGAAGTTTCCTATATATGAGGACTCCCAATCCCCAGATTCAAGCTTCAATCCCCTGATACATTTTTCTCCCTCAGTAAGACTCCCTGTAGGTTTTTGGGATTTGAGGACCGTGTAAACCAGATTCCTTATTCTTCAGTAGCAAGAGGCAATGTAGTTTCCCGTTTATGAGGACTTCCTTTACGTAGATTCCTGCTCCATTCTCAGCAATACCCGAGATATTTCCTGATGAACATAGAATTCCAGTTGTTTGGATATCAATAGAAAGACTCCAATATGGTATCTGGGAAATGTAATCCAAGTTACCAGATTCCCCTTAACAAGACATCGTAAAAATGTGGAATATTATAAACCCAATATGCCAATTTCCACCAGTCTGACCACAAGAAATTTCGGTATTTTGAGGTAACCTGAAGCGAGGGATTTTGTCGCGAAATGCCAATTGATTCTTGGGAAACTGGATTATGG
>NW_007260408.1:12408-13253 GCF_000164805.1 Carlito syrichta | reverse complement strand
ATTCCAGATTAGCATTTAGCTAAAGTCCCTGTGGATTACTAGGTATGAGCACTGCCTTAAGTCGGGGATAACTTAGCAATTGCTCAGATGTTTGCAAGTTAAATGAAAACCGAGTTTCCTAGTTCCTATTTAGTAACTCGTGTAGAAACTTTCAAGGGACACAGTGACTCAGTTTCCTATTTTGTTCGAAACAAAAGGACAAGATGTTTCCTGTTGATGTGGTAGTCCAGATTATTGTATACTCATAGAAGGATGACAAGATAGGCCTGGGGACGTGAAATATAAGATTCCTGTTTCCCTCAATAATACCTCCTAAAAATGTGAACTCCTAAACCCAAGTTCCTAATTCCGAGCAATGGAACCACCAGAAGTTTCTAGACTACGTGGTAACAATGAAGTCAGGGCTTACATCCAAAAAATCCGAGAGGATTACTTGTGTCCTGCAATCTGGCATCAGAGATTCCGAGTATCTAAATGGACTTGTAGTGCCAGATTCTCGTTCACAACTATCAAGAGTACCAGAGTGTTGCTGGAGTCCAGGAATGATTGATTCGTAATATCCACATAACAAACAGCTCTGAAACATGAGGATGCTCGAAGCTCTGATCTTGTGTAGCCGTTAGCAAGACGCCCTCTGGATGTTCGGTATGGAGGACTCATGTAACCCAGATTCCTTATTCATCCTTAGCAAGAGGCATGCAGTTTCCTGTATATGAGGATTGCCATTACCCAGATTCCTATTTCATTCTCAGCAAGACATCAAGACATTTCCTGGTGATGTAGAATTCAGTTGTTGGATATCAATAGAAAGATCCCAAGAAGTTTTCTGGGGAATTGGGATCCAA
>NW_007260408.1:10193-11150 GCF_000164805.1 Carlito syrichta | reverse complement strand
CCCAGATTCATGCTTCAAATCCCTGATTCTTTTTTCTCCCGTAGTAAGACTCCCTGTAGGGTTTTGGGATTGAGGACTCGTGTAACCCAGGTTCCTTATTCTTCCATAGCAAGAGGCCATGTAGTTTCCTGTATATGTGACTCCCTGTACGCAGATTCCTGCTCCATTCTCAGCAATACCCGAGATATTTCCTGATGAACATAGAATTCCAGTTGTTTCACTATCAATAGAAAGACTCCCATATAGTACCTGGGAACTGTAATCCAAGTTACCAGATTCCCCTTAACAAGACATCGTAAAAATGTGGAATATTCTAAACCCAACATCCAAATTCCCACCAGCCTGAAGACCAGAAATTGTGGTATTTTGAGGTAACCTGAAGCGAGGGATTTTGTCGGAAAATTCCCATTGACTCCTGAGGAACTGTATTATGGCTGATGTTCATAAGAAACAAACGGAATTGTGGGACCAGATGCTCGATACAACTATCAAGAGGACTGGAATCTTCTTGGATCTGTAATTCGAGATTTTAGGAATCCACGCAGCAAGTAGCTTTGACAAATGTAGGGATCTGCAATCAAGATTCCTCATTAAACTTATCAAAATGTCATATAGATTTTGATGATTGAGGACTCCCTGAACCCGGAATCTATTCTCATTTTCAGCAAGATGCCCTGATTTTCCCTGGCGATCTGGATTCCAAAATTCTGTATGCAAATAGACAAATTCCCAGCTTTTTCCCAGGGACATGGAATCCGTGATCCCTGGTTACCTTTAAAAATATGGACTACATGATTAGAAACCTCAAAACCCCCAGCCCATACCAAATAGATGCACAAATGGAAGTTTTAGGATGACAAGGTACATCTTAAGACAAGATTTGCACACAAATATGGCGAGATTATTCTTTCAGTCCTGGAATTTGGTTTAGTTGTCCCGAGGAAACCAATTGAATGG
>NW_007260408.1:2506-9461 GCF_000164805.1 Carlito syrichta | reverse complement strand
CACATTGCTCTGAATAATATGGGGAACAGGACTCCCAGATTCCAGATTAGCATTTAGCTAAAATCCCTATGGATTCCTAGGTATGAGCACTGCCTTAAGTCAGGGACAATTTAGCAATTTCCCAGATGTTTGCAAGTTACATGAAAACCGAGTTTCCTGGTTCCTCTTTAGTAACACGTGTAGGAACTTTCAAAGGACACAGTGATCCGGACTCCTATTTCGTTCTAAGCAAAACGACGTGATGTTTCCTGTTGACCTGGACGTCCAGACTATTGTATACCCATAGAAGGATGACAAGATACACCTGGGGACGTGGAATCTAAGATTCCTTGTTCCTTCCCAAAAATACCTCCTAAAAAATGTGAACACCTAAACCCAAAGTCCTAATTACGAACAGCGGAACCACCAGAAATTTCTGGAGTACGAGGTAACACTGAAGTCAGGGCTTACATACAAATATCCGAGAAGATTACTTGTGTCCTGGAATCTGACATCAGAGGTTCTGCGTATGTAAATGGACTTGTATTTCCAGATTCTCGTTGCCAACTATCAAGAGTGCCAGACTGTTGCTGGAGTCCAGGAATGATTGATTCGTAATATTCACATAACAAATAGCTCTAAAACATGAAGGGTGCTCGAAGCCCTGATTCTTGTTTAGCCCTTAGCAAGACGCCCTGTAGATTTTTGGGATGGAGCACTCATGTAACCCAGATTCCTTATTCATCCTTAGCAAGAGGTAGAGCAGGTTCCTGTATATGAGGACTCCCCTTACCCAGATTCCTGCTTCATTCTCAGCAAGACACCGAGACATTTCTTGCTGATGTAGAATTCGAGTTGCTTGGATATCAATAGAATGACTCCCAGAAGTTTCCTGGGGAATTGCAATCCAAGATTCCTGGTTCCTTTGTACAAGACACACTAACAATGTGGGGTCCTAGAATTCCTGAGTAAACGTTAACAAGAAGACCTCTAGAATTCTGCGAATGAGAACTCCAAGAACCCAGATTCACTTTTCGTTCTCAGCAGGATACCCTGAATTTCCCTTTCAATGTGGATTCCAAAACTCTGTATACAAAAAGACAGATGGCCAGAAGGTTCCTAGGGACGGGGAATCCATGATTCCTGGTTACCTTTAAAAATACTTACTAAACATTTGGCCACTGCAAAACCCTCGGCTACTCTCAAAATAAAAGGACAAACGGAAGTTTAAGAATTACAAGGTCATCTTAAGACCAGAGTTACATTCAAATATGGCAAGATGATCCATTTGGTCCTGGAATCTGGCCTTAGTTGTCCCGAGGAACCTAATGGACTTCTAGTGCCAGATACACGCTTGCAACTATCAAGAGGACCAGAACGTTGATGGAGTCCTGAATTGACTGATTTGTAATAAACACATGCTAAACAGCTTCAAAACATGAGGAGAGCTCAAAACCCTGATTCTTGTTTTCCCGTAGCAAGACGCCCTCAGAATTTTTTCGGATTGAGGAGCCGTGTAACACAGATCCCTTATTCTTCCTTCGCTAGAGGCGTGTAGTGTCCTGTATATGAGGACTCCCTTTCCCCAGATTCCTGTTTCAAAACCCTGATTCTTGTTTAGCGCTTAGCAAGATGCTATGTAGATATTGTGATTGAGGAACCGTGTAAAACAGATTCCTAATTTTTCATTAGCAAGCGGTCTCGAAGTTTCCTATAATGACTATTACCTACTTTCCTGCTTTGAATCCCTGATTCTTCTTTAGGCCTTAGGAAGACGCCCTGTAGATTCTTTGAGATGGAGAACACGTGTAACCCAGATTCCTTATACTTTCTTAGCAAAAGGTGGTGAAATTGCCTGTATATGAGGACCCCATTTCTGCAGATTCATGCTTCAAAAACCCTGATTCGTGTTTAGCCCTTAGCATCACGCCCTGAAGTTTTTTTGGGATTGATGACACTTGTGACCCAGATTACTTATTGTTTCTTAGCAAGGGGCAGTCCAGTTTCCTGTATTGGAGGACTCCCACTACCCAGATTCCTACATTAAAAACCTGATTCATGGTTGCCTCTTAGTAAGACGCCATGTGTATTTTTGGGATTGAGGACTCATGCAACCAAGATTCCTTATTCTTCCTTATCAAGAGGCCGTGTACTTTCCTGTATATGAGGACTCCCATTTCTCAGATTCCTGCTTCATTCTCAGGAAGGCGCCAAGACATTACCTGGTGACCTAGAATTCCAGTTGTTTGGATATCAAGAGAAAGACTCCCATAAGGTTCTTTTGGAACTGGAATCCAAGATACCTGGTTCTCCTTAAAAAGACCTCCCCAAAGTGTGGAATCTTCTAAACCCAATATCCTCATTTCCACCAGCCTGACCACAATAAATTTCTGTAGTTTGAGGTAACCTGAATCGAGGGATTTTGTACCAATATGTCATTTGATTCCTGGGGTACCTGACTATGGTCCTAGATGTTAATGGGACACAAAAGGATGTTTGGGTCAGATCCTAGATTACAACTATCAGGAGGACCAGAATGTTTGTGGGGATCTGTAATGACAGATTAAGTGTATCTATGGAGCTATTAGCTCTGAAAAATATACTGACCTTGAAGCCCAGATTGATGATTAAACCTTATCAAGAGGCCCTGCAGATTCTGGCGAATGAGAACTCCTACAACCGGATTTCCTTTTAGGTCTCAGCAAGCTGCCCTGATTTTCCCTCGTGATGTGGATACCAAAACTCTGTATACAAATAGGCAGATGCCCAGAAATTACCTAGGTCGTGGAATCCATGAATCCTGGTTACCATTAAAAGTATGTAATAAAGGCTTGTCAACCTCAAAACACTAGGTCCCTATCGGAATAGAAGGGCAAACAGAAGTTTTAGGATTACAAAGTACATCTTAAGGCTAGAGTTACATACAAATATGGTGATAACATTCTTTGGGGCCTGGAATCTGCCCTTTGTTGTCCCAAGGAACCCAACGAACTTGTAAGTCCACATTCTCAGTTACAACTTTCAAGAAGACCAGAAGGTTGCTGAGAAAATATAATGACAAAATTGTCCTATCCAAGAGGCCTGTAGCCCTAAAGATTTGTGGAATTAGAATCCCAGATTCCAGATTAGCCCTTATAATATGACCATGTGCAATTCTTGGTTTGGCGACACCCAAAACATAGTTTCTTTTTGTTCTCAGTAAGTCTCCTGGAAGTTACCTGGCGACGTGGAAGTACAAACTCTTATATAACAATACTCATACGCCCAAAAGGTCAGAAGAGCCTTGGAATCCAAGATAGCTGGATCCCCTTAAGAATACGTCCTAAATATCTGTTAACTCCTAATACCAAGTTACGAATATCAATCTAAAATTCCAGTCGTAGTTTCTGGATTAGGAGGTAAACCTGAAGTTAGAAATTACACTAAAAATTGCGAGATGAGTCCCTGGGTTGTGGAATCTGGCCTTACAGCCTCCTGCAAAAAAAGCCGAACAGAAGGCCAGATTCTCTGTTAAAACGAAGAAGAGTAGTAGCAGGTTCCTGGCAATTGGTAATGACAAATTTGTGGTACGGTTATAGGAATTAGTTCTGAATAGTGTGGGGACTGGGACTCCAAATTACTGATTAGCATTTAGAAAATTCCTGTAGGCTTCTAGGTATGAGAACTACCTTAAGCCAGGGAAAAATTAACTACTGCCCAGAAGTTTGCTGGTCACATGCAAACTGATTTTCCTTGCTCCACATTGGTAACACGAGTAGAAGCTTTCTGGGGACATAGTGTCTGAGATTCCGGTTTTGTTCTCAGAGAAACGACCGGATGTTTCTTGGTTCGCTGGAAGTCCAGACCCGTGGCTTCCAATAGAAAGACTCCAGAATGCTCCTATGGACTTATAAACCAAGACCCTGGTGCCCTCCCAAAAATTCCTTCTAACATGGTGCAACATCTAAACCCAAGGCCTAATTTCGAATAGCTGATCTGCCAGAAGTTTCTGGAGTACGAGGTAATGGTTAACTCGGGGCTTACATTAAAAAAAACCAAAGATGATTACTTATGTCCTGGAATTTGGCGTTAGAGGATCCAGAATCTAAATGGACTTGTGGTTCCATATTTTCGTTTAAACTATCGAGAGGACCAGAATGTTGCTGGACTTCTGGAATGACGGATTCATAATATTCACATAGGAAACAACACTGAAAAATATGGGGCCGTCGAAACCCAGAGTCTTGTAGGCCTTAGCAAGACGCCCTGTACATTTTTGGAATTGAGGAATCATGTAACCCAGATTCTTTATTCTTCCTTAACAAGGGCCCGTGTAGTTTCCTGTATGTGAGGACTTCCATTCCCCATATTCCTGCTTCGAAAGCCTGAATCTTGTTTAGCGCTTAGCAAGGCACCCAGTAGATTTTTGACTTTGAGGACTCTTGAAAACCAGATTCCTCATTCTTTCTTAGCAAGAGGCTGTGTAGTTTCCTGTATAGGAAGACTCCCATTACCCAGATTCCTGCTTCGAAACCCTGATTCTTGTTTAGCCCTTAGAAAGACGTCCTGTAGATTTTGAGGATTGAGGACATGTGTAACCCAGATTCCTTATACGTCCTTATCAAGAGGCCGTGAAGTTTCCTTTATATGAGGACTCCCATTTCTCAGATTCGTGCTTCAAATCCCTGATACTTTTCTCTCCCTTAGTAAGACTCCCTGTAGGTTTTTGGGATTTGAGGACTCGTGTAACCAGATCCCTTATTCTTCCATAGCAAGAGACCATGCAGTTTCCCGTAAATGAGGACTCCCATTACACTGATTTCTGCTTCATTCTCAGCAATACCCGAAATATTTCTTGATGAACATAGAATTCCAGTTGTTTGGATATCAATAGAAAGACTCCCATATAGTACCTGGGAACAGTGATCCAAGTTACCAGGTTCTCCTTAACAAGACATCATAAAAATGTGGAATATTCTAAACCCAATATCCCAATTCCCACCAGCCTGACCACATAAATTTCTGTAGTCTGAGGTAATGTGAAGTGAGGGATTGTATCGTGAAATGCAAATTGATTCCTGGTGTACTGGATTATGGCTGATGTTCATAAGAAACAAACAGAATGTAGGTTCAGATCCTCGATTACAACTATCAAAAGGACCAGAATCTTCTTGGATCTGTAATTAAAGATTTTAGGTATCCACTCAGCAAGTACTCTAAAATATGTAGGGACCTACAAGCACAGATTCCTCATTAAACCTTATCAAGGGGCCATATAAATTTTGATGTTCGAGGACCTCTGAACCCGCATTCTCTTCTCGTTCTCAGCAAGATGCCCTGATTTACCCTGGCGATCTGGATTCCAAAATTCTGTATGCAAATAGACAGATGCCCAACTGTTTCCCAGGCTCGTGGAATCCGTGATTCCTGGTTACAATTAAAAATGTGTAGACATGCTTAGCAACTTCAATACCCCCAGTCCTAAAAAATACATGCACAAACGGAAGTTTTAGGATTACAGGGTACATCTTCACACAACACTTACACACAAATATGGCGAGATGATACTTTCAGTCCTGGAATCTGGCTTTAGTTGTCCAGAGTAACCCAACTGAATTGCACGGACTGGTCCTTGGTTACAACATTCAAGAGGACCAGAATGTTGCTGGGAATGTATAATGACACTTGTCATTTGCAAGTGGTAAGTAACTCTGAAGAATTTGGAGAACTAGAAGCCCAGATTCCAGATAAGCCATTACAATGGAGCCCTGTAGAATACATGGACTGAGGCCTCCCATAAGCCACATTCCTTTTTTTATTATCATGATGACGCTCTGACATTTTCTGGTGACGTGGAAATACAAACTATTACATATCAATACTCATACGCCCCAAAGTTTCCCAGGGACCTGGAATCCAAGATTGCTAAATCACACTTAAGAATACGTCCTAAATATGTGAGAACCCCTAATCCCATATTCTGAATACCAAAACGATTGTCCAGCAGTAGTTTCTGTACTACGAGCTAAACCTGAAGACAGTGATCACATTAACAAATGACAAGATGATTCCTTGGATTGTGGAATCTGACCTTACAGGACTGTGTGAAAAAAACCCACCAGTAGGTCAGATTCTCAGTTACAAGTATCAAGAGGCGCAGCACGTTCCTGGGGTCGATAATGCCTGATTTGTGATATGCATATGGGACTTTGCTCTGAATAATATGGGGACGAAGACTCCCAGATTGCACATTAGTATTTAGCTAAAGTCCAGTCGAGTCCTATGTATGAACACTGTCATAAGCCAGGGACAAATTAGCAATTGCCCAGATGCTTGCAAGTTACATGGAGACCGAGTTTCCTGGTTCCTCTTTAGTAACACGTGTAGAAATTTTCAAGGGACACAGAGATTCAGATTCCTATTTCATTCTAAGCAAAACGACGAGATGTTTCCTGTTGACGTGGAAGTCCAGACTCTTGTATACCCATGATTCTTTTTGTCCTGGAATCTGGTCTTTGTTGTCCTGGGGAACCTTACGGACTTGTAGTGCCAGATAATCATTTACAACTATCAAGAAGACCAGAATGTTGCTAGAGTCCTGAATTGACTGATTCGTAATATCCACATTCTAAATAGCTCCAAAACATGAGGGGAGCTCGAAGCCCTGTTTGTTGTTTGTCCCGTAGCTAGACGCCCTGAGAATCTTTTCGGATTGAGGACTCGTGTAATACAGATTCCTTATTCTTCCTTCGCTAGAGGCTGTGTAGTGTCCTGTATATGAGGACTCCCTTTCCCCAGATTCCTGTTTTGAAACCCTAATTCTTGTTTAGCCCTTAGCAAGACCCCATGTAGATTTTGTGATTGAGTAACTGTGTAAAACAGATTCCTTATTTTTCCTTAGCAAGAGGTTGCGAAGTACCTGTAATGAGGAGTATTACCCACATTACTGCTTCGAATCCCTGAATCTTGTTTAGCCCTTAGTAAGGCACCCTGTAGT
>NW_007260408.1:899-1679 GCF_000164805.1 Carlito syrichta | reverse complement strand
TCAAGAAGACCAGAATGTTGCTAGGAGTCTGAATTGACTGATTCGTAATATCCACATGCTAAATAGCTCCAAAACATGAGGGGAGCTCGAAGCCCTGTTTGTTGTTTGTCCCGTAGCTAGACGCCCTGAGAATCTTTTCGGATTGAGGACTCGTGTAATATAGATTCCTTATTCTATCTTCGCTAGAGGCTGTGTAGTGTCCTGTATAGGAGGACTCCCTTTCCCCAGATTCCTGTTTTGAAACCCTGATTCTTGTTTAGCCCTTAGCAAGACCCCATGTAGATTTTGTGATTGATTAACCGTGTAAAACAGATTCCTTATTTTTCCTTAGCAAGAGGCTCCGAAGTTTCCTGTAATGAGGAGTATTACCCACATTTCTGCTTCGAATCCCTGAATCTTGTTTAGCCCTTAGTAAGGCACCCTGTAGTTTTTTGGGGATTGAGAACATGTGCAACCCAGATGCCTTATTCTTTCTTAGCAAAAGACCGTGTAATTGCCTGTATATGAGGACTCCGTTTCCCCAGATTCATGCATCAAAAACCCTGATACATGTTTAACCCTTAGCAAGATCCCCTCAATTTTTTTTGGTATTGAGGACACGTGTAACCATGTTTCTTATTGTTCCTTAGCAATAGGCAGTGCAGTTTCCTGTACATGAGTACTGCCATTACCCAGATTCCTACACCAAAAACTGGATTCTTCATTACCTCTTAGTAAGATGCCCTGTGGATTTTTGGGATTGAGGACTAGTGCAACCAAAATTCCTTGTTCTTCCTTAGG
>NW_007260408.1:0-769 GCF_000164805.1 Carlito syrichta | reverse complement strand
GCCCTCCTAAAAATACTTTCTAAACATGGTGCAAGATCTAAACCCAAGGTCCTAATTCCGAATAGCTTAACTCTCAGTAGTTTCTGGAGTATGAGGTAACCTTGAACTCGTGGATTACATTAAAAAAATCAGAGATGATTACTTGTGTCCTGGAATTTGGCGTTAGAGGATCCAGAATCTAAATGGACTTGTGGTACCATATTTTCGTTTAAACTATTGAGAGGACCAGAATGCTGCTGTACTTCTGGAATGATTGATTCATAATATCCACATAGGACACAGCTCTGAAAAATATGGGTACGTCGAAGCACGGAGTCTTGCCATAGCAAGACGTCTTGTACTTTTTATGAATTGAGGACTCGTGTAACCCAGATTCACTATTCTTCCTTAGCAAGAGCCCGTGTAGTTTACTGTATATGAGGACTCCTATTCCCCCAGATTCCTGCTTCAAAATCCTTATTCTTGTTTAGCCCTTAGCAAGATGCCCAGTAGATTTTTGCATTGAGGACTTGTGAAAACCAGATTCCTTATTCTTTCTTAGCAAGAGGATGTGTAGTTTCCTGTATATAAAGACTCCCATTACCCAGATTCCTGCTTTAAAACCCTGATTCTGGTTTAGCCCTTAGAAAGACACCCTGTAGATTTTTAAGTTTGAGGACATGTGTAACCCAGATTCCTTATTCATCCTTAGCAAGAGGCTGTGAAGTTTCCTATGTGAGAACTCCCATTCCCCAGATTCATGCTTCAAACCCCTGATACTTTTTTCTCC
>NW_007260407.1:8113-10148 GCF_000164805.1 Carlito syrichta | reverse complement strand
GACCCCAAAACATGTGATATTTAGTAAAATGATGGAGTTACCGAAGAGGCTGAATAAAAGCCCAAGCTCTGGGAGTGGGAGGGATTGAGGCCCCAGAAGGCCTGGGAGATTGGGAAGAGTGAGCAGCACCAGGAATGGGGAACACTGGGCAGAGAGGGTGGGTATTGAGGCCCTTCAAAAACTGGGAGAGTGGGAAACCAAAAAATGTAGTAAAGAAAGAAAGGCATGCAGAGCAAACAAACCCATTCTCCAAAGGCTGCTGCAATTCTGTGGAGAACCTGCAGCCCAGATAAATCCTGACAGGTGCTGGAGAAGGTAATAAGGGCTTGGGACAACTTTGAAAACGTGGAGCTCAAAAGACTCAAGAAAAGGTGGATGAGGAATGAGGGCCCAAATTCCTCAAGCCTGGAAGAATGGAGGACGTGGGTGTGGTGGAGGAGGTTGGAGGGTCCTGAAATCTGGGAGTGTGCAGACCCCTCCAAGGCTGCTTCATGTGCCTGGGCTTTCTCTGAGACTGCAGAATTTGCCTTTTTCTCTGTCCTCACCAGAATTCACCCCTTGAAATTTCCCTCCCCAGTGGGCCCATTCTGGGACTTAGTTCTTCCCCACCCTCAATTCTAAATGAGGCCATCTCTACTCTGTTCCTGGTTTGAATCCTCTCCAATTCAGAAATTGACACCCACGGTTTGCACGTATTCCCTCTGGAGCTTCTCCCACTGAGGTGAGAGGTTCTCACACACCCCCAGGACTGACACCAGAGTTCTACCTTCTGAATCTTTTCCTTTTCTTGCACCCCTGCAGCCTCCTATGCCCCAGCACCTCTGGCAACATGGAGATCTCCTCATGTGAGGGTTTCTCTCCCGATTGCAAGCTCTCCCCTTTTCTCCATGCAGCCCGGAGCCTCACCACAACATGAACAGGAAGTCACGCCAGAAACAGCCTTGAGGCCACACTCCAGTTAAGCAAGACTCTTATTCTGCCTTTTCAAGACACTTCTCTTTGTCCAGCAGGTCAAGCCAATGAGATGACAGCCATCGATCTGGAAATTGCTCAGCGGTGGCTATGGATATCATAGGGCCATGAGTAGTTCTGCAAACAATACAATCGTATTATTTGTTCAATCCAAAATAGTTATCATAAGATACACAATGTATAATTCATAATTCAGCCGTCTTCTCTGCAGTTATTAACTTTCAAATGTTTTATTTTAAAATTGTGGGATACAATTCAAGGTTAGGAATACAAATATTCAATGTGGAGAGAAGCGGCAAGATGGCAACGGGGCAACCCGGTCTCTTAAGCCCTCTGCAAAGGAGATCTGCAGTGGGTCTCTGACTCTCGCCCCTGGGGGCTTTGGTCCCCAACATTGCAACCTGCTCTTCATACAGAGCTCGGCCGTTGCCACCACTTGGACATCGCAATGGACTGGACAGTCACTATGGCGCAAACGGTGCTGCTGCCGCATCCCTTTCCCCCGCCACCGCTCCTGCCGCCCCTTACACTGCCGTGGCCTCTGTGATGGCTGTAGCACATCACACCACCGGGCCCAAGACGATCCACATCAAACCCCTTCAGGGAAGATCAGCTGGGACTGAGACTGGCCTGCCTGCCCGCTGTAATGCTCCTGTTGCCTGCTCTGAGGCAGGCAGCCATCTTGTTCCTGTCCGGCCCCACCCCCTCTGGGGTGAGCAGCTGAGATAGCACCACCTGCTGGCGATTTAAGGTAACAACACTGAAACGGGCGATACAAACGTGATAAAGACATAGACCAGAGTGTTGAATGGAGGGTAATCTGAACTGTCCTTCACAGCAGATAAGGGGCAACTGATTCTAACTGCAAACTAATTTACCAGCTTGAAAATAAAATTAGAAATAAGACCTGAAAGGACATTGGACTTAAACGAAATGTCTCAGAGTGTGCTTCATTGATTTTATTGGCTTAATGACTTAATTCTATTCCTACTGTATTGTTCCCTTTTTTCTTTTTTCCTTTTCTTTTTCTTCTCTTTTCTTCTCTCTGTAAACCATATCTTTG
>NW_007260407.1:1185-8093 GCF_000164805.1 Carlito syrichta | reverse complement strand
AGGAAGTCACGCCAGAAACAGCCTTGAGATCACACTCCAGTTAAGCAAGACTCTTATTCTACCTTTTCAAGACACTTCTCTTTGTCCAGCAGGTCAAGCCAATGAGATGACAGCCATCAATCTGGAAATTGCTCAGCGGTGGCTATGGATATCATAGGGCCATGAGTAGTTCTGCAAACATTACAATCATATTATTTGTTCAATCCAAAATAGTTATCATAAGATACACAATGTATAATTCATAATTCAGTAATCTTCTCTGCAGTTATTTTTAACTTTTAAATCTTTTATTTTAAATTTATGGGATACAATTCAAGGTTAGGTATACAAATATTCAATGTGCAGCTACTTTTGTTGATAAGGTGTGCCCCCGTTTCCCCAGGAATATGCCCCCTACTGCCAATCCCAAATCCCCATCCTCCCACACTCCCGTGGTTTCCCACTACTGTCAATTCTTTTCTTATAGTATTACTATAGCTGCTCAAGGTCCACTTATGAGTGAGAACATGTGATACTCAGTTCTCTGTTTCTGTGAAGGATCACTCAGTATTATAGACTCTAAGTCCATCCAGGTTGCTGTGAAGTTCATGATTTTGCTCATCTTTATGGCTGTGTAAAATTCCATTGTGCATATGTACCACATTTTTTTTTAGCCAGTCTTCTTTTGATGAGCGTCACAGTTGGTTCCATGTTCTCGCTATTGTGAACAATGCTGTGAAAATCATACGTGCACAGATATATTTTTAATAGAGTAATTTGAGTTCTTCTAGGTATATTCCCAGTAGTGGGATTGAGGGGTCATATGGAAGGTAATTTTTAGAAATTTTAGGAATTGCCACACTGTTTTCTACAGTGGCTATACTAGTTTACACTCCCACCAACAGTGCAGAAGTGTTTCCTTTTTTTCACATCCTCTCCAACATCGGTTATTTTTTTAGTTTTGAGGATGGCCATTCTGACTAGAGTTAGGTAGTGTCTTAGTGTAGTTTTAATTTTCTGCAGTTATTTTTAAGTCAAATTTTCCACTGACAAATAATTACTGTCCATATTTATGCAATTCATTTGGCATATTGCATCATCATTTTTAATGAGTAAATCAGGATGCCCCTTTTCAAACTGACCTCCTAGAGCATAGATTTCACGCTGGATTCAGAAGTAGATATGAAACCACACCTACTTGTGCTGGCAACACATCCTTTTTTGACACAATATAAGTTTATTTTGATACATTTCCTGTACAACTGATAGTATATGATTGAAGCTGTCTTATTTAGCACAAACATCAGTATCTCGTGGATACATTTGCAGTCAACAGACTTAAGATCATCATTGCTTTTCATTTGCACATTTCATTAATAGGTTTTTTTTTTAGCAATTTTGTTATTTTATACATAAGACCATCCATTTATATATGCAGAAATTTCGATGGCTATATTCTTTAGAAGTGTGAATTTGTGGGAAACATAATTTTTAAGACTAAAATTCATTTAAAGAAAGTTTTTAAAATGAAAAAAAAAGTTGGGCACAGTGTGGTATTCCTGATTTCCTGGGCTCTCAGGAGGCTCAAGCAAGAAGAGTGTTTGAGTGTAGGAGCTGGAGACTTAGTGAGTTAAGATCACTCCACTGCACTCCAGTTCAGTGATAGAAAACCAGTCTCAAAAGAAAAAACAAGCAAATATTTAAAAATGGGGAAAAGCACCCACTCAGATACCCTCGTGTTGTGGGAGGTTTTCTGTTCTCTCAGTAAATCCTGATTTCTCTTTCACACACACACACACAAAATGGAGGGAAAAAAGCAATAGCAAGTATAAACCTAATATAGAAATTAAAGCTTCTTACCAACTGTAAGATTCCCTTCAGAGCAAAGGGAAACTTGAGAAACTAAACTCCAAGCCATGTCATGAAAGAATATGTCTTTAGATGTGTTTGTGTGTATATACATGTATTTTGTGATGATGGCTACAAGATACCAAACTGACTTTTAAAAAACAGAAGTGCTCAATGGCTACATAATATTCAGCATGTATGTGTACCACGTTTCAAAAAAAAAACATGCAGGAGTACTCATAAATTAAGTCAATAAGCCCAAATGCTTTTCAAGTTCACAGGACTGAAGTAAATCCTTAATAAATAAGCTGGCTTTCAAATTATTGGTAAAATAAAAATAGAGATGTCTTCAGAATAGTTGACATACATTTTTGTCTGGATCTTTTAGTCAGATGGTTTTATGTTCATCCTGGCTAGAGTTTAAGAGTTTAAGTATAACGGGCCAGCATTAACACTAAAACAGAAATCATAAGACTGAGAAAACAGACTCTGTGGCAAGAAGACACTCAATCCCAACTGGACTCTGGTATAAAACCTCATGACAGACAGCATACCCTAAAAGAAATTTTTAAAAATTACCCCAAAATATATTCCCTTGACATATTTTGAAGTGACCCTGCTAAGCCATCTCTTGGGGGAAATTGCACTTAGAGAGAACACCTTTTAAGGTTCAAAACATTTGCTGCCTATTCTCTCTGAAGCCTGTTGCTCAGAGGCTTCACTTACATATCAAGAACCTTGGCTCCTGCAACCCTCCTATCCTAACTCAAGCATTTATTTTAGTGATTTCCATTTTTTTAGACAGAGCTTAACTCTTTTTATCAATGGCCAATCAGAAAATATTTTAATTTACCTATGATATGTAAGTGTCCCCACTCCTACCTACTTCAAGATGTCTCAACTTTCTGGACCAGTACAATCCACATGTACTGATTTATGCTTTACCTGCAACTTCTATCTCTCTAAGAATGTATAAAAGAAGCAGTAATTCAGCCACCTTAGGCACACTTTCTCAGGACAGTTTTGGACTGCGTCATGGGCCTAGGTACTCCTATTTGGCTCAGAATAAACCCCTTTTAAAAATTCACAGGATTTGGCCTTTTCATTAACAATGGTTGGTACCCAACTGGGGCCTCAGAGAAGACCAAAGAATCATGCAAACTCAGAAGTAAGGTGTCAACATGGACCCACTGAAAGCTCCTCAACTTCAAGCTTCCCTTTGGGTAGAGCTGGTAAGAACCTCGAGCTTAGAGCCTGTTAGTTGATGGTCTTTTGCTTTATTCTGAACTGATCTCTTCCTAGGAAACTGTTTGGGATCCTAATTTTGATTCAGAGGTGCATTTATTTTTGTTTTTTGTTTTTGTTTTCTTTTTCTTTTGAGTCAAATTCTAACTCTGTCACCCAGGCTGGAGTGCAGTGGCATGCTCACATGGTCACAGTCACCATAGGCTCGACCTATGGGGCTCATGCGATCCTTCTGCCTCTGCCTTTCAAGTAGCTGGATCCACAAGTATGCACCATACTGCCTGGCTAATTTTTTAATTTATTGTAGGATGAAATCTCACCATGTTGCTCAGGCTGGTCTCAAACCCCTGAGCTCAGGCAATCCTCTCATCTCTGCCTCCCAAAGTGCTGGGATTACAGGCATGAGTCACTGAGCCCGGCTCAGAGGTACATTCTAAAGGGTATTCTCCATTGCCATTTTTCTCCCAAAATTAATCATGCCATTTGACTCACCTGTATATCTGAGAAACTGAACTGTCCTTTTCATAGATGAATGAGAGACTGAGTTTCTCACCTCGACTACATTGAACCTTAAACTACAGTTCAGTTCCTTCCTTAGGAAAAAAAAAGAGAAAAAAAATGAGAAAAGACAAGGAGAATGATTCCCTTCAGGAATCCCAGTTGGTTTTATGATGCCTTTACTTGCAAGTATTTGTGTAAATGAGAAAGGTTCGAGGACATGCCAGTTATCTAGTACTCCAGCTGGTTAAAATTTTTTTTTTTTTTTGAGTCAGAGACTCACTCTGTCACCCGGGCTGGAATACAGTGGTACAATCGGGCTCTCCACAGCTTCAGCCTACTGGGTTCAGGTGATTCTTCCACCTCAGCTTCCTGAGTAGCTGGGACTACAGGTGTACACCTGGCTAATTTTTTTTAATTTTTGTAGAGATGAGATCTTGCGATGTGGACTCAGCTGTTCTAGAACTCCTGGGTTCCAGCAATCCTCCTATCTTAGCCTCTCAAAGTGCTGGGTTACAGGTGTGAGTCACTGTACCCAACTCGGTTAGATATTATGGTCTGTTCTTTGTACATATTTAAACTGATAAGAAAATTGCATCAAGAAAAATCCAGAGCTCAAAGTTGCCCTAAAATGGAAGGGTTTAAGCATAGACTCTCTTAAATTCTCTGTCTACTGTATTTACCATGTGGTTTTTTTTCTTTTTCTTTTTTTATTTTAAAGATGTGGGGTACAATTCAGGGTCAGGTAGACAAATGTTAATTCTGCAGGTACTCTTTGATGAGCTGCGCTCCTCCTTCCCCTGGCAGTTTCCTTCAATTGCCAAACCCAACCCCCGCCCCCGGCAGTTTTCTCTACTGCCAGTCTCTTTCTTATTGTATTACAATACTTGTTCAAGGTCCACTTATGAGTGAGACCAAATAGTACTCTATTCTTTATTTCTGTGATAGATCACGGATTATGATAGACTCTAATTTGCCATGTATTTTAAGTCTGCTATTTTTACAATGGTGTTGAGATAAAATTCACTGTTTGGATTCAATCATTTTTTGTTGTTTTTGTTTTGTAAACTGGTGAGTTTTTATTGCTATGGTTCTGAAGTAAAAACCATAGGATATATTTTTTTATTTGTATGTGTGTATGTGTTTAAATGTGTATTTTGTTTTCTTTTGTTTTTGTTTTAAAAGCGGGATTTATTGGGAGGACAACAAGCTCCCACAGTGGGAGGGACCCGAAGGGGTTGCCTAGATGTTTTTCTGTATATGTACTTGTATTTTGTTGTGGTGGCTGCAAGGTACAAAATTGACTTTTAAAAAAGGAGTGCTCATAAATTAAGTTAATAAGTCCAAATGCCTTTCAAGTTCATGTGAATTAAGTACTTAATAAATTATCTGGTTTTAAAAGTATTGGTAAAATAATAATAGAAATCCTCAGCATTGCTGTCATACATTTTTGTCTAGATGTATTGGTCATGTGGTTTCATATTTATCTCTGCTAGATGTTATAAGGTGTCAGGATTTGTCACAGAGGTTATAAAACTATAAACTCAGCTTAAAACAAAATTATCTCTGTGTAATTTCTCATAAATAAGACTATATCAATATTGTTGTTTTAATGTAAAGACTAAATACTGAGTTACCATAAATAAATAAGTATATATACAGTCGTAAGGTTCTTACTTGGGTGAACATTTGATAGTCACAGGTTATAAAAATAGTTAGCAAGAAAATAACTTTTTTTTTTAGTTGGAGTCTCACTCTGTCACCCAGACTGGAGTGCAGTGGCCGCTTCCAGCCACCACAGCCTCCACCTGCTGGGCTCCAGAAATCCTTCCGCCTCAGCCTTCCAAGTAGCTGGAACTACAGGCACGCGCTACCATGCCCAGCTATTTTTTTTATTTTTGTAGAGATGAGGTCTCGCCAAGTTGCCCAGGTGGGTCTCGAACCTGCAGACTCAGGCAATCCACTCACCTCAGCATCCCAAAGAGCAGGATTACAGGCTGAGTCACCGAGCCCGGCTAGAAAATAACTTTAAATGATGACTAACCTGGTATAATATCTCAATTTTCATAAATAGCCTAGTTAAACTATTTAAAAATAAATGAATAAATTAGGTAACTGATCAAATAAGTGAATATACATGAACTTAATTTTAAATCTTAAAGTTATATTAAATTAAATAGATACTCATTGAAATCTGGTTCAATTTCCAACTTTAAAAAATATATTACAGAAAAACATGTTTCTGAAAGCAACTGGCTCACACTTGTAATCTCAGCACTTTGAGAGGCTGAGGCAAGAGGCTTGCATGAGCCCAGAGTCTGAGACCAGCTTGTGCAATATGGCAACAGCTTGTCTCTAAAAACAAACAAATAAATAAATACATAAATCAAAAATAATTATAAAATGGTTCTTATCTGCAAAGTACTGATGTGACAGACAATTCCATATTTTCTACTTCTTAGGATTTTTTACAAAATTTAAGGTTATTAAGAATAACACTTCTAGTTAATATTTAATTCTGTATATAAGGTGTACAAAGTTAAGATGTATTTTGACGAATACATCTATTATTTGAAAAAAAATGTATGTTCTTACGAAAAGAAAATAATTTTTGTCAAATTTAAAGGCTATTTAGGAAACAGGATTTTTTAAAAAGAGCCAGTAAGTAGGCGCAAGTGGTGGAGGAAATTATAGATATAAAATTGTATTCTAGGTAACAAAAGTTAAAAAGTTAATAATCTGTATGAGGAAGAATCTTGTATGGTACATTTTTGTCCTAAAGTAAAATGACTTTTTTTTTAAGAAAAAGGAAAATTGAGGAAAAAACAGGTCCAAGAAATTCATAAATAGTAAATCATGATAGGGTTCATAAAGAGAAAATTCATGGAAGATTATGTATGGTGATTGAGTCACTGGGCTTGGAGTCCTGAGCCCATAGTCCTAGCTATTCCAAAGACTGAGGCAGAAGGATCATTTGAGCCTAAGTAGTTCGAGGCTACAGTGAGCCTTGAGTATACCAATGTATTCCAGTCTGGGTGACAGAGTGAGATCTGAGTCAAAAACAATACAAAACAAAACAAAAAAGCACTAATACAAGACAAAAAATTGGTTGACACAAGGTTTTCTTAAAGTGTTAATTTGCTCCTAATGTAATTGTTAATATTTAAATTCTCAATTCTATAATCTGTTTCTTTTTGAAACTTCAGATTATATCTCAGAAATTCACCTTCGGCAGTAAGCACTGCTTTCAGCTTTTTCTTCCTTCGAGAAGGACTGGGATTCTCTTTCTCAACTTTTCCTGGCACCTGTAATATTTTTTTCTTTGGGTCTAAATCTGG
>NW_007260407.1:0-773 GCF_000164805.1 Carlito syrichta | reverse complement strand
CATTTTATCGAGAGAATTCCTGTGTTGTCGTTATTATGTTTTTGGCTAATTAGAAAAACAATTTATAAAGGGTAAAAATTTTATTTTAGGTTGAAACTTTCTATACTGCTCTCCATTCTTTTGATTATCACTCTGATTAAATACATAACTATTATTTTACTGTGACCCGTGATTGTGTTTTAATACAATGTTTTGAGTTTTTTAACATCTTTAACAACATCCTGAAAAACAAATACTGGAGGCTTACCCAAACTATAAAAATGAATCACTGCAAGGGTGTAAAATCTTTTGCACCTTCCAATTAAGTCAAGAACTCCGATACACTTCCAGTCTGATAATTAGACATCATTTAAGGGGCCCCTTCAGCCCCATTAAAAAGTGTCTTTTTCAATATTGTTTACTAACTCTTGTGTTGTTATATTGCAGGATTTTGACTATTAGACACATCTACTCATCTAAAAAGGGCCACTGAATCCTACTGAATTGTAAGTATCAATGCAGTACTTGACATCAAACTCAAGTTAACCAAAGCCTCATCTTTAGACTAGGGAGAAGATGTCCATCAAAATAAACTGCTCTTGACCAGGTACGGTGACTCATGCCTGTAATTCCAGCATTTTGGGATGCCGTGGCAGGATAACTACTTGAGTCCAGGAATTCAGACCAGCATAAGTTACCTAGCAAGACTATTTATTTTTATTTTTTTTATTTTAAAGATGTGGAATAAAATTAAGATATAGGTATACAAGTGGTCATCATACAGGTAAAGCTTG
>NW_007260406.1:7839-10440 GCF_000164805.1 Carlito syrichta | reverse complement strand
TCAGCTAGCTAGATAGATAGCTAGCTAGGTATCTAGCTAGTTATTTCAGCTAGTAAATTCAACTTGCTAGGTAGTTAGCTAGCTAGTTATGTCAGTTAGTTAAGTCAGCTGGCTAGATAGTTAAGTCAACTAGTTAAGTCAGCTGGCTAGACAGCTGCCTAGCTGGGTAGCTAACTCATTAAGTCAGCTGGCTAGCCAGCTGGCCAGCTAGTAAAGTCACCTAGTTAAGTCAGCTTGCTAGCCAGCTGGATACCTAGGTAGCTAGATGGTTAAGTCTGCTGGACAGCATGAGGGATACGTATGTAGTTAACTAGTTAAGACAGGTGGCTAGCCACCTGGTTAGTTAGTGATGCCAGCTAGTTAAATTAGCTGGCTAGCCAATGGCTAACAAATTCAGTCACCAAGTTGAGTCAGCTGGCTAGACAGCTGTCTAGCTGGTTACTTCTGCTAGTTAATTCAAGTGGCTATCCATCTGTCTAGCTAGTAGCTAGCTAGCTAAGTCAGCTTGCTAGCCAGCTGGCTAGCTGGTTATGTCAGCTAGTCAATTCAGCTGGCTAGTCACCTGGCTAGGTAGGTAGCTAGCTATTTAAGTCAGTTGGCTAGACGACTGGCTAGCTAGTTAATTCAGCGAGTTAAGTGAGCTTTTTTCCGGCTGTCTAGCTAGGTGGCTAGCTAGTTAAGCCTGCTGGCTAACCGGATAGCAATCTAGTTAATTCAGCTAGTTAAGTCAACTAGTTAGCCGGCTTGCTAGTTATGTGTCTTGCAAGTTAAGCTGGCTGGTTAGTAGGTTGGTATGGTATGTGGCCAGCTAGTTAAACCAGCTGGATAGCCGGCTCACCAGCAGGGTGGCTGACTAGTTAAGCCAGCTGGCTCTCTAACTGTCCAGCCAGCCGACTGACTATTTAATCGCACTGGCTAGCCTGCTGGCCAACCCGCTAGCTAGCTAGCCAGCTACCTAGCCACCTAGCCAGCCAGCTAGCTAGTTAAGCCTGCTGGCTAACAGCTAGATAACTTGTTTTCAAGCTAGTTATGTCAGTTAGATAGCCAGCTAGCTAGTCAGCTAGTTAGTTAAGTCAGCTAGAAAATCAGCTAGTTTCTTAGCTATCTAGTCAGCTAGCATTCAGCTGGCTGGTCAGCTAATTAGTTGGCTTGCTCGCTTTCCATCATCTCAGCTAACTTGTTGGCTCCCTCACCTGCCGAACAGTGCACAAATTAGTTGGTTCACTCGCCAGCCATCTGGTCAACTAACTTGTCGGCTCAATTGCAAGCCAACAGGACAGCTAACTAGCCACCTTTTTCACCAGCTGACTAGTTAATTCAGCTGAGCTGTTGGCTTGCTTGCTGGCTTACTACTTAAGGCAGCTCCCCTGTCAGCTCACTCATTGGCCAATTATTTATGTAGGCTCACCAGTCAGCTCACTCACCAGTCGACTTGTTAATCCTTCTGACCTGTCAGCTCACTTGCCAGCTGACTACATTCGGCTGACTGGTCAGCTCACTCACTGGTCAACTAGTTAAGTCAGCTCACAAGTCGTCTCAATCGCAGGCTGACTGGTTAAGTCAGCTGAGCAGTTGACTCAATCACCAGCCGACTAGTAAAGTCAGCTGACCAGTCGGCTCACTCACCAGCTGACTCATTAAGTCAGCTCAACTGTCGACTCACTTGCTGACTGACTAGTTAAGACAGCTAATTGGTCGACCAACTAGCCAGCCACCTAGTTAAGTCAGCTAACCACTCGGCAGACAAGTCGGTCAACTTGTCAGCTGACAAGTAATCTCAGCTAACTAGTCAGTCGACTAGTTATGCCAGCTAACTAGTTGTTGAACTAATCGGCAGACTACTTAGGTCAGCAAACCAGCAGACAACTAGTTAGCTGAGCTAACTAGTGGCCCATCTCGTCATTCAGCACGTTGACTCAGCTAACTAGTCAGCTGACTAGTGGTCCAACTTGTCAAGCCAGCAAACAAATTGGCCAAGTAGTCAGTCAATGTGCTAAATGACCTAAGTTGTCAGCCAACTCATCAGCGAAAAAGTTAAGTCACCAGCTAACTCGTTAAACAACTAGTCAAGTCAGCTAGTTAACTCGATTTCCACCAAGTTAAAACAGTTGGCTAACTTGTTAACCAACTCGTTATGTCAGGTAGCTATCTCATTATCCACGTAGTTATGTCAGCTAGCTAAGTCAGCTAGTTAAATAGCTAGCAAGCTAAGTCAGCAATTTCAATAGTTAGCTAACAATTTAAGTCAGCTACTTAAGTCTGCTACCTAATTAGTTAGCTAATTATTAAATCAGCTAGCTATTCAGCTAGTTAAATAGTTAGCTAACTATTTAATTCTGGTAGTTATGTCAGCTAGCTAACTAGTTAAGTCAACCAGTTAAGTCAGCTAGCTAAGTCAGCTAGTTAAGTCATCTTCCTAAATTAATCAACTGGTTGATACAGCTAGCTAGTAAGGTAGTCAGATACATCAGCAGGTTGAGTCAGGTAGTTAGCTAGTCAATGGGTTAAATAAGCTGGTTGAGTCATCTAGCTAGCTAGTTAGCAAACGGGTTGACTCAGCTGGTTGAGTAGGCTAGCTAGCTAGTAAGCTAACGAATGAAT
>NW_007260406.1:0-7819 GCF_000164805.1 Carlito syrichta | reverse complement strand
GCTGAGCTGTTGGTTTGCTTGCTGGCTGACTACTTAAGGCAGTTCACCTGTCGGCTTACTTGTCGGTCAATTATTTAAGTTGGCTCACCAGTCGGCTCACTCACCAGCCGACTTGTTAATCCTTCTAACCTGTCAGCTCACTTACCAGCTGACTAAATTTGGGTGACTAGTCATCTCACTCATTGGTCAACTAGTTAAGTCAGCTCACCAATCGTCTCAATCGCAGGCTGACTGGTTAAGTCAGCTGAGCAGTTGGCTCAATCACCAGCCGACTAGTAAAGTCAGCTGACCAGTCGGCTCACTCTCCAGCTGACTCGTTAAGTCAGCTCAACTGTTGACTCACTTGCTGACTGACGAGTTAAGACAGCTAACCAGTCGGCCGACTAGCCGGCCATCTAGTTAAGTCAGCTAACCACTCGGCCGAGTAGTCGGCCAACTTGTCAGCTGACAAATAATCTCAGCTAACTAGTCAGCCGAATATTTAGGCCAACTAACTAGTTGGTGAACTAGTCGGTCGACTACTTAGGTCAGCAAACCCGGCAGACAACTATTTAACTGAGCTAACTAGTGGGCCAACTCATCATTCAACACGTTGACTCAGCTAACTAGTCGGCCGACTAGTGGTCCAACTTGTCAAGCCAGTTCAGAAGTTGGCCGAGTAGCCAACCAACGTGTTAAATGACCTAAGTTGTCAGCCGAATCATCAGCTAAAAAGTTATGTCACCTAGCTAACTCGTTAAACAAATAGTCAAGCCAGCTATTTAACTCGTTTTCCACCAAGTTAAAACAGTTGGCTAATTCGTTAACCAACTCGTTATGTCAGGTAGCTATGTCGTTATCCAAGTAGTTATGTCAACTAGCTAAGTCAGCTAGCTAAATAGCTAACTAGCTAAGTCAGCAATCTCAATAGTTAGCTAACTATTTAAGTCAGCTACTTGTCTGCTACCTAACTAGTTAGCTAATTATTAAATCAGCTAGCTATTCAGCTAGTTAAATAGTTAGCTAACTATTTAATTCAGGTAGTTATGTCAACTCGCTAACTAGTTAAGTCAGCTAGTTAAGTCAGCTAGTTAAGTCATCTTTCTAAATTAATCAACTGGTTAATACAGCTAGCTAGCTAGTGAGGTAGTGGGTTACGTCAGCAGGTTGAGTCAGGTAGTTACCTAGTTAATGGGTTAAATCAGCTGGTTGAGTCAGCTAGTTAGCTAGTTATCAAACGGGTTGACTCAGCTGGTTGAGTAGGCTAGTTAGCTAGTAAGCTAACGAGTTAAGTCAGCTAGATCAGTCAGCTAGCTATTGCTAACTAGTTGAGTCAGCTGGTTGTGTCAGCTAGCTAGCTTGTTAGCTAACGAGTTAAGTCAGATGATTAAGTCACCTAGCTAGCACATTAGATAATGAGTAAGCTAACTAGTTAGCTAGCTGGTTAACTCAGCTAGCTTGCTAGCCAGCTATTTAAGTTAGCTTGTTAGCTAGGTAGCTAGCTAGTTAGCTAAAAATTTAATGCAGCTGGCTAGCTAGGTAGTGAGCTTGTTAAGTCAGTTGGCTAGCTAGCTGGTTAGCTGATTAATTCAGCTACTTAATAGATCTGCCAAACCAATTGGCAAGGTAGGTAACTAGATAGTTAAGTCAGCTAGATATCTACCTGGCTACCTAGAGATGTCTGCAAGTTAAGTCAGCTGGCTAGCCAACTGGCTACCTGGTTAAGTCAGGTAGTTCAGTTAGCTGTCTAGCCAGCTGGCTACGTATGTATCTAGGTGTAAAAGTCAGTTTGCTAGTTAGCAGGATACCTGTTCAATGCACCTAGTTAATTCTGCTGGCTAGACTGCTGGCTAGGTAGGTAACTATCTATTTATCTGAGCTGGCTAGTCAGCTTTCTAGCATAAGTCACCTAGTGAAGTTAGCTGGCTAGCCATCTGGCTAGGTAGGCAGCCAGCTAGTTAAGTCAGCTGGCTACCAGCTGCCTAACTGGTTAAATCAGTTAATTAAGTCTGCTGGCTAGCTAGTTAAGTCAGCTAGCTGAGTCAGCTGGTGAGCTAGGCAGCTAGCTTGTTAAGACATCTAGATAAGTCAGCTGGCTAGTTAGTTAGCTAGCTAGTTAAATCTGCTAGTTAAGTCAGCTGGCTATCTTGTTAAGTCAGTTAGTTAAGTCAACTGGCTAGCCAGCTTCCTTTCAGGGTAGCTATGTAGTTAGGTCATCTGGCTAACCAGCTGGCTAGCTAGTTATATCACCTAGTTAAGTCTGTTCACTGGCCAACAGGTTAGCTAGATAGTTAAGTAGTTAACTCAGCTCACAAGCCAGTAGGCTATGTATGTATGTAGCTAAAGTCAGTTGGCTAGACTTTAGACTATCTAGTTATGTCAGCTAGATAAGTCAAATGGCTAGTAAGCTTTCAAACTAGGTAGATAGCTAGTTAAGCCTGCTGGCTAGCCAGCTGGCTACATCCTTAAGTCAGCTAGTTAAATCAGCTGGGTAGTCTGCTGGATAGCTAGGTAGCTAGGAATTATTTCAGGTGACTAGACAGCTGGGCCAGCTAGTTGTCAGCTACTTTAGTCAGTTGACTATTCAGCTGCATAGCTAGTTAAGTCAGCACATTAATTCAGTTGTCTAGCCAACTGGCTAGCTTGTTATAAATCTATTTATGTCAGATGGGCAGTCAGCTGGCTCGCTAGTTTTTCAGCTAGTTAAGTCAGCTGGCAAGGTATGAAACTAGCTAGTTAAGTCAGCCAAATATGTCAGGCTAGCTAGTTGTCAGCTAGTTAAGTCAGCCAACTAGCCAGCTTGCTAGCTAGGTAGCTGGCCAGTTATGTCAGCAGTCTAGCAAGTTGACTAGCTAGTTAAGTCACCTAGTTAAGTCAGCTGATTAATTCACCTAGCTAGCATGTAAGATAACGACTAAGCTAACTAGTTATCTACCTTGTTAAGTCAGCTAGCTAGCAAGACAGCTAACATTTGTCAACTTGTTAGTTAGGTAGCTAGCTAGTTAGATATCTATTTTAGTCAGCTGGCTAACTAGGTAGCTAGCTAGTTAGTTAACCATTTAAGTCAGCTGGCTAGCTAGGTAGCTACTAGTTAAGTCAGTTACTTAATTCAGCTGGCTAACCAGAAGGCTAGCTAGGTAGTGAGCTAGTTAAGTCAGTTGGCTAGCCAGCTATAGCTGGTTAATTCAGCTAGTTAAGAAAACTCATTAGCCAACTGGTTAGGTAGGTAGCTAGCTAGTTAAGTCAACTAGATACCTAGCTGGCTATCTAGTGATGTCAGTGAGTTAAGTCAGCTGGCTAGCCAACTGGCTAGCTGCTTAAGTCAGCTAGTTTAGTCAGCTGTTTAGCCAGCTGGCTAGGTAGGTAGCTAGCTAGATAATTCAGCTTTCTAGCCAGCAGGATAGTTGTTCAAGTCAGCTAGTTATCTTAGCTCACCAGCCTGACTACGTTGATAGCTAGCAAGTTAAGTAAGGTCGCTAAGCAGCTTGTTAGCTTAAGTCAGCTGGCTTGCCAGCTGGCTAGATAGGTAGCCATCTGGTTAAGTCAGCTAGTTAAGTCAGATGGCAACCAGCTGGATAGCAATTTATATCAGCTAGTTATGTCACCTGGCAATCAGTAGGCTAGCTTGTTAAGTCAGCACATTAAGTCATTTGGCTCTTCAGTTGGTTAAGTAGTTAAAAACCTAGTTAATTCAGATGGCTAGCCATTTTTCTAGCTAGTTATTTTAGCTAGTTAAGTCAGCTGTCCATCTACAAAGCTAGTTACATAAGTAAGCTAGTTATGGCAGCTAGGTATCTAGTTAAGTGAGTTATGTTGTTAAGCTGGCTAGCTAGATAGGTAGGTAGGTATCTAGCTAGCTAATTCAGCTGTTAAGCCAGCTGGCTAGCTAGTTAAGTCAGCTAGTAGAATCAAATGGCCAGCTAGTTTAGTCAGTTAAATCAGCTTGCAAACCAGCTGCCTAGCAGCGTATTTAGCTAGTTATGTGAGCTGGCTAGCTAGCTGGCTAGCAAGTTAAGTCACCTAGTTAAGTCAGATCGCTGGCCAGCAGTTTAGCTTGGTAGTGAGGGAGTTAAGTCAGTTGGCAAGCCAGTGGGAAATGTTGGTAGTTAGCTAGTTAAATCAGCTGGCTAGCCATCAGGCTAGCTAGTTATGTCAGCTAGTTAAATCAGCTGGCTGTATAACTGTCTAGCTAGGTAGCTAGCTAGTTAAGTCTGCTGGATAGCCAGTTAGCTACTTTGTTAAGTCAGGCAGTTAAGTTAGCTGGCTAGGCAACTGGTTAGCTAGTTAGCTAGGAAATAAAATCACCTGGATAGACAGCTGGCCAGCTAGTTAAGGCAGCTTGTTTAGTCAGCTGGCTAATCAGTTGGCTAGCTAGTTAAGTCAGCTCGTTAAATCAGTTGTCTAGCCAACTGGCTATCTAGTTACAAAGCTTGTTACATGAGATGTGTAGTCGTCTGTCTCACTAGTTATTTCAGCTAGTTAAGTCAGCTGAGTATCTAGGCAGCTAGCTAGTTAAGTCAGCTTTATTTGTCAGCTAGCTAGCTAGTTAAGTGAACTAGTTAAGTCAGCTAGCTATATGATAGCTAGCTAGGAGATAGCAAGTTAGATCAGCTATTTAAGTCAGCTGGCTAGCTAGGTAGCTAGCGAGTTAAGTCAGCTTTTTAATTCAGCTGGGTAGCTAGTTGTCAGTTAGTTAAGTCAGCTGGAGAGCCAGCTGCCAAGCAGGATAGATAGCTTTAAGTCAGTTGGCTAGCCAGCTGACTAGCTAGTTAATTCACGTACATAACACAGCTCGCTGTTCAACAGGATAGCTAGGTAGTTGGGTAGTTAAGACAGCTTGCAAGCCAGTGAGCTAATTAGGTATGTAGATAGTTAAGTAAGCTGGATGGTCATCCAGCGTCTAGATATGTCAGCTAGTTAAGTCAGCTAGCTATCCAGTTGTCTATCTAGGTAGCTAGCTAGTTAAGCCTGTTGGCTAGCCTGCTTGCTAGCTACGTAGCTAGGCAATTAAGGCATCTGGCTAGCCAGCTGGCTAGCTAGATAGCTAGCTAGTTATGTCAGCTGTCTAGTCAGCTTGCTAGCTAGTTAAGTCACCTAGTTAAGTCAGCTGACTAGCCAGCTGGCTAGTTAAGTAGCTTGCTAATTAAGTCAGCTGGATAGACAGCTGGCTAGCTAGATAAGTCACCTAGTTAATTCAGCTGGATAGCCAATTGACTAGCTAAGTAGCAAGCAAGCTAATTCAACTGGCTAGATAGCAGGACAGCTAGTTAAGACAGCTAGTTAAGTCAGGTGGCTAGCCAGCTCTCTAGCTTGGTGGTGACATAGTTAAGTCTGTTGCCTAGCCAGCTCTGGCTAGCTAATTAAGTCAGCTAGTTAAGTCACTTGCTGTCCAGGTGGCTAGAGAGGTAGAGAGCTACTTAAGTCAGCTGTCTAGCCAGCTTGGTAGCTAGGTAGCTAGCTAGTTGTGTCAGCTGTCTAACCAGCGGCCTAGCAAGTTTAGTCACCTAGTTAAGTCAGCTGACTAGCCAGATGGCTAAGTAGGTAGCTTGATAATTAAGTCAACTGGCTAGACATCTGGCTAGCTTTTTGTCACCTATTTAATTCAGCTTGATAACTGGCTGGCTCACTGTGTAGCAAGCTAGTAAATTCAACTGGCTAGAAAGCAGGCCAGCTCGTTATGAGAGCTTGTTAAGTCAGCTAGCTAGCAAGCTGGCTAGCTAGTTATTGACCTAGTTAAGTCAGTTGTCTAGCCAGCTTGCTAGTTAATTGCCAGCTAGTAAAGTCAGCTGCTATCCAGGTGGATAGAGAGGGAGAGAGCTAGTTAAGTCAGCTGGCTTGCCAGTTGGAAATCTGGTTAAGTCAGCTAGATTAGTCACCTGGCTGGTCAGCTGCCTAGATCATTAATCAACTAGTGAAGCCAACTGGCTAACCAGCTAGCTAGGTAGTTAATTCATCTTATTAAGTCTGTTGCCTAGACAGCTTGCTAGCTCGTTAAAAAGCTAGTTAAGTCAGATGGCTAGACAACTGTCTATCTAGCTATTTCAGCATGTTAAGTCAGCTGGCTAGCTAGTTAGCTAGTTAAGTCAGCTATTTATGTCAGCTAGCTAGCTAGTTAAGTCAGATTGTTAATTTGGCTAGTTAGCTAGCTAGCTAACTAGTTATTTCAGCTTTTATAGTCATCTTGCTAACTAGATAGCTACCTAGTTAAGTCAGCTAGTAAAGTCAGTTGACTAGCTAGTTATGAAAGCTAGTTAAGTCACCTGGTTAGCCAGTTGCCTAGTTGTTTGCTAGCTATTTAATTCAGCTGGTTAGACAGCTGGCTAGCTAGTTAAGTCACCTAAATAAATCAGCTCGCTAGTCAACTGCTTAGCTAGGTAGCTAGTAAGTCAGCTGGAAAGCCAGCGGATACATTGGTAGCTGGCTAGTTAAGTTGGCTGGCTAGCCACCTGGCTAGTTAGTGATTTCAGCTACTTAAGTCAGTTGTCTAACCAGCTGTCTAATTAGTTAAGTCAACTAGTTTTGTCAACTGGCTAGCCAACTGGCTAGTTGCTTCAGTCAGCTAGTTAATTCAAGTGGCTAGTCATCTGGCAAGCTAGGTAGCTAGTGAGTTAAGTCAGCTGGCTAGCCAGCTGGCTAGCTGGGTAAGGCAACTAGTTAAGTCAGTTGGCTAACCATCTGTCTAGGTAGGTAGCTAACTAATTAAGTCAGCTGGCTAGCCGGCTGGCTAGCTAGTTAAGTCAGTGAGTTAAGTGAGCTGGTTAGGCGTCAGGCTAGCTAGGTGCCTGGTTGTTAAGCCAGCTGGTTAGCTGCATGTCTATCTAGTTAAGTCCACTAGTTACATCAGCTGGTTAGCTGCCTGGTTATCTATGTGGCTAGCAAGTAATACCAGCTGGTTAGCAGGCTGGTCAGGTATGCGGCCTGCTAGTTAAGCCAGCTGGCTAGCTGACTGACCAGCAGGGTGTCTGGCTAGTTAAGCCAGCTTGTCATCTGACTGTCCAGACATCCGACTGGCAATAAAAAGCAAGCTGTCTATCCGGCTGGTCAGACCGCTAGCAAGCTAGCTAGCTGCCTAGCCAGAAAGCCAGCCAAGTAACTAGCTAGTTAAGCCAGTTAACTATCTAGTCAGCTAGTTATGTCAGCTAGCTAGCCATCTAGCATTTAAGTCAGGCAGCAAGTGAGCTAACAAATCATCTAGCTAGCTAAGTCAGCTAGCTAGTCAGGTTGCTTGTCAGCTCTCTAGTTAAGTCAGCTAGTGAGTCAGCTTTACTATCTAGTCAGCTAGATAGTAAAGTCAGTTAGCCAGATAACTAGCCAGTAAGTAGCTAGTTAAGTCAGCTATCTAGAAAGATAGATAGCCCCTTTGCTAGCTAGTTATGTCAGCCTGATAGTCAGCTAGCTAGTTTAGTCAGCTAGTAAATAAGCTAGTTACTTAGCTAACTAGTTGGCTACCATCTCAGCTAGCTGGTCAGCTATCTAGTAGGCTCTCTCTCTTTCCATCAGGTCAGCTAATTAGTCAGCTCACTCACCAGCCAGCAGACAAACTCACTTGTTGACTTGCTTGCAGGCCAACAGGACAGTTAACTAGTCAGCTTGCTTGCCAGTCATCTAGTTAAGTCAGCTCACCGGTAGGATCTCTCACCAGCTTAGTAGTTAAGGCAGCTCACCCTTTGTCTCACTTGCTGGCCGAGTAGTTAAGTTGGCTCACCTGATGGCTCACTTGCAGGCTGACTAGGTAAGTCTTCTGACCTGACAACTCACTTGCCAGCCAACTAAAGTCAGCCGACCAGTCAGTTCATTCGCTGGCAGACTAATTCAGCTGACCAGTTGGCTCATTCACTGG
>NW_007260405.1:2870-7548 GCF_000164805.1 Carlito syrichta | reverse complement strand
AACTTTTTGAAGTAGAAAACATATATTGCCAATAAATATTATAAAGCCACCTCTGACAACTTGAGAGAGGAGATCTGAATGTATACAAAAATAGTATTATAAGAGATGATGCTTGAAAAATAAAGATAATTCCAAGACTTCAAACCTAAGTGTTAAGAGGGGATTTATGATTAGGAGGGGAGCAGGCTTTAGAAAATTGCTACCTAGAATAGTTCTGTGCTTGTTAAACTTGAGGTACCAGAAGATATCCATATAATTAATCAGAGAAACTCCATCCTGGAGTTAATCAGAGAAATTGGCCTGAACACATATAGAAGTAATAACTATGCAAACCTGGTAAAATGGATGAAGTTGCCAAGTAAAGAATGGGAATGAGAAGGAAAGAAGATGGGGGAAGAAGGTTATGGTCACCTACATCAGAAATTAGTCAAAGGAGGAGAACTGAGGAGGAACAAGTGGCAGAGTTGTCACAAAGCATCGCAGCTTACAAAGAAGGAGTCTCAAAAAGAGGGTGGCAGAAAACCAACCTAGCACTCTTAAATAAACAAGGTAGTTGGAAATGCATATTTTGTTATCACTCTTTTGTTTACTTCTTCATGATATTTTCATAGGCCAGCACTTTTTCTCTAGAAATCTCCCCCAGCACCACTTACAAGTTGTAGTATCTGATTGCCTTCTTCCTTGCTAGATTGTAATTTTGTTAAAGAAGGGTTTAGACACACAACGAGCCCATATCTAAAGTGTTCCTGTTCCAAATGTTCCTGTCACAGTTCATTCAATTAAAATAAAAAATCAGTCTTCCAGTTAAGGGAAGTAATTTTCTCTCACCAAAGGTATATCTCTGTATTCTCTTATTTACCATACTTCTATTCCTAGAGTATCTATTTTTTTTTTGAGTTGGAGTCTCACTGTTGCCCAGGATGGAGTGCAGTGGCACACTCATGGCCACAACAGCCTCAACCTGCTGGGCTTTGGCAATCCTTTCACCTCAACCTTCCAAGCAATTGGAAAAACAGATGCATGCCACCACGCCTGGATAGTTTTTATTATTTATTGTAGAGACAAGGTCTCATCAAGTTGCGCAGGCTGGTCTCGAACCCCTCTGTTCAGACAATCTTTTCACCTCGGCTGGCCTCCCAAAGAGCTGGGATTACAAGCTGAGCCACTGTGCCCAACTGAGTATCTATTTTTAAAGTGTCATTTTCAGAAATTAAAAAGTAACTGATAAAATATGTGTATTAAAGGTTTTATTCATCTCATGAATTATATAATGTTGCTTGTATGTAGGTGTTTTAGTCCATTTTGCATTGCCATAAAGAAATACCTTTGGCTGGGAAATGTGTAAATAAAAGAGGTTTCTTCTGGCTCAAGGTTCTGCAGACCATACAAGAAACATAATACAAGCATCTGCTTCTGGTGAGGCCGCAGGAAGCTTATAATCTTGGTGGACGGTGAAGAGGGACCAGGTGTGTTGCATGACAAGAGTGAAAGCAAGAAAGAGAAGGGGGCTGTCAGGCTTTTTCAAACAACCAGCTCTTGTGGAAACTGAGAGAGTGAGAACTCACTCATCATGTGGGGAGGCACAAAGCCATTAATGAGGGAGCCACCATCATGATCCAAATACCTCCCACTAGGCCATACTCCCAACAGTGGGGACTCCATTTCAACATGATTTTTAGAAGGGACACATTTCCAAACTACATCAGTAGCCAATGCTTGTCCGTAAAAGAAGACCAGGATCAAAAGCAAGGGTGAAAGAAAAATAATAAACTTTTAATCACCTGAATGTGACTTTGGACTGGCATTCGACTTTTAAAATTCCTGAGGTCTTGTGTGTTTCTTCTAAGGCAAAAAGCATTCTTGGTAAAACTTGATTCAGATGGAATAAGGAAACAGTCTTAGACAAACAGTGTGAGATTCTAGAACTGCATTTGCATTTTTCCACAGAACGACTGCGAAAGTCAAGTAAGATAATGTATGGGAAACCCAAATTATAAAGTACTAAATTATTGGACATCTATGAGGAGTCACTGTTTCTCCCAAGCTAGCTGTTTCCCAGGTGTCTTACTCACCTGGGATTCAAATCCATTCAGAGAACTAAAAGACTAGAGCCAACAGTTTATTTTACGCTTGTAGGTACATTTATAGGTCCTGCCATAAAATTTATTATCATTGTGCATGTTAGGTGCCCCGTTTTACACTTATTTTAAATTCATTACTTTTCAGCCCATATTACGTTACTTAGTTCCCTTCCCCATAAAGCAATACAACTTCTGCTGTATTTCACCCTTAAAGTGCTAGCATTTTAGTTTATGCTGTTGATACTCATTCACAAAGCAAGTTCAATCAACAAAAATGAAGCTGTTATATGAATGCCAAACCATTAATAAGAGTGTTTAATTTCATTGGAAGAAAGAAAACGGTGGTTTATCTTTGAGAATAATTGGTGTTTAAAATGATAAAATAGTTTATTTTTGTTTTTAAAAGCAGGGTTTATTGAAGACAAAAAAGCTCCCCAAATGGGAGGACACCTGAGGGGGTTGATTTTTAAAGTGGCAAAATTTTGAATTATTCTTAGATGAGTACATAGAGTGTTTACTGAATCTTTCCTTCTTTTTTTGAGTTAGAGTCTCACTCTGTCACCCAGACTGGAGTGCAGTGGCATGCTCACAGCCACCCCAGTGTCGACCTGCTGGGCTAAGGTAATTCTACTGCCTCAGCCTTCCAGGTAGCCGAACTACAGGTGCATGCTACCATGCCTGGCTAACTTAAAAAAAAATTTTTTTTCAACAATATATTATAGAGATGAGGTCTCACCAAGTTTCCCAGGCTGGTCCCAAATGCCTGGGCTAAGGTAAGTGCTGGAATCACAGGCTTGAGCCACCATGCCCAGTTAGATACTTTCAACAATGGAACAAAAAGCATATAGTTGTTGCAGTTTGACATTTGCATCTGCCTTTCTCATATATTATCTTGAAAACTATTTAAATTTCTTCCCGTCCCTGTTCTTTTCTACTCCAGCATAGATTATTGTATTTTACACTCTTTAAGTTATGTCTTCTAAGTGAGTAGGCTTTGGGGCCACAAATGAGCCAGTTGACATCTATGAAATGACTGCAGATGTGATGAGTCCTGGGCATCACACATCCCATTGGCCTTGGATACAATGATTTGTTTTATGTTGCCTGTACTAAGATATTACCAGAAAGAAGGCAATTCCTTCTTAATTCCAATAAATTTTATTGCCATTGTAGGATTTGGCTTTATAGTTCTTTGCCTGCTCTGTCTTCCTCTCATTTCCTTTCATACTCTAAACTCTTGTTTTGGCCTGAGATGAAAGGACCAATTCTTTGGGGAAAAATAAATAAGTGACATAAAACATTAAAATAATTCAAGCTTGGTTCAGTTGAAGGGTTTACAGTCACAGAGTATCATTCTTTACTTTTACCACCGCATGTTAACTTATGTTAATATTCAAGTGATGAAAATATCACTCACTTTATAAACATCAAATAAACATCTTACCAGAATTTTAGAGTATCATGATGCAAAGCATTTTAGACATGTTGCAGTTTTATTTAACAACCTCCAAAAGTCTTTTCTACTTCAGAATTTGACAGTATAAGAGTAACATTTTTTTCTGTGTGATTCTTTAAGAATAAATGTATTTCAGACTCTCAGATAACTAGACATGACAAATAACACAGATCAAGACAGTATAATATTAGTCATTGGTGAGACAATCTCTTTGACCTTGAAAAAGTTTGAAGGTATTTCATATATCACAATGAGAATAGATGCTCCTTCTTAGTAAGTAGTGGAATTCCAGGTAAATTGGACTTTTTCCTTGATAAATAAAATTTCATTTCTTAAAGTAGCCTACTGTGTCTCTTAAGAATAGAATTAGATAAGGTTTGAAGAAGACCACAAGAGAAAGTTTTGTACTCATTTTACAAAAAATAGTACCTAATGGATAGGGTATGAGACATACATCAGGAAATATAAAATTTGGAAAAAATAATTTGAGCTGATTCTGATCATAAAGTATATACAGAGAAAATTAGAAGCACCACACATAGCAATGAGTTACTTTTATTATACTTTTAGACAGTCAATGAAACAAAACATGGTGTGGCTGTTCTTTGTATCTTAGACACCATCATGAGATAATCAGGCAACATAAATCAGGCAAATAAACAGGCGATAATGTCCATCATTGTTGAAATGGTCAAAAGCAAAACAGTTTTCAGTTTGCAATACTAAAATCTTTTGCCTCCTTGCTTAAATTTTTAAGCATTTTATTATTTTTTATACTATTGTTCCTGAAATTGTTTTCTTAATGTCCTTCATTGTTCAATGTTAGTGTAGAAAAACAATTGATTCTTATCTGTTGATTTTGTATCCTCTAACTTTACTAAATTCATTTATTATTTCTAACAGTTTTTTAGGCTATTTTAAGCTTTTTTTCCATATAAGATAATGTGGTCCAAGAACATAAATAATTTACCTTTCTCGTTTTCATTTTGAATGTCTTTCTGAATTTCTTCTTGTCTACTCACACTGGCTACTACTGTCAGTGTTACATTAAAAAGTAGTAAAACTGGGCATCTTTGTCTTGCTCCTCATCTTACAGAAAACCCTTTCAGTCTTTCAACATTAAGTGTGATATATGACCTAT
>NW_007260405.1:0-2385 GCF_000164805.1 Carlito syrichta | reverse complement strand
TATTCTATATTATTCAATATTTTGAGAGAGTTTAAGAACTGGTATTGAATATTCTTTAATGGTTTGATAAAATTCACCAGGCATGTCATTTGGTTGAGATATTCCCACCTAGGTGATAAGCCCAGAACAGGATATGAAGGGTTTTTTGTTCTCTTGGTAAAGAGGTGTTCCTGACCCAAAGTCCATTCTAACATGGCCAGGTAGGAGTCAAATGACTGCATGCACAAGAGTGCCTGTTCCAACAGTGACCAACTCCCTCAGCTTTTGTTTATCTGGGAATGTCTTAATTCTCCCTCATATTTTGGTGGATAGTTTTGTTGGATATCATATTCTTCACTGACAGACTTTAAAAAAAAATACTTTAAACATATCATCCCACTGCCTTTTGACCTACAAGTTTTCTAATAAGAAATCCACAGTTAATCTCATAGAGGCTTCCTTGTACATGTCAAGTCAATTTTCTCTTGCAGCTTTCAAGATTTTTTTTGGACTTTCAACAATTTGATTGGAGTATGCCTTGTGTGGGTCACTTTGGATTTATCCTACTTCAACTTCACTCATTTTATTGTATTTGTATATCCATTTCTTTATGTTTGGGAAGTTTTCATCCATAGTTTCTTAAAATATGCTTTCTTCCCCTTTCTTTCTCTTTTCTCCTATGGTAATCCTATAATACATATTTATGTTCACACAATGGTGCCCCATAAGGTTCTTAGGCTCTGTTTACCTTTATTCATTCTTTTTTCTTTTTGCTCTGGAGACTCAACAATTATAAATGACATACCTTCAAGTTTACTGGTTCTTTCTTCTGCCTGATCAAGACTATTGTTGAACCATTATAGTGAACTTTTTGATTCAGTTATTCTACTTTTTGGGTTTAAAATGTTTATTTATTTTAAATACTTTCTAAACTAATCTCTGTTGATAGTCTCATTTTGTTTATAAAATGTCTTCCTAAGTTTGTTTACATGTTTGTCCATGTTATCTTTCAGCTCACTGATCATACTTCAAACAATTGTTTTAACATCTTTATCAAGTATTTCAAGCCCTGTTGTTCTTTAAGATCAGCTTCTGGTGATTTGTTTTCTTCCTTTGAAGGGGCTGTGCTTTCCTGTTTCTTTGCATGCCTTTTGATTTTTTGTTGAAAATTGAACATTTGGCAAAAACAGGCTTGTCTCCCAGTCTGTGTAGATTGGTGGCTGTTCAGGGGAAGAATGTACCTAATCATCCTGCCATAAAGGTACAGGCTCCTCTCACACTTTTTCTGGACATGCATCTTCCCTGGGCTTGTGTGCATGCTTTTGTTCTAGTTCTTCACATGAAAAGTTTTTATACGTCTTAATTTCTCCCAGAGTTACGTCGTTGCTTCTTCTCAGAAGTCTTAGAAATGCTATTGTATTTCCCTGTCTGATCCCCAGTGGGTCTACTGGCTCCTAAGCTCTCACCCGCCATGGTGCCCACACTGCTTTCAATGGCCTTGAACCTACTATTCAAACCCTGCCACCATGATAATCAGGTTTTCAAATCAGGCAAGACAGAAACCAGTCTCTTATGCAACTTCCACACAAGCCAGAAAGGTAAAAGCAAGTTCCACTCTTTTCTTTCCATCCCGAGTCAGGAACTGGGAATTGGGTATTTTCCTCTTGACCACACCACACTGTGATAAAGAAGAGATGGGATAAGGGAAAGTCAAATGCCATGAGATATCCTACTGTTCTGAGTGAGTATTTTTTTTTCTTGATTAGGCATTTGCTTTGTTGCAAAAAATCTTCTTAATTGGTTTTTAGAATTCTAACAAACCTACTTTGCTCCATATATTGTTTTTTATTTTACAGTTTCTTGGGGACAGTGAGGACCTGGATATCTCTAGTCTGCTTTTTTTAGACATGTCTTTGATGAATCACATAAGTTAATAAAATCAGAAAAAGGGAAAATTTTGAAATGTAAGTGAACAATATCTTAAGAAGAATAATTTGGACAATGACATGAATATTTATCTTTCCCCTTTTAGCAAAAATGTTTCCACACTATAAATAGAGCTCTGTGTCTCAGAGAATGCCAGAGCAGAGATATTTTAATATTGGAACCTTCTTAGTGTTCAGATTTATCCACATATGCTTGATTTCTGAGCAGTATCTCACTTCAGAGTTATTCATTACCTATTTCCAAAAAAAAAAATCAGTAACTTCCAGTTAGTTGTCTCACTGTGCCAAACATCTGTTGATTTACATCCACATTCAGGCACTGGCCCAAACTCTCTCCTGGCTGGGCTTCCTCCTCTCATATTCTGTTCAATGAAGGCCCTCAAGCCTTTTCTACCCATAGCAGAGTTGCTGTGAAAAAGTGGCATGAGATCCTACTTATTTGTTCATTGTCTTGATCCTT
>NW_007260404.1:1231-13689 GCF_000164805.1 Carlito syrichta | reverse complement strand
CGAGTGGCTAGCTGCATAGCTATAAAATTAAGTCAGCTGGCTAACCAGCTGGCTAGCTATTTAAGTCAGCTTGTTAATTCAGCCTGCTAAGTGGCTTGCCAGCTAGGTAGCTAGCTACTTATGTCAACTGTATAGCCATCTGACTAGAGAGTTAAGTCACCTAGATAAGTCAGCTGACTAGCCCGCTGGCTAGCTATATAGCTTGCTATTTAAGTCAGCTGGCTAGACAGCTTGCTAGTTAGATAAGTCACATAGTTAATTCAGCTAGATAGACAGCTGGATAGCTATGTAGGAAGCTACACAATTCAACTGGTTTGGAAGCAGCTCAGCTAGTTAAAAAAGCTGGTTAAATCAGCTGGCTAGCCAGCTGACGAGCTAGGTAGTGACCTAGTTACGTCAGTTGGCTGGCCAGATGGCTAGCTAATTAAGCCAGCTAGTTAAGTCAGCTGGCTATCCAGGTGTCTAGAGATGTGGAGAGCTATGTTAGTCAGCTGGCTAGGCAGCTGGATAACTAGTTAAGTCAGCTACTTTAGTCACCTGGCTGGCCAATTGCCTAGCTCGTTTATCAAGTAGTTAATTCAGCCTGCTTACCAGCTTCCTAGCTTGCTAAGTCACCTCGTTAAGTCAGTTGGCTAGCCTGCTCGCTTGCTAGTCAAAAAGCTAGTCATTGCAGATGGCTAGACAGCTGACTCATTAGATATTTCAGCTAGTTAAGTCTTTTAGCTAGGTAGGTAACTAGCTAGTTAAGTCAGCAATTTGTGTCAGCTGGCTAGCTGGTTAAGGCAGATAGTTAAGACACTAGCAAGCTAGCTATCTAGCTAGGTAGCTATCTAGCTAGGTAGCTATCTAGCTATTTCAGATGGTTAAGTCATCTGACTATTTAGGAAACTAGCTACTTAAATCATCTAGTTGAGTGAGCTGTTTAGCTAGCTAATCAGTTTGTTAAGGCAGCTGGCTAGCAAGCTGCCTAGCTGGGTATCTAGCTAGTTAATCAGCTGGCTAGCCAGCTGGTTATCTATTAGCTAGGTTCTTAAGTCAGCTGTCAAGCCAGCTGGATACATAGGTAGCTACCTATTTAAGTCAACTGGCTAGCCACCTGGCTAGCTAAGGATGTCGGCGAGTTAAGTAAGCTGGCTAGCCAGCTGGCTAACTATTTAAATCAGGTAGTTGAGTCAGCTGCCTATCCAGCTGGCTAGCATGTTAAGTCAGGTAGTTAATTCAAGTGGCTATCCAACTGGCCAGCTAGGTAGCTACATAGTTAACTCAGCTGTCTAGCCAGCTGGCTAGCTGTTAAAGTCAGCTAGTTAAGTCAGCTGGCTAACCACCTTGTGAGATACGTAGCTAGCTAATTACGTCAGCTGGCTAGCTGGTTGGCTAGCTAGTTAAGTCAGCGTGTTAAGTGACCTGGCTAACTTCCTGGCTAGATAGGTGGCTAGCTAGTTAAGCCAGCTGTCTAGCTGGATGGCTATCAACTTAAGTCCACTAGTTAAGTTAGCTGGTAAGCCGGCTGTCTAGCTAGGTCTCTGGCAAGTTAAGCTGGCTGATTAACTGGCTGGTCAGGTAGGTGAACAACAAGTTCAGTCAGCTGACTAGTCAGCTGATGAGAAGGGTGGCTGGCTATTTAAGCCAGCTGGCTATCTGACAGTCCAGCCAGTCGCCTGACTATTTAAGCCAGCAGGCTAGCCTTCTGGTCCTCCCATTAGCTAGGTAACTGACTGTCTAGCCAGCTACCCAGCCAGGTAGCCAGCTAGGTAAGCCAGTTGGCTAGCCGTCTAATCAAAACTGTAGCTAGCTAGTTATGTCAGCTGGCTATCCAGCTAGCCAGCCAACTAGCTAGTCAACTAGTAAAGTCAACTAACTTGCCAGTTAGCTAGTTAAATCAGCTAGCATGTCAGCTAACAATTCAGCTAGCTAGTTAAGTCAGCTAGCTAGTCAGGTTGCTACTCAGCTAGCCAGTTCATTCAGCTAGTTATTCAGCTAGATTGTCAGCTAGATAGTTCAGTCATCTACCCAGTTAGCTAGCCAGATAGCTAGCTAATCAAGTCAGCTAGCTAAACAGCTAGATAACTTGCTTGCTGGCTAGTTATGTCAGCTAGATAGCCAGCTTGCTAGTCAGCTAGCTAGTTATGTCAGCTAGCAAATCAGCTAATTACTTAGCTAACTAAACTGCTAGACACTCAACCAGCTGATCAGTTATCTAGTAACCTCGATGTCTTTCCATCAGGTCAGCTAACTAGTCAGCTCACTTGCCTGCCAACTAATTAGTAAATTAGTCAGCTCACTCCCTGCCAACAGGTCAATTACTTGTCAGCTCACTCACAGGACAACACGTCAGCTAACTAGTGGGCTTGCTCACCATTGGACTTGTTAAGTCAGCTCACTCGTTGGCTTGCTCATTGGCTGACTAGTTAAGGCAGCTCTCCCACCAGCTCACTTGATGGCTGACTGGTTAAGAGGGCTCACCTGTCAGCTCAATTACTGGATGACTAGTTATGTCTTCTGACCAGTCAACTCACTAGCCAGCTGACTAAAGTCAGTTGACCAGTTAGCTCACTTGCAAGATGAATAGTTAAGTCAGCTAAACAGTCAGCTCACTCACCAGCCGACTAGTTAAGTCACCTGAACAGTTGACTCACTGGCAGTCTGGATAGTTAAGTCAGCTGACCAGTCAGCTCACTTGCCGACCAACTAGTTAATTCAGCTGACCAGCTGGCTAACTCGCCAGCTGACTAGTTAGGTAAGCTAAGTGGTCGGCCAAGTAGCGAGTCAACTAATTATTTCACATAACCAATTGGCCGACTAGTTGGCCAAATTGGGAGCTGAGAAGTTAGCTCTGCTAACTAGGAGACCAAATAGTTAGGTCAGCCAACTAGTCAGCCAAATAATTGGCCGACTGATTAGGTCAGGAAACAGCCAGCCAACTAGTTAATCGTGCTAACTAGGGGCCAACTCATCAGTCAACTCGTTGCCCAAGCTAACTATCGGCCGACTATTGGGCCACCTTGTTAAGCCAGGTAATAAGTAGGCCGAGTAGTCAGCCAACGTGTTAAACCAGTTAACTAGCCGGGTGATTGGTCAGCCAACAAGTTAAGAAACCTTGCTAGCTCATTATCCAACTAGTTAAGTCAGCCAGTTAACTCATTTATCAACTACTAAAACAGTTAGCTAACTGGTTAACCAACTCATTACATCAGCTAGCTATCTAGTTAGCCAACTCGTTAAGTCAGCTAGCTAAGTAAGCTAGCTAACCCGCTGGCTAGTTAAGTTAGCTAGTCAGTCAGCTAGCTCACTAGTTAGCTAACTATTAAGTCAGCTTCCTAAGTCTGCTACCTAATTAGTTAGGTAATTAGATAAGTCAGCTAGTTATTCAGCTAGGTAAATAGTTAGCTAACTATTTATTTCAGGTAGTTAAGTGAGCTAGATAACTAGTTAAGTCAGTCAGTTAAGTCAGTTAGGTAAGTCAACTAGTTAAGTCAAATTTCTTGTTTAGTAAGCTGGTTAAGACAGCTAGTTAGCTAGTGAGATAATGGGTTAAGTCAGCAGGTTGTGTCAGGTAGATACTTAGGTACCTAATGGGTTAAGTCAGCTGGCTTAGTCAGCTAGCTAGCTGGTTCGCATACTGGTGGAGTCAGCTGGTCGAGTAGGCTAGCTAACTAGTTAACTAATGAGTTAGTCAGCAGGATGAGTCAGCTAGATAGCTCGTTAGCTAACGAGTTAAGTTAGATAATTAAGTTATCTAGCTAGCACGTTAGATAATGTGTAAGCTAAATATTTAGCAAGCTGGTTAAGTCAGCTAGCTAGCTAGGCAGCTAACTATTTAAGTCAGCTCGCTAACTGGTAGCTAGCTAGTTAGCTAAGTATTTAAGTCAGCTGGAAAGCTAAATAGCTACCTAGTTAGCTAACTATTTAAGTCAGCTGGAAGCTAGGTAGCTAGCTGGTTTAGGCAGGTAGTTAAGTCAGCTGGCTTGCTAATTAGTGAGCTAGTTTAGACAGTTGGTTAGCCAGCTGGATAGCTGGTTAATTCAGCTAGTTAAGAGAACTGGCTTGTCAACTGCAAAGGTAGGTACCTAACTAGTTAGTCAGCTAGATGTCTAAATGGCTAGCTAGTGATGTCAGCGAGTTAAGTCAACTGGCTAGCCAACTAACTTGCCGGTTAAGTCAGTTAGTTTAGTCAGCTCTCTAATCAGCTGACTAGGTAGGAAGGTAGCTAGATAGATCAGCTTGCTAGCTGTTCAATTCACCTAGTTGATTCAGCTTGCCTGCTGGCTAGGTAGGTGGCTAGCTAGTTAAGTCAGCTGGTTAGCCAGCTTGCTAACTTATGTCATCTAAGTAATTCAGATGACTAGACAGCTGACTACCTGTTTAAGTCAGCTGGTTAAGTCAGCTGGCAACCAGCTGCCTAGCTAGTTAGGTCAGTTGGCTATACAGCTGGCTAGCTAGTTAAAAAGCTACTTAAGTCAGGTGATTAGTCATCTGGTTATGTAATTATTACAGCTAAGTAAGTCAGCTGGTCTTCTATGAAGCAAGCTACATAAGACAGCTAGTTATGTCAGCTATCTAGCTGGTTAGGTCAGCTAGTTAAGCCACCTGAATAGCTACCTGGTTAAAGCAGCCAGCTAAGTCAGCTTGCTAGCTAGTTAAGTCAGTGATATAAGTCAGCTGGCGAGCCAGCTGACTAGCTGGTTAACTAGCTACTTAAGTCAGCTGACTAGCCTGTTAACTAGTTAATTAAATAACCTAGTTAAGTCAGCTCAATAGCCAAATAGTTAGCTAGGTATCTAAGTAGTTAAGTCAGGAGGAAAGCCAGCAGGCTATGTAGGAGGCTAGCTATTTAAGTCAGCTGGCTAGCTATGTACCTAGGCAGTTAGGCCAGGCAGCTAGCTAGCTGGCTAGCTAGTTGTCATCTAGTTATGTCAGATGGCTGCAAAGTTGGCTAGTAAGGTAGCTAGATAGTTAAGTCAACTGGCTATCCCGCTGGAAGTCTAGTTAAGTCACCTAGTTAACTCAGCTGGCTAGCAGTGGGCTATGTAGGTAGCTAGTTAAATCAGCTGGCTAGCCATCAGGGGTCTAGTTATGGCAGTTATATAAGTCAGCTGACTATCCAGGTGTCTACAATGTAGTTAGCTAGTTAAGTGTGCTGGCTCTCCAACTCGAAACTTTGTTAAGTCAGCTAGTTATGTCAGCTGGCTAGCTGGCTGGCTAACTAGGTAGCTATGCAATTAAGTCAGCTGATTAGCCAGCGGGTTAGCTAGGTAATTTACCTAATTAAGACAGCTGGCAAGCCAGCATGCTAGCTAGGCAGCTATCTAGTTATTTCAGCTGTCTAGCCAGCTGGCTAGATTCTTAAGTGACCAAGTTAAGTCAGATGACTAGCCCGCTGGCTACCTAATTAGCTTGCTATTTAAGTCAACTGGATACACAACTGGCTAGCTACATAAGTCATCTAGAAATTCAGCTGGATAGCCAGCTGGCTAGCTATGTAGGAAGCTAGTTAGTTCCATTGACTAGAAAGCTGGCCATCTGGTTAAATCAACTAGTTAAGTCAGCTGGTTAGCCCCCTGGCTAGCTAGGTGGCTGGCAAGTTAAGCTGGCTGGTTAGCAGGCTGGTCATGTAGGTGGTCATCTAGTTAAGCCAGCTGGCTAGCAGGTTGACAAGCAGGGTGGCTGTCTAGTTAAGCCGGCTGTCTATAAAACTGTCCAGCCAGCCGGCTGGCTATTTAAGCCTAGGCAACTAGCCAACCAGTTAGCTAGCTAGTTAAGCCAGCTGTTTAGCCATCTAGCCAGCAATGTAGCTAGTTAGTTAAATCAGCTGGCTAGCCAGCTAGCCGGCCAACTAGCTAGTCAGCTAGTTAAAACAGGTAGCTATCCAGTTAGTAGTTAAGTCAACTAGCAAGTCAGCTAAATATTCAGCTAGCTTGTTAAGTTAGCTAGCTACTCATGTTCCTAGTCAGCTTGCTAGTTAACTCTGCTATCTAGTCAGCTAGCTAGTCAGCTTGATAGTTAAGTCAGCTAGCCAGCTAACTAGCCTGTTACCTACCTAGTTAAGTCAGCTAGCTAGACAGCTAGATAACTTGTTTGCTAGCTAGTTATGTAGCTAGATAGCCAGCTAGCTAGTCATGTAGCTGGTTAAGTCAGCTAGCTAATCATTTAGTTACTTAGCTAACTTGTCGGCTAGAAACTCAGCTAGCTCATCAGCTATCTAGTGAGCTCCCTCGCTTTCCTTCAGGTTAGCAAACTAGTAGGCTCGTGAGCATGCAAACCAGTCAGGAAACTAGTCGGCTTGCTCGCCAGCCAAAAGGTCAACTAACTTGTTGGCTCGTTCAAAGGCCAAAAGATGAGCTAAGCAGTCATTTGCTCACCAGCCGACTAGTTAAGTCAACTCACCATTCGGCTCACTCACTGGCCAACTAGTTATGGCAGAACACAAGTAGGCTCATTAGCCGACTGAATAGTTAATTCAGCTGACCATTAGGCTTACTCGCCGGTCGACTAGTTGTCAGCTCACATGTTGTCTCAGCCTCCGGCCGACTAGTTAAGTCAGTTAAATGGTCAGCCTACTAGCTGGCACACTAATGAACTAAGCTAATCAATCGGCCAACTAGTGGGCCAACTTGTCAGCTGACATGTTAGGTCAGCTAAGACTTAATCAGCTAGCTAACTAGTTAGCTTACTCATTATCTAATGTGCTTGCTAGCTTTCTTAATTATCTGACTTAACTCCTTGGCTCACAAGCTAACATGACTCAACCAGTTAACATAACTCATTAGCTAACTAGCTAGCTATGTGACTCATCCAGCTGACTTAACTCGTCAGGTAACTAGCTAGCTAGCCTACTCAACCATCTGACTCAACCTGTTTGCTAACTAGCTAGCTAGCCGACTCAACCAGCTGACTTAACCCTTCAGTTAACTAGCTACCTGACTCAACCTGTTGACTTAACCTGTTTGCTAACTAGCTAGCTAGCTGTCTTAAGCACCTGACTAAATTAGAAATCTGTTTTAACTAGTAGATTTAGCTAGCTGACTTAACTACTTAGGTAGCTGAATTTACTTGCTGACTTAACTAGTTAGCTAGCTGACTTAACTACCTGAATGAAATATGCAGCTAACTATTTAACTAGCTGAATAACTAGCTGAGTTAACTAATTAGCTAACTAGTTATGTAGCAGATTTAAGTAGCTGACTTAAATAGCTAGCTAATTAGTGAGCTAGCAGACTTAGCTAGCTTACTTAGCTAGCCTGCTGTTTAGCCAGCAGACTTAGTTAGCTGACTTAACTAGTTGACTAACCAGAAAGCTAGCTGATTTAACGAGTTGGTTAATGAGTTAGCTAACTTTTTTAGCTAGTTGGTAAACGAGTATATTAGCTGACTTGACTAGTTGATTAATGCGTTAACTAGGTGAAATAATTTGTTGGCTGAGTAGTCGGTCGACAAATTAGCTGGTTAGACACGTTGGCTGACTACTCAGCCGATTTGTTAGCTGACTTAACAATTTGGCCGATTAGTCAGCCAACTAGTTAGCTGGGTCAACTAGTTGACAGACGAGTTTGCCCACTAGTTAGCTAGGTTAACTAGTTGTCATGCTGGTTTGCTGAACTAACTAGTCGTCCGACTAGTTGGCAATCAAGTTAGCTGTCCTAACTAGTCAGCTGACTAGTTAGCTGAGCTAATATATCAGCTGAGAAGTTGGCCGATTAGTCAGCTGATTGGTTAACTGACTCAATTAGTTGGCCATCTAGTAGGCTGACCAGTTAGTTGACTTAACTAGTCGTCCTGAGTGAGCCAAGTGAGCTGAATTAACTAGATGGCCGGTGAGTCATATGACTTGTCACCTGACTTAACTAGTTGGCTGGCGAGTGAGCTGACTTGTCAGCTGACTTAACTAGTCAGGCAACGAGTGAGCCTACTGGTCAGCTGACTTAATTAGTCAGCAGCGTTTGAACTCACTGGTCAGCTGAATTTAGTCAGCTGGCATGTGAGCCAACAGCTCAGACGACTTAACTAGTTGACCAGCTATTGAGCCGACCGGTAGCCAACCTAACTAGTCGGCTGGACAGTGAGCCAACAGGTGAGCTGCCTTAACTTGTTGACTGGTGAGCGAGCTGACCCATGATCTTACTTAACTGGTCAGCTGGCGAGGAACCCGATTAGTTAGCTGAGTTGTCCTGCGAGTGAGCTGACAAGTTTGTTGACCTGCTGGCTGGTGAGCAAGCTGACTAGTTTGCTGACAGGTTGGCATGCAAGCGAGCAGACTAGTTAGCTGACTTGATGGAAAGCAAGCGAGCCCACTAGTTAGCTGAACAGATAGCTGAGTTGCTAGCTGACTAGTTAGCTAAGTAACTAGCTGATTTGCCAGCTGACTTGACCAGCTAGCTGACTAGCAACCTGACTAGGTAGCTGACTTAACTAGCTAGCTGGATAGTTAGCTGACTTGCTAGTGGACTTAACTAGGTAGCTGGCTAGCTAGCTGACTATCTAGCTGACTAGCTTGTTGGCTGTCTAGCTAACTAGCCAGCTGACTTAACTAGTTAGCTACCTGGTTGGTTAGACGGCTGACCAGCTGGCTTAATTAGCTACCTACCTGGCTGGCCAGCTGGCTAGGCAGCCGGCTAGTTAGCTAGTGGGTTACCACCTGTCTAGCAAGCCGGGATAAAAAGCCAGACGTCTTTCTGGAGAGTGGGACAGCCAGCTATCTTAACTAGCCAGCCAACCTGCTGTTCAGCTGGCTTGCCAGCCGGCTTAACTAGCTGAACACCTAACTGACCAGCCTACAAAAAAGCCAGTTTAATATGCCAGCCACCTAGCTAGCCAGCTGACTTGTGTTCTCACTTAACTCGGTGACTTAACTAGCTAGACATTTAGCTAACCAGCTGCCTTAATTAGCTAGCTACCTACCTAGCCAGGTGCCTATCCAGCTGACTTAAATAGCTGACTTATCCAGCTAGGCAGCTGGCTAGCTAACTGACTTAATTATCTTGCTACCTGGTTGGCTAGACTGCTAACCAGCTCACTTAAGTAGCTAGCTACCCAGCTGGCTAGCTGGCTAGGCAGTTGTCTAGCTAGATAGCAGGCTGACCAGCTGGCTAGCCAGCTGGCAAAATTAGCCAGCTGTCTGGCTGGACAGTGGGATAGAAAGGCAGCTTAATTAGCCAGACACCCTGCTGGTCAGCTGGTTTGCCAGTCTGCTTCATTAGCTGGCCACCTACCTGACCAGACGGCTTACTAGCCATCTTTACTTGTGAGCCACCTAGCGAGCAGCTGGCTAGCCAGCTGACTTAACTAGCTGAATTAACTAGACAGCCATCCGGCTAGCCAGTTGGCTTAACTAGCTAACCAGCTAGCTAGCCAGCCGACTAGCCAGCTCACTTAACTCATTGACTTTACTAGCTTGCCAGCCAGCTAGCCAGTTTACTTAATTAGCTAGCTACCTACCTAGCCAGGTGGCTAGCCAGCTGACTTAACTAGCTGACTTAACCAGCTAGACAGCTGGCTAGCCAGCTGACTTAACTAGCAAGAAACCTAGCTAGCCAGTTGTCTTGCCACTTGAATTAACTAGCTGACTTATCCAGCTAGACAGCTGGCTAGACAGCTGACTCAACTATCTGACATAACTAGTCAGCCAGCTGGCTAGCCAGCTGACTTAACTAGCTGACAACTCCAGCTGGCCATGTGGCTAACAAGGAGATTTAACTAGCTAGCTAAGGACATATACCACTGGCTTGCCTGATGAATTAACTACCTAGCTAACTAGCTTATCAGCTGGCTAGCAAGCTGACTTAACTAGGTGACTTAACTATCTAGCCAGCTGACTGGCCAGCTGAATAACTATCTAGCTACCTAGCTAGCCAGCTGCGAAGCCAGATGAGTTAACTAGCTGACTTAAATAACTAACCAGCTGAATTAACTAGCTTGGTACCTAGCCATCCAGCTGGCTAGCCAGCTGACTTAACTAGTTGACCTAACCAGCTCTCCAGCTGCCACAACTGGCAGACTTAACTAGTTAACCACCGGGCTACCCAGCTAACTTAAACTAGCTCTCTACTTAGCTAGCTAGCAGAATAGTCAGCAGACAAATAACTGACTTAATTAGCTAGCCAGCTGGCTAGCCAACTGTCTTAACAAGCTTGCTACCTAGCTAGCCAGTTGGCTAGCCAGTTGACTTAACTAGCTGAGTTAAATAGCTGGACTGCTTGCCAGACAGCTGAATTAACTAGCTTGCTATATAGCTAGACTGCTTGCTGGCCAGATGACTTAACTAGGTGACTTAACTAGCTAGCCAGCTGACTAGCCAGATGACTTAAGTAACAAGCAACCTAGATAGCCAGCTGGATATCCAGCTGAGTTAACTAGATGACTTTACTAGCTAGTCAGTGGGATAGACAGTGGACTTAACTGTCTAGCTACCTATCTAGCCAGATGTCTAGCCAACTGACTTAAATAGGTGACTTAAGTAGCTTGTCAGCTGGTTAGTATGCTGACCTAACTGTCTAGCTACATAACTAGTCAGCTGGATAGACAGCTGAGTTAACTAGCTAACTACCTATGTAGCATGCTGTCTTGCCAGCTGACTTAACTACCTAGCAACGTACCTAACCAGCTGGCTAGTGAGCTGACTTAGCTAGGTTACTTAACTAGCTGGTTAACTGGCTAGCCAGCTGACTTAACTAACTAGCTACCCAGAGAGGCAACTGGTTAGCCAGCTGACTTAGCTCGCTGAATTTACTAGCTAGCAAGCTGACTTCACTAGCTGACTTAACAAGCTAGCCATCTAGCTAGCCAGCTGGCTTAACAAGCTGGCTTAACTTGCTAGTTACCTAGCTAGCCAGCTGTCTTAACTAGCTGACTTAACTAGCTAGCTAGCTGACATAACAAGCTGACTTATATAGCTAGCTTACTAGCTAGCCAGCTGGCTTAACTAGCTGAAAAACCTAGTTAGCCTATTGGATAGCCATCTGCATTAACTAGCTTTTTAACTAACTAACCAGGTGGATAGCCAACTGACATAACGAGCTGACTTACCTGGCCAGCTGGTTTCCAACTGACTTAAATACCTGACTTAACCAACTAGTCAGCTGGCTAGTCAGCTGACTTAAATAGCTGACTATCTATCTATCAAGCTTGCTAGATAACCGACTTATCTAGGTGACTTAAGCTAGCAAATTGGCTTGCTAGGTCACTTAACCAGCTAGCTACCTACCTAGTCAGCAGGCTTGCCAACTGACTAAACTAGCGGACTTGAACAGCTAGCCTGCTGACTTGCAAGCTGACTTATCTAGCTAGATACCTACCTAACCAGCTGAGTAGAGAGCTGAATAAACTAGCTGATTAACCAGCTAGCCAGTTTGAAAGCCAGCTGACTTAACTCGAAGACATCACTAGCTAGCCAGGTAGCTATCTAGCTTACTTAACTAGCTAGTTATTTTCCTTGCCATTTGCCTAGCCAGCTCTTTTAACTAGCTGAATTAACTAGGTAGCCAGCTGGCTAGCCAACTGACTTAACTACCTCGCTACCTAGCTAGCCAGTTGGCTAGCCAGCTGACTTTATTAGCTGAATTATCTAGCTAGCTACTAGATAGACAGCTGACTTAATAGTTAGCTAACTAGCTCACTACTATGCTAGCCAGCTGATTTAAACAGTTAGCTAACTAGCTAGCTACCTAGCTAACAAGCTCACTTAAATGGTTAGCTAGCTAGCTGACTTAAGATGCTAGCTAACTAATCAGTTTACACATTATCTAACGTGCTAGCTAGCTGACTTAGTCATCCAACTTAAATCGTTAGCTAACGAGCTTCCTAGGTGGCTCAAGTAGCTGACTTAACTTATTAACTAGTTAGATTACAGACTTAAGTACCTGACTTAAATAGTTAGTTAACTAGTGAGCTCAGTGACTTAGCTAGTTAGCTGGTTAGCTAGCTGAATTAGCTAGCTCACCTAAGTAGTTGACTAACGAGATAGCTGGCTGACTTAATGAGTTGCTCAGTGAGCTAGCTACCTCTTTCAAATAGTTGGTAAACGTGCTATCTAGCTGAATTAACTAGTTGTTTAACGAGTTAGCTAAGTGACAACTTGTTGGCTGATGAATTGGCCCACTAGTCAGCTCTGTTAACCAGTTGGATAGCTGGTGTGCTGAACTAACTAGCCAGCCGATTAGTAGGTCAACTAGTTAGCTGGCCTAACATTTCTGCAACTAGTCAGCTGACCTAATATGTCGGCTGACAAGTTAGCCAACTAGTAGGCTGATTGGTTAGCTGAAATTACTAGTTGGCCAGCTAGGGGGCTGACCTCTTAGCTGACTTAACTAGTCAGCCAGCGAGTGAGCCGAGAGGTAAGCTGACTTTGCTAATTGTCCTGCGAGTAAGCTGACAGCTCAGCTGATTTAACTAGTCAGCTGGGGAGTGAGCCGAGTGGTCAACTGCCTTAACTTGTCGGCCGACAAGTGAGCTGACTGGTCAGCTGA
>NW_007260404.1:0-1211 GCF_000164805.1 Carlito syrichta | reverse complement strand
TTTTCTATCTAGCTAGCTGACTCACCCAGCTGACTTAAACCATTAGTTACCTAGCTAACTACCTGATTCAACCTACTAACTTAACCCATTAGCTCACTAGCTAGCTAGCTGTCTTAACCAGCTGCCTATATTAGAAAGCTGACTTAACTAGTTGACTTAGCTAGCTGACTTAACTGCTTAGCTAGCTGACTTCATTGGCTGACTTAACTAGTTAGCTAGCTGACTTAACTACCTGAAAAAAGAGTTAGCTAACTATTTTACTAGCTGAATAACTATCTGACTTATGTAATTACCTAAATAGTTAGGTAGCAGACTTAAGTAGCTGATTAAATAGTTAGTTAACTAGTGAGCTAGTTGACTTAGCTAGCTGACTTAGCTAGCTATCTGGTTAGTGAACTTAATAGCTAGCTGACTTAACTAGTTGGCTAATGAGATAGCAAGCTGATTTAATGAGTCACTTAACCAGTTAGCTAACTACTATAACTAGCTGGTAAAGGAGTTAGCTAGGTGACTTAACTAGTTGGACAATGAGTTAGCTAGTTTACTAAAGTTGTTGGCTGATGAGTCACCCGAATATTTAGCTGGTTTAACACGTCGGCTGACTACTCTGCCAACTTATTACCTGGCTTAACAAGGTCGGCCAACTAATTCTCTGCCAACTTATTACCTGGCTTAACTAGTCTACCAACTAGTAAGCGGGGTCAACGATTTTACTGGTGAGTTGGTTCACTAGTTAGCATGAGTAACTAGTAGGCTGACTGGTTTCCTGACCTAACTAGTAGGCCGACTATTTTACTGACTATTTGGGTGGCCTAACTATTCGGCCTCCTTGTTAGCAGAGCTGAATTCTCAGCTGACAAGTTGGCAAACTAGTTGGCCGATTGGTTAGCTGAAATAACTAGTTGGCCGGCTAGTCAGCAGACCGCTTAGCTAACTTAACTAGTCGACAAGCGAGTTAGTCGACTGGTCAGTTGAATTAACTAGTTGGCCGGTGAGTGAGCTGACTTGTCAGCAGACTTAACTAGTCGGCTGGCGAGTGAGCCAACAGGTCAGCTGACTTAACTATCCGGCTGGTGAGTGAGCTGACTGGTCAGCTGACTTTAGTCAGCTGGTGAGTGAGCCAACTGGTCAGAATACTTAACTAGTCAACCAGCGATTGAGCCGACAGGTGAGCCAACTTAACTAGTCAGCCATCAAGTAAGCCGATGGGG
>NW_007260403.1:0-6499 GCF_000164805.1 Carlito syrichta | reverse complement strand
CAGAAGTGTGGGAGGGCCAAGCCAATAGGATTGCATGAGTTGGGCCCTTTGAAAGAAGCCTGAACAATCTTGTGAGGAAAGAAAGAATGAATGAAGAAAAAAATCTATTTTCCTGCAAACCTTCTGCCCTTAGTCCTTCCCCCCTGCCCCCGCGCATGTGAGTGTCCCCAAACTCGGCACCTAACATCTCCTATCCCCGCCAATGAATGCCCCCGCTTTGGTGTGGGAGTTCCCTAGGCTCCCTGGTCTTGGTCCTGCCGCCTCTCTTCTCCAAAGTAAGAAATGTGCCCCAGGTAGGCCAAACATACAACTTGGCAACAAGGACCTTCTGCCCCGACAGGACAGGAGCACGTCCCTCACCACAGGACATTTCTTCCCCCCAATCCCATTTTTCCTGGATCTGAAGCCAGTCGCCCTCTGAACACACCACGTACAGTTGAGAATCCTCACACAGTATACAATTCTGATGTTTTTTGATACAGGTCTGGCTCTGTGGACCAGGCCGGGTCCAGGGACCTGACCATCATTCTCAGCCAGCTTCAAAATCGTGAGCTCCAGCCATCCACCTGCCTCAGCCTCTGTAGAGGCCTGGATGACGGGAACCTTGACCCCAAACCCCTAAATTGAATGGGAGCGAAGATGGGGTCTCTCTGTGTGGCCCGGGCTAGCCTTGGGCTCCTGGGCTCCAGACATCCTCCTGCCTTGGCCTCCCAAAGTGCTGGGATTCCAGGCATGGTCCACCTCGCCAGGCCTTCTGATTCTATTTCGATGAAGGTTCGAGGCTGGGCTTCGAACCCTTTCATTTCAGTGCTTTGGGAGGCCAAGGCCAGTGAACAGCCTGAGCCCAGCCTCAGGTAACTTGGTGAGATCTCGTCTCAACCCTCCATCCCCAATGAGCCAGGCATGTTGATGAGCACCTGTTATTCCAGCTCCTAGGAAGGCTGGGGAAAGGCTCACCAGAGCCTGGCGGGCCGAGAAAGCAATGGCCTCTAGCGAACCACTGCCCTAAAGCCTGGGCAATGGACTGAGACTCTGACAATGAAAAAAGGGAAAAAAGGGAAAAAAAGAAAAGCAACCATTTGTGTATGGAGTTGGGATCATTGTGAACAAACATACATCATTTGGAAAGGAGGCCCCCGCCTTGGGCCTAGAGTTCCCAAAAGATGGTGGTTTGGTAGACAATCGGGCTCTGACTTTGGGAAGCTGAGGCAGGGGACCACTGGAGATCGGGTGTTTGAGACCACCCTGGGTCACATAGGGAGACTTTGTCACTCCATGGAATGCAAACACTGGAGTCGCATGTGGTAGTGTCTGCAGACCTGGCTACATGGGAAGCGTTGGCCTCTATCCCAGGGCATTCCTTTGCAGCATTGACCCTGACGACAGAACATGCGAGTCCAGACTGGCCATCATGGCTCATGGCTGTCAATCCCATGGCCTGGGAGGCAGAGGTGGGAGGCAGAGGTGGGAGGCTACCTGAGCCCATGGGTAGGAGACCAGCATGGGTGACATGGACAGACGACATCTCGGTGAGATGTCCCCAAAATTGAGTCAGGAGTGGTGGCCCTCAGAGTTCCGAATGCTTGGGGCCAGAGGTGGGAGGACTGCCTGAGCCCCGCAGGTCAAGGTCCCGGGAGCCACGATTGTGGCCCTACACCCCAGACTGCCTGACGGAGACTTCAGTGACAAAAAAGAAGCCTCCCACGTGTGTCAAGAAGGGTGTCCATGGCTCCCCAGGGAAAGGTCTGCATGGGCAGGGATGACAGTCTGATCCATAGAGGAAATGGCCCGCCCCCACCCAAATGTGCTAGACAGGGTGACCGAAACCTGGGCTGACCACGGTGTTGCAGTACCATCTTGATCACTCTGTGCCCAACAGCCCCCCTAACTCGGGGTTATCTGCTCTGTGAGCTCACACGAGTTTTTTCCATGGAGCCTGAGTGTGGAAGGTAGAGTCAGGATTTCTGGGGCACATGGCCAAAGGTGTGGGACAGACTTCCCTGTTGGCCACCCTTGAAACCTACCCAGAACAACAGGTCAGAAAGTGCCTTTTCCTCTCCCATCCCTGAGGGTGAATCCTCGCATTGGTTGGCAGGGGTGGTGGTGGTGGTGGTGGTGGTGCTGATTATTATCATGTGGAGTCGGAATTCGCTCTGTTGCCCAGGCCACAATGCATGAAAACACTCACGGCCACAGTGGACTCCATCTGCCCAGCCTAGGCGGTCTTACCATCTCGGCCCACCGAATGGCTAGAAACACAGACCTGCACCACCATGCCTGTCTAATCTTTTGATTTATTTTTCATGACCGAGGTGAGGACTTGCCCCGTGTCCCAGGCTGGTGTTGAACCCATACATCCAGGCCATCCACTCACCTGGGCATCCAAAAAGACGGGATGGCAGGTGAAGCCCCTGATACCAGACTGTGGTTGTGATGATGGTGGTGGTTGGTATTATTGTTCTAAATCAGAGTCCAGCTCTGTTGCCCAGGCTGGAGTGCACGGGACTGCTCACTGCTACTGAGGCCTCCACCGGATGGGCTCCCACAATCCTCCAGCTGCTGTCTCACTTTTGGAAGGAATGACAGGCCTGTGGCACCAAGCTCAGCTCATGTTTTTGGCTTATTGTAGAGACGAGGTCTCGCCAAGCTGCCTGGGCTTGTCACGAACGCAAGTCCTCAGATCATTCTCTCGCCTTGGCCTCCCTGAATGCCAGGATAACAGGCATGAACCCCCACACCTGGCCTCCACATCCCTCTTGGGACCCCACCATGGGGGCCACTCCCTTCCAGTGACCCAGGACTCTGGCGAGGGCGGCCAGAGTCACCTGCTGTGTCCTACCTGGGAGGAGTACATGGGCAGGTGTGTGTCTCTGCCAGGGCACCCACCCCTCACCCTACCTTGTTCACCAGGGTGGACCTGCCTGCTCCTCCCAGAGTCCGCCTCAGGGAAATTTAGAGCGGGATTCTCAAACCTTCAGGTTGGCAGGGAAGGCCGAGTGACTCACATCTGTCCCTCAGCAACTGGGGAGGTGGAGACGGGAAGATGGCTCGAGCCCAGGAGCTCAAGAACAGGCTGGACACTATAGCAAGCCTTCACCTTGACCCAAAGAAAATCAGAAAACCTTGGGTGAGGGCAGAACTTGGTGGGGAATCACCTCTGTCCCAGAGTTCAAGACCAGGCAGGAAGACCAGGATCTTGACCAAATGTAAATCCTGTGATTGCAGCAGTGTGTGAGGCCCAGGTCGAGAGGTTGGCCCAAATTTGATGGTTTGAGAGCAGCCTGGGAAACCTAGCGAGGAAAGAAAAGAAAGAAGGAAAGAAAGAGAAAGAATGAAATACATTCTCAAGCAAAACTGCCCTCATTCCTTCTCCACCCACCCTCCCTCATGTGAGGGTACTCAAAGTTCAGCACATTCCAACCCCCAACACTCCCCACTCAATAGCTTCCTTGCTTAGATTAGGGAGTTCCCAAGGCTCCCTGGCCCGGGTCATGCCAACTCTCCTCTCTGAGGTGAGAAATGTGCCCCAGGCAGGTCGACCCTCTGACTTGACATGAGGACCCTCCACCAAGAAAAGGCCAGGGACACCTCCCTCACCCAGAGACATTTCTTCCCCCACAATCCCATTTTTCCTGACTCTAAAGCCATGGACCTTTGAACACACTATGCGCAGTTGAGAATCTGAGTACGATTCTAGAGTTTTGGGAGACAGGGTCTGGCTCTGTGGCCTAGGCTGGAGCCAGGGGACATTACCATCGTTCAGACAGCCTCGAAATCATAAGCATGGTGATCCTTCCACCTCACCCACTGAATTGGCTGGGACTATGGACATCTCAACCCCAGAACCCCTGTTTGGATGGGTGAGGAGAAGGGGGCCAGGGCTGTCCTTGGGTTCTTGGGCTCCAGTAATCCTCACACCTTGGCCTTCCAGACCACTGGAATTTCAGGTGTGGGCCACCATGCCAGGCCTTGTGGTTCGTTTTTGACAAAGGATTGAGACCAGAGTCAAAGGCTCATAATGCAGGGCTTTGGGTGGCTGAAGCCAGTGCCTAGATGGAGCCCATGGGCTGAGACCAGCCCCTGCAACTCAGCGAGACTTTGTCTACACCCTCCATCCCAAATGATCTAGGCCTGGTGGCACGCCTGTCATTCCAGCTCCTCTCAAGGAGGGAGAAAGTCTCGCCAGAGGCCAGCAGCCTGAGCTGTGGTGGCCAGGAGTGAACCAACGCCCTCCAGTCTGGGTGATGGAGTGAGACTCTGAATCAATGAAGAAAAGAAAAAATGGACAAAAAAGAGCATCCATTTGTGTATGGAGTTAGGATCATCGTGATCAGACAGAGAATATTTGGGATTAAGGTCCCAGATTGGGTCTAGAGTTCCCAAAAGATGGTAGATTGGCAGAGAATTGGGCTGTGGATTAGAGAGGCCGAGGTGAGGGACCGCTGGAGCTTGGGTGTTTGAGACCAACCTGGGCCATGTAGAGAGACTTCATCACTCCTGGAACACAAACAGTGGAGTCACGTGTGGTTGCACCCCTGGTCCCGGCTACATGGAGTGCAGTAACATCCATCCCTGGGAGCTCCTTTGCATTGCCCCCCCAACAGAAAGGTCATGTCCAGGTCGGGCATTGAGGCTCACAGCCATCAGCCTTGCATCCTGGGAGGCTGAGGTGGGAGGCTGAATGAGCCCAGGAGTCAGAGACCAGCCTGGGCGAAGTGGCATGACCTCTTCTTGGCGAGAGGTCTCCCAAATCAAGTCTGGAATGATGGTCCCTGGAGGTCTGGCTGTTCAGTGACCAAGGCAGGAAGACCGCCTGAGCCCCGCAGGTCAAGGTCCAGGGAGCCACAATCATGCTGTTGTGCCCCAGGTGACAAAAATCATGCCCGCCATGTGGGTCACGATGGGCATCCATGGCTCCCCAGGGAAAGATGCCCATGGAGAGTACAATGGAGAGATCAGGAGAGGAAGGTCCCTCCTCTGCCGGAAGGAGGCAGACAGGGGGACCGGAACCTGGGCTGGCAGCGGCGATGCTGAACTACCTTGAATGCTCCATGCCAGATGGCCCCACTAACTCGGGTCCACCTGTTCCGTGAGCTCACACGCATCTTGACCATGGAACATGAGTGTGGACGGTGGAGGCAGACCTTCTGGATTGCGTGGCCAAAGGTGTGGGACAGACGTGCACAGTGGCCAACTTTGAAACCTCCCATGAACAATAGATGGGAAAGTTCCTTTTCATCTCCCATCCCTGAGGGTGCCTCCTAGTGCTGGGTGGCACGGGTGGTGGTGGTGGTGATTATTATTATTTGGAGTTGGAATCATGCACTGTATCCAAGGTCGGAGTGAAGGGGCATGCTCACTCTCATGACAAATCCTGCTGGGCTCAGGCGAACCTCCTGCCTCGAACCACCGAGTGGCTGGAACCCCAGGCCAGCACCACCATCCCTGGCTAATCTTTGGATTTATTTTTGCTGGCCGAGACAAGTTCTTGCCCCATGTCCCAGGCTAGTTTCGAGCCCACAGCCTCAGGCTGTCCACTCACCTGGGCCTTCAAAAGACTGGGAGGACAGGCTAAGCCCCTGAGTTCAGCCAGTGGTTGTGGTGATGGTGGTGGTTGGTATTATTATTCTGAGTCAGAGTCCCACTCAGTCGCCCAGGCCGGAGTGCAGGGGCCTGCTCTTGGCCACCTTGGCCTCCACCAGCTGGCCTCCAATGATCCTCACACCACGGACTCCCGAGTGGACAGAATGACAAGCATGCGTCACCATGCTCAGCTCATTTTTTGTCTTCTTGTAGAGGCGATGTCTCCCCAAGGTGCCCGGGCTGGTCTCACACCTGGGGGCTCAGGCCATCCTCTCACCTTGGACTCCCATAGTGCCAGGATGACATTCGTGAGCCCCTGCGTCCATGCTCCACAACGCGATACATTCTGATGACTTTGGACCCCAGAGAGGGTGGTCAGAGTTCCCTTCTGAAGCCTCCCCAGGGGAAACACCTGGCAGAATGGCATGTCTTCACTGGAGCGCCCACCCCACAGCCTGCCTGTTCCACAGGGTGGATACGCTGGCTCCTCTCAGGGCCACCTAGGGGAAAGGGAGGACCTGACTCTCAAACCTTCTGGAGGGTGGGGATGGCCTAATGCCTGTCTCCTCGGCACTTGGGGAGCCAAAGACAGGAAGATGACCGGAGCCTGGGATCCCAAGACCAGGCTGGACACCATAGCAAGCCCCCACCTGGACCACAAGCAAAAGCTAGAAAACCTTGCGTGAGGGCAGGACTTGGCGGGCAAATCGCCTCCAAACCAGAGTTCAAGACAATACAGAAAGACCAAGATGTCAATCAAATGGAAAGCCTGTGATCCCAGCTGCTTGGGATGTCCAGGCCGAGACAACGGCCCGAGTTGGGTGTTTTTAGAGAAGCCTGGGCAACCTAGTGAGGAAATGAAAGAAAGAAAGAAAGAAAGAAAGAAAGAAAGAAAGAAAGAAAGAAAGAAAGAAAG
>NW_007260402.1:6416-7441 GCF_000164805.1 Carlito syrichta | reverse complement strand
GACACTTCACGGCCTCCAACTAAGGATGAATAGAGAATCTCTGTTGTACGAGTTCTCAATCCAAAAAATTCCAGGAGGTCTGCTATGGGACAAACAAGAAATAGGGCTTTGAGCTCCCCAAATGTTTGGAGCAATTTAGCATGCAGTTTTAAGAATCGGTCATTTCAAGACTCCAGCAACATTCTGGTCCTCTTGAAAGTTGTAAACGGGTATCGGGAACTCCAAGTCCATTAGGTTCCTTGGAACAACTAAGGCCAGATTCCAGGACAAAAAGAATCTTCTTTCCTTATGTGGATGTAACTCTGGTCTTAAGGTGAACCCTGTAATCCATCCCTTCCGTTTGTTTTTTATTTTGAGAGAGGACAAGAGTTTTGCAGTTACCAAATGTTTAGTACGTATTTTCAAAGGTAACCAGCAATCATGTATTCCACGTCCCTAGGAAACTTTTGGGCATCTGTCTTTTTGTATATAGAGTTTGGAATCCACATCAATAGGAAAAATCAGGGCATCTTGCAGAGAACAAAAGGAAATTCGGTTCCAGGAGTTCTCATTAACCAGAATCTACATGGCCTCTTGATAAAGCTTAATCAACAATCTGGGATTCTGGTCCATATATCGTTCAGAGCTACTTGTTCCGTGAATACACTAAATTTGTCATTACAGATCCACAAACTGGGTAATGGGAGTCGTCATATACAGGAAACTACATGACATATTGCTAAGGAAGTATAAGGAATCTTGGTTACATGAGTCCTTAATCCCAAAAACTACAGGCCGTCTTCCATCGAGGTAACCATGAATCAGGTTTTTGAAGTAGGAATCTGGGTAATGGGAGTCCTCTCATACAGGAAACTTCACTGCCTATTGCTAAGTAAGAATAAGGAATCTGCATTACTCATGTCCTCAGTCCCAAAAAAGCTTCAGGTCGTCTTGCCATGGGCTAAACAAGAATCAGGATGTTTTAACCATGAATCTGGGGAAATGAAGTCCTTATACACAGGCAACTACATGACCTTTTGCTAAGA
>NW_007260402.1:2003-4975 GCF_000164805.1 Carlito syrichta | reverse complement strand
TTTTATTTTGAGAGAGGACAAGAGTTTGCAGTTGCCAAACGTTTAGTATGTATTTTTAAAGGTAACCAGGAATAATGGATTCCACATCCCTAGAAAACTTCTGGGAATCTGTCTTTTGGTATACAGAGTTTGAAATCCACATCAAGAGGGAAAATCAGGGCATCTTGCTGAAAATGAAAAGAAATACGGATCTAAGAATTCGCATTAACTAGAATCTACAGGGCCTCTTGTTAAGGTTTAATCAGCAATCTGAGCTCTGGGTTCCAACATTTTTCAGAGCTACTTTCTCCGTGGATATGCTAAATCTGTCATTACAGATCTACAGGAACTTTCTGGTCCTCTTGTTTGTTGTAAAGAAGGATCAGTCCCTACAAATCTTATTGTGTCCTAGGAACATCTACGACCATAATCATGTTCCCCAGAATCAAATGGCATATTAGTACAAAATCCCTCGATTCTGGTGACCTAAAACTACAGAAAATTCTTGTGGGTGTGCAGGTCGAAATTGGGATGCTGGGTTTTGGAGATTCCACATTTTGGGGAAGTCTTGTGAAGGGGAATCAGAAATCTTGGATTCCAGTTCCCAAAGAAAACATTATGGGGGTCTTTTTCTTGATATCCAAACAACTGGAATTCTCGGTCACCAGGAACTGTCTCAGCATCCTGCAGAGTGAAGCAGAAAGCTGGTTAATAGCAGTGGTCATATACAGGAAACGACATGTCATATTGCTTAGGAAGTATAAGGAATCTTGGTTACATGAGTCCTCAATACCAAAAACTAAAGGCCGTCTCCCTAAGAGGTAACCACGAATCACGTTTTGAAGTAGGAATCCGGGTAATGGGAGTGCTCACATACAGGAAACTTCACTGCCTATTGCTAAGTAAGTATAAGGTATCTGCGTTACTCATGTCCTCAATCCCAAAAAAACTTCAGGTCGTCTTGTTATGGGCTAAACACTAATCAGGGTGTTTGCAGCATGAATCTGGAGAAATGGAGTCCTTGTATATAGGCAACTACATCACCTTTTGCTAAGAAAGAATAAGGAATCTGGGTTATACGAGTCCTTAATCCCAAAAATCAACAGGTCATGTCACCACATTATTAGGGTGTCTTTGAAAAGGGAACCAGGAATCTTGGGTTCCAATTCCACAAGAACTTTATGGGAGTTTTTCTCTTGATATCCAAGAAACTAGAAATCTAGGTCACCAGGAAATGTCTCGGCATCTTGCTGAGAATTAAGCAGGAATTTCAATAATGGGAGTCCTCATATAGAGAACACTACATGACCTGGTGATATGGAAGGATAAGGAATCTTGCTTACCCAAGTCCTCCATCCCAAAAACATACAGAGCGTCTTGCTAAGAGATAACCACCAATCAGGGTTTGGAAGTAGGTATCTGGATAATGGGAATCCTCATATACTGATAACTGACCTGTCTTTTGCTTAGGAAGAATTAGGAATCTGGTTTACAAGTGTCCTCAATCCCCAAAAAGTTCAGGGTGTCTTAGAGAAGGCTAAAAACGAATTTGGGTTTTTGAAGTATAATCTAGGAAAATGAAATCCTCATATACCTGCAACAGCACGGACTTTTCCTAAGAAAGAATAAGGAATCTGGGTGAAATGTGTTCTCAATCCACAAAAAACTACACCGTGTCTTCCTAAGGTCTAAACAAGCATCAGGGTTTTGACGCATGTATCTGCGAAAGGGAGTACTCATATATAGGCAACTGCATGAGTGTTGCTAAAAATAAGGAATCTGGGTTATATGAGTCCTCAGTCCTGAAAGTCTACAAGGCATCTTGCTGATGGCTAAAGAAGAATATGCGATTCGAGGCATGAATGTGGGTAATAGCAGTCCTCATAAACAGGAAACTACATGGCCTCTTGCTAAGAAAAAAGAAGAAATCTTTTTCACATGGTTCCTCTATCAAAAAATCTACATGGCGTCTTACTAATGGGTAAACAAGAATAAGGGTTTCAAAACAGGAATCTAGGGAAAGAGAGTCCTCCTATACAGGACACTACATGGCCTCTAACTAAGGAAGAATAAAGAATCTTTGTTGTATGAGGCCTCAATACAAAAAAATCCCAGGGTGTCAGCTATGGGACAAAAAAGACACAGGACTTCGAACTCCCCAAATGTTTCACAGCAATTTTGCATGCAGATATCACGAATCAGATATTTCAGGACTCCGAGCTCGTCTCTTGTTTCGGAGGTATTTGGCTTGTGGGTATTATGAATCAGTCATTTCAGGACTCCTGGAACATTCTGGTCCTCTTGAGAGTTGTAAATGGGTATTTGGTAATACAAGTCCCTTAGGTTCCTCAGGACAACTAAGGCTAGATTTCCCGAACAAAAGAATCTTCTTGCCATATTTGTATGTAAATCTGGCCTTAGATAAACTTGGTAATCCTTAAATTTCCGTTTGTACATTTATTTGGAGAGGGGCCGAGGTTTTTGCACTAGCCAAGTATTAGGACGAATTATTAAAATGTAACGAGGAATCAAGGATTCCACGTCCCTAGGAAACATCTGGGCATTTGCATTTTTTTGTATACAGAGTTTTGGAATCCACATAGACAGGGAAAGTCAGGGCATCTTGCTGAGAATGGGAAGGGAATCCGGGTCTTGGAGTTCTCAATCGCCTAAATCCACAAGGTCTCTTTATAAGGTTTAAACAGTAATCTGGGATTCTTTGTCACCACATTTTTATGGTGTCTTTTGAAAAGGGAACCAAGAATCTTGGGTTCCAATTACAGACGAATTTCATGGCAATATTTCTCTTGATATCCAAGTAACTGGAATTCTAGGTCACCAGGAAATGTCTCGGCGTTTACTGAGAATGAAACAGGAATTTCAGTAATCGGAGTCCTCATACACAGAACACTACGCAACCTGTTCCTACGGAAGAATATGAAATCTTGGTTACACGAGTCCTCCATCCCAAAAAAATACAGAGCTTCTTGCTA
>NW_007260402.1:0-797 GCF_000164805.1 Carlito syrichta | reverse complement strand
TTAATCAGCAATCAGGCTTCTGGCTCCCTACATTTTTCAGAGCTACTTCTCCGTTTATATGCTAAATCTGTCATTACGGATCACAGGAACTTTCTGGTAATCTTGTTAGTTGTAATCAAGGATCTGGCACTACAAATCCTTTTTGTCCTAGGAACATCTACCACCATAATCATGTTTCCCAGAAACAAAAGGCATATTGGTAAAAAAAATCCCTTGATTCAGGTGACCTCAAACTACAGAAAATTCTTGTGGGCTGGAGAAAATTTGGATGTTGGGTTTTGAAGATTCCACACTTTGGGGAGGTCATGTTAAGGGGATACAGGAATCTTAGATTCCAGTTCCCAAAGAACATTATGGGAGTCTTTCTCTTGATATCCAAACAGCTGGATTTCTCGGACACCAGGAACTGTCTCGGCATCCTGCAGAGCGAAGCAGGAAGCTGGGTAATGGGAGTCATCATATACAGGAAACTACACGTCATATTGCTAAGGAAATATAAGGAATCATGGTTACTTGAGTCCTCAATCCAAAAACTACAGGCCATCTCCCTAATAGGTAATCACAAATCAGTTTTTTTGAATTAGGAGTCTGGGTAATGGGATTCTTCACATACCGGAAACTTCACTGCCTATTGTTGTAAGAATAAGTTATCTGCGTTACTCGTGTCCTCAATCCCAAAAAACTTCAGGTCGTCTTGCTATGGGCTAAACATGAATCAGGGTGTTTTAAGCATGAATCTGGGGAAATGGAGTCCTTATATACAGGCAACTATGTGACCTTTTGCTAAGAAAGAATAT
>NW_007260401.1:4332-7322 GCF_000164805.1 Carlito syrichta | reverse complement strand
TCATTTGGAAAGGAGGCCCCCACCTTGGGCCTAGAGTTCCCAAAAGACAGTGGATCAGCACACAATTGGACTCGGGCTTTGGGAGGCTGAGGCAGAGGACCGCTGGAGATGGGGAGTTAGAGACCAGCTTGGGTCATGTAGCGAAACTTTGTCACTCCCCAGAATGCAAACACTGGAGTTACGTGTGGTGCTGCCTGTGGTCCCGGTTAAATTGGTGTGGTGGCCTCCGTCCTGGGGCATTCCTTTGCATTGTCCATGCCAACAGAACATGCGAGTCCAGGACAGCCATCGTGGCTCATGACTGTCAGTCTCATGCCCTAGGAGGCAGAGGCAGTAGGCTGCCTGAGGCCAGGGGTTGGAGACCAGCCCAGGCGGTGTGGCTAGATGACGTCTCTGTGAGAGGTCCCCAAAATCGAGTCAGGCATGGTGGCCCCCAGAGTCCTGCTGGGGGCTGGAGATGGGAGGACCACCTGAGCCCCACAGGTCAAGGAACCAGGAGCCCCGATTGTGCCCTGCACCCCAGACCGCCCGAAGGAGACTCCATAGACAAAAAAGAGTCCAATGGCTCCTCAGGGAATGCATCAATATGAGAGTCCATGGCTCCTCAGGGAAAGGTCTGTGTGGGCGGGGAAGACTGTGTGATCCAGAGAGGAAGGAACCCTCTGCCCACCAAAATGTACTATACTGGGCAACAGAAACCTGTGCTTGCTGTGGCATTGCAGTACCATCTTGATCACTCTGTGCCCAACGGCCACCATAACTCATGGCTGTCTACTCTGTGAGCTCACACATGTTTTTTCCGTGGGTCATGAGTGTGGAGAGTGGAGGCAGGCCTTTTGAGTCACATGGGTGAAAGCACAGGACGGACCTGCCCGGTGGCCACCTTTGAAACCTACCCTGAACAACAGGCCAGAAAGTGCCTTTTCCTCTCCCATCCCTGAGGGTGAATCCTTGCACTGGGTAGCAGGGATGGTGGTGGTTGTGGTGGTGTTGATTATGATTATTTGGAGTCAGAATCCCACTCTGTCACCAAGGCCGCAGTGCACGGGCTCACTCATGGCCACAGTGGACTCCATCTGCCCGGCTCAGGTGATCCTCCCATCTCAGCCCACCCAGTGGCTGGAACCACAGGCCTGCACCAGCACACACAGCTAATCTTTTGATTTATTTTTCATGGCCGAGGCAAGGTCTCGGGCCGTGTACCAGTCTGGTGTTGGATCCACAGGTCCAGGCCATCCACTCACCTGGGTCTCCGACAAGCTGGGATTCCAAGCTGAGCCCCTGTGGCCAGCCTGTGATTGTTATGATGGTGGTCATTGGCATTATTATTCTAAATCAGAGTCCCGCTCTGTCACCCAGGCCAGAGGGCACGGGATTGCTCAGGCCACAGGTCTCCACCAGTTTTACACTTCCTGTTTGGAAAAAATGACAGGTGTGCAGCATCATGCTTGGCTTATTTTTTAGCTTCTTGTAGAGACAGATCTCACCAAGTTGCCCTGGTTGGTCACGAACCCAGGGCCTCATACCATCCTTTCTCCTCGGCCACCCAGAATGCCAGGATGACATGTGTGAGCTCCCGCACTCGGCCTTGACACCCCTCATGGGACCCCAACACTAGGCCCGCTCCCTTCCGATGACCTGGGACCCCAGAGAGGGTGGTCGGAGTCACCCGGCATGTCCTATCTGGGGGAAGCGCCTGGGAAGGTGTGTGTCTCTGCCAGGGTGCCCACTCATCAGCCAGCCTTGTTCACCAGGGTGGACCTGCCTGCTCCTCCCATGGACTCCCTCGGGGAAAGGGAGGGCAGGACTCTCAAACCTTCAGGGGGGTGGGGAAAACTGGGTGACTCATGCCTGTCCCCTGGCACTCGGGGAGGCTGAGACGGGAAGACGGCCGGAGTCCAGGAGCTCAAGACCAGGCTGGACACCATAGCAAGCTCCCACCTTGACTGAAGCAAAATGCAGAAATCCTTGGGTGAGGGCAGACCTTGGTGGAGGCTTGCCTCTGGCCTGGAGTTCAAGACCAGGCAGGAAGACCAGGATGTCTACCAAATGAAAAACTTGTGATTGCAGCTGTTTGTGAGGCCCAGCATGAGAAGATGGCCTGAGTTTTGTGGTTTGAGAGCAGCCTGGGCAACCTAGTGAGGAAAGAAAAGAAAGAAGGAAAGAAAGAAAGAATGAAATCCATTCTAAAGCAAACCTTCTGCCCTCTTTCCTTCCCCACCCACCCTCCCACATGTTTTGGTTCCCAAAGCTCGGCACCTTCCAGCCCCAACCCCCCCACTCAATGGCTGTCCCTGCTTTGATTTGTGAGTTCTGGAGGCTCCCTGGCCTGGGACAAGCCAACTCTCCTCTTTGAGGTGAGAAATGTGCACAAGGTAGGTTGACCCTCTGACTCGGCAATGAGGACCCTCCACCAAGAAAGGCCAGGCACACATCCCTCACCCAGAGACATTTCTTCTCCCCCAATTCCATTTTTTCTGGCTCTAAAGCCAGGCACCCTTTGAACACACCACTTGCAGTTGACAATCTGAGTACGACTCTAAAGTTTTGGGAGACAGGGTCTGGCTTTGTGGCCCAGGTTGGAGCCAAGGGAAGGACTTTTGTTCACCGACAACCTTGAAATCGTGGGCTCCGGCGACTCTTCCGCTTCAGTCACTGGATTGGCCAGGACTATGGGCATCTCAATCCCACACCCCTGTTTGTATGGGTGTGGAGATGGGGCTGGCCTTGGGCTTTTGGGCTCCAGCTGTCCTCCCACCTTGGCCTCCCAGAGTGCTGGGATTCCAGGCATGGACCGTCATGCCAGGCCTTCTGGTTCATTTTTGATAAAGGATTGAGGCAGGGTCGGGGATTCAGCCTCGAAATCCCAGGGATTTGTGTGGCCCAAGTCAGCTCCTGGCCAGAGCCCACAGGCCAAGACCCATCCCCAGAACTCGGTGACACCTTGTCTATACACTCCATCCCAAATGATGTGGGCATGGAGGTGCACA
>NW_007260401.1:0-4217 GCF_000164805.1 Carlito syrichta | reverse complement strand
CCACTCAACGAAAAAAGGAAAAAAGGATTAAAAAAGAGCATCCATTAGTGTGAGTTAGGATCATTGTGGTCAGACAGAGAACATTGGAAAGGAGGTCCCAGATTGGGCCTAGAGTTCCTGAAAGATGGTGGGTTCACAGAGAATGCACTGTGGATTTGGGAGGCCAAGGTGAGGAATCGCTGGAGCTTAGGCATTTGAGACCAGCCTGGGTCATGTAGCGAGACCTCGTCACTCCCCGGAATGCAAACTGTGGAATTGCTCATGATTGCGCCCATGGTCCTGGCTACATGGAGTGCAGTAACCTCCATTCTGGAGTGTTCCTTTGTGTTACCCTCACCAACAGAAAGGGCGAGTCCAGGTAAGGTACTGTGGCTCATGGCCATCAGCCTTGCATCCTGGAAGACCAAGGTGAGATGCTGCCTCAGCCCAGGGATCGGAGACCAGCCCAGGCAAAGTGGCAGGACCTCTTCTCAGTGAGAGGTGTCCAAAATCGAGTCTGGCGTTGTGGTCCCCGGAGGCCCAGCTGGAGGGGTCCAAGTTGGGAAAACAGCCTGGGACCCACAGGTTGAGGCCTGGGGAGCACAATCATGCCATTGTGCCCCAGACTACCTGAGAGAGATTATGGCTACAAAAATGACACCTCCCACGTGGATCACGATGGGCACCCATGGGGAAATGTGCCCATGGGGGTTATGATGGAGAGATCAGGAGAGGAAGGTCTCTTCCTCCACCAGAAGAAGGCAGACAGGGTGACCAGAACCTGGGCTGACGATGGCGATGCCAGACCACCTTGAACTCTTTGTGCCCGAAGGCCGCCCTAACTCAGGGCCATCTCTTCCATGAACTCACATGTATCTTAACTGTAGAACACGAGTGTGGAGGGTGGAGGGAGGCCTTCTGTGTTGTGGGGTTGAAGGTGTGGGACGGACATGCACGGTAGCCACCTTTGAAACCTCCCACAAATGACAGGTGGGAAAGTGCCTTTTCCTCTTACATCCCTGAGGGTGTCTTCTTGCACTGGGTGGCAGGGGTGGTGGTGGTGGTGGTTGTGGTGATTATTATTATTTGGAGTCGGAATCACGCTGTGTCTCCAAGATCGGAGTGAAGGGGCATGCTCACTGTCATGGCAGAATCCACCTGCCAGGCTCAGGTGAACCTCCCCTCTCAGACCCCCGAGTGGCTGGAACCACAGGCCAGCACCACCACGCCTGGCTAATATTAGGACTTATTGTTGCTGACCAAGACAAGTTCCCACCCCATGCCCCAGGATGGTGTTGAACACACATCATCAGGGTGTCCCCTCTCCTGGGCCTCTGAAGGACTGGAAGACCAGGCTAAGCCCCTGAGCCTGGCCTGTGGTTGTGGTGATGGAGGTGGTTGGTATTATTATTCTGAGTCAGAGTCCCACTCTGTTTCCCAGGCCAGAGTGCAGTGGCCCACTCTCGGGCACCTTGGCCTCCACTGGCTGGCCTCTGGCGATCCTTGTGCTACAGACTTCTGAGTGGATGCAATGATAAACGTGCGCCACCACGCTCGACTCATTTTTTTGGCTTCTTGTAGAGACGAGGTCTCGCCAAGTTCCCCGGGCTGGTCTCACACCTGAGGGCTCAGGCCATCCTCTCATCTCGGACTTTGATAGTGCCAGGATGACAGGCGTGAGCCCCCACGCCCAACCTTCACAATGTTCTCAGGGGCACAATGTGAGGCCCGCTCCCTTCTGATGACCAGGAACCCCAGAGAGGGCGATCAGAGTCATCTTCTGAACCCTCCCCAGGGGAAGCACATGGCACAAGGTCATGTCTCCACCAGGGTGCCCACCCCACAGCCTGCCTGTTCCCCAGGGGGACATGCTGGCTCCTCCCAGGGACAGCTCGAAGAAAGGGAGGGCCTCACTCTCAAACCTTCAGGCAGGGGGAGAAAGCTGGTTGATTCATCCTTGTCTCCTCAGCACTTGAGAGGCAAAGACATGAAGATCACCAGAGTTAGTGATCTCAAGATCAGGCTGGACACCTTAGCAAGGCTCCACCTGGACCCCAAACAAAACCCAGAAAACCTTGGGCAAGGGCAGGCCTCAGTGCGTACATTGCCTCCAGCACAGAGTTCAAGACAAGGCAAGAAGACTAGAATGTCAACCAAATGGCAATCCTGTGATTGCAGCAGTTTGTGATACCCAGAATGAGAGGATGGCCTGAGTTGGGTGTTTTAAGAGAAACCTGAGGAACCTAATGAGGAAATAGAAAAAGAGAAAGAAAGAAAGAAAGAAAGAAAAAAGAAAGAAAGAAAGAAAGAAAGAAAGAAAGAAAGAAAGAAAGAAAGGAATCCACTCTCCTACAAACGTTCTGCCCTCAGTCCTTCCCTCTCAGGCCCCCCAGCATGGGAGGGTCCCACAGGCTCAGCATCTTCCAGCCCCAATTGCCCCATGGCTTCCCCCACTTTGGTCTAGGATTTCCTGAGGCTCCATTGTTGGGGTCTTGCCGGCTCTTCTTTCCAAGGTAGGAAATGTGCCCAAGATAGACCAAACCTCCAACTCGGTAATGAGGTCCTACAGCCAAGAGATGCCAGGGCCACATTCCTCACACGGGGACATTCCTTTCCCCCAATCCCATTTTCCCTGGCTCTAAAGCCAGTCTCCCTCTGAACACACCATGTGTAGTTGAGAATCTGTCTACTATCCTGATGTTTTTCGAGATAGGGTCTGGCTCTGTGCCCATGGATGGGGCAAGGGGAACTGACCATCGATCATGCTATCCTTGAAATAGTGGGCTCTGGTTATCCTCCTTTCTCAGGTTCCAGAGTGGCCAGGATGATGTGCACCTTGACTCCAGAACTCCTGTTTTGATGGGTGCGGAGATGTGGTCTCCCTGCGCGGCCTGGGTTGGCTTGGGTTCTAGGGCTCCTGCCATATTCCCGCCTCAGTCTCCTAGAGTGCTGGGTTTCAGGTGTGGGCTGCTACACCAGGCCTTCTGTTTCATTTTTTATGAAGAATCAAGGCCGGGCTCAGGGTCTCAGCCACTTCATTCCAGAACTTTGGGAGGCCAAGGCCAGTGGCTGGCCTGAGCGCATGGGCCAAGACCTGCCTGGGCACCTCAGCAAGACCTCGTCTCTAACCTCCATCCCAAATGAGCCAGGTGTGGTGGCACATGCCTGTTGTTCTGGCTCCTTGGAAGACCAGGAAAAGGCTTGACAGAGCCCGGTGGGCTGAGGATGCAGTGGCATGGAGCGAGGCACCACACTCCAGCCTTGGTGACAGAGTCAGACTCCGACTCAAAAAAAAAAGGAAAAAAAGAAAAAGAAGAGCATCCATTTGTGTATGGAGTTGGGATCATCATGAATAGACAGAAATCATTTAGGAAGGAGGCCCCAGCCTTGGGTCTAGAGTACCTGAAAGATGGGAGACTGGCAGAAAATCAGGCTGTGGCTTTGGGAGGCTGAGGCCTGTTACCATTGGAGCCCAGGAGTTCGAGACCAGCTTGTGCCATGTGGTGGGGCCTTGTAGCACCCCACAACACAAACACTGGAGTCATACATGGTGTCACTCATGGTCCCAGCTACATGGGATTCGGTGGCCTACATCCACGGGCATTCCTTTGCATCACCCATGCAGACAGAATGTGCATGTCCAGGCCAGGCACCGTGACTCACAGCCATCAGCCCTGCACTCTGGGAGGCTAAGGCGAAAGTCTGCCTGAGCCCAGGGGTCAGAAACCAGTCTGGGCGATGTGGCCAGACCTCGTCTTGGTGAGAGGTCCTAAAGATAGACTCAGGCTTGGTGGCCTCCGGAGTACCGGCTGCTTGGGGCCCAAGGTGAGAGGACCTCCCGAGCGATGCAGTTTGAGGCCTAGGGAGCCATGATCGTGCCTCCATGCCTCAGCTCAGCCCACGGAGACCCAGGCGACAGAAAAGATGCATCCTACGTGCATCACACCTGCATCCACTGTTCTTCAGGGAAAGATCCACGTGGGCGGAGGAATATGGAATGATCAAGAGAGGAAGAGGCCCTTCCCCTGCCTAAAGGTGGCAGGCAGTGTGTCCAGAACCTGGGCTGGCCATGGCATTGTCAACCCACAGTAATTGCTCTGTGCACAACAGCAGACTTAGCTCAGGGTCATCTCTTCCATGAACTCACACAAGTCTTTGCTATGGGGCACAAGTGTGCAGGATAGAGGCAGGAATTCTGGGGCACCTGGCCAAAGGCATGGGCTGGACATGCCCGGTGG
>NW_007260400.1:5778-10522 GCF_000164805.1 Carlito syrichta | reverse complement strand
TTTTTATTTTACTTTGCTATATATTTTTTTATTTTGTATACACAGGGATTTTCTATGAATCCCTGGTTAATCTCAATATCATGGCCTCAAGCAAAATTCCCACTTCAGGCTCCCAAAATGCTGGTTCACCATGGAGAAACCACTAAGTATTGCTAATTATTTTATTTTATTTTACTTTATGTTACTATTTTAAAAAAATTTTTTAGAGACCAGGTTTGCTATGAGGCCCAGGCTAGTCTCAAACTCCTGGCCTCAAGCCATCCTCCCTCCTCAGCCTCCCAAAGTGCTGGGATGTCAGGCAGTAGCCACTATGTCTGGCTAATTTTTTATTTTATTTTATGTATTTTTCTTTTTTCATTTTATTTTAACTTACTATTTTATTTATTTATTTATTTTATAGAGACTGGGTTTTGCTACAAGGCCTAGGCCAGGCTCAAACTCCTGATCTCAAGTGATCCTCCTGCCACGGCCTCCCAAAGTGCTGGGATGACAGTCAGGAACCGCTAATTATTTTCTTTTCTTTTCTTTTACTTTATTATTTCTTAAAATTTTTATAGACAGAGTTTCGGTGATGAGGCCCAGACTGGTCTTAAATCCCTGGCCTCCGGCAATCCTCCCTTCTCAGAGTGCCAGGCAGGAACCAGTAATATGGCTAATTATTTCATTTTATGTTATTTTATAATATTACATTTTATTTTATGTTACTATTTTATTTTTAAAATTTGTATAGACAGGGTTTTGCTCTGAGGCCCAGGCTAGTCTCAAACTCCGGCCTCAAGCATGGCTCCCAACTTGGCCTGCTAAAGTGCTAGGAAGAGACTGGGCTTGGTGGCTCAGCCTATAATCCCAGTACTTTGGGAGGCTGAGGCGAGTGGATTGCCTGATCCCGTGGGTTTGAGAACCACCGGGGAACTTGGCAAGACCTCATCTCTACAATAAATAAAAAATTAACTGGGTGTGGTAGCGCACGCCTGTAGTTCCAGCTACTTGGAAGGCTGAGGCAAAAGTATCGCCAGAGCTCAGCAGGTGGAGGCTGTGGTGGCTGGGAGTATGCCACTGCACTCCAGTCTGGGCAACAGAGTGAGACTCCAACTAAAAAAAAAAATACGGGGAAGACAGCAAGAAGAACCACTAAATATGACTAATTATTATTTTATATTATATTATTTTATTTTGTTTTATTTTTCTTCAGTATTTTGGTTTTTTATTTTGCAGAGACAGGGTTTTGCTATGAGTCCCAGGCTAATCTCAAATCCCTGGCCTCAAGCAATCCTCCCTCCTTGGCCTCCCAATGTGTTGGGTTGCCAGGCAGGAACCAATAAGTCCAGCTAATTATTTTATTTTTTGTTATATATATTTATATTTTTTATTATACTAATTTTTTCTTTATTTATTGAGACAGGGTTTTGCAATGAGACCAAGGCCAGTCTCAAAATCCTGGCCTCCAGCCTCGGCCTCCCAAAACTCTGGGATGAGAGGCAGGAATCGCTAAGTCTGGCTAATTATCTTATTTTATTTTCCTTTACTTTGTTATTTTAATTTTTATTTTGTAGAGACAGATTTTTGCTATGAGGAGCATGTGAATCTCAAACTCCTGCCCTGAAGGAATTCTCCTGCCTTGGCCTCCCAAGGTTCTATGATGACAGGAAGGGACCACTAAATCTGGCTAATTATTCTACTTTTAATTTGATTTCATTTATTTTACTTTATTTTGCAATATTATTTTTTTGTAGAGACAGGGTGTTGCTTATGAGGCCTAGTCTCCAACGTATGGCCTCAATCGATCCTCTGGTCGCAGCATCCCAAAGTGCTGGGATGCCAGGCAGGAACCACTAAGAAAGGCTAATTATATTATTGTACTTTATTTTACTTTACTAATTTATTTTTTATCTTGTAGAGACAGGGTTTTGCTATGAGCCCCAGGCATGTCTCCACCTCCTGGCCACAAGCAATGCTACTGCCTCAGCCTCCCAAACTGCTGGGATGCCAGCCAGGAGCCACCAAGTCTGGCTAATTAGTATATTATATTATATTATACTATATTATATTATATTATAATACTAATTGTTTATTTATTTATTCAGACAGGGTTTTACCTCCCAAAGACCTGTTGTAAGGGGCAGGAACGACTAATTCTGGCTAATTATTTTATTTTATTTATTTTATTTTACATTACTTTATTATTTTAATTTTTATTTTGTAGAGATAGATTTTTGTTATGAGGCCCTTGCTAATCTCAAACTCCTGGCCTCAAGCCATCCTCCCGCCTTGGCCTCCCATATTGCTGGGATGCCAGCCAGAAGCCATTAAGTCTGGCTAATTATTTTATTATATCATATTATTTTAACTTTTATTTTGTAGAGATAGATTGTCCTTATGAGGCCCATGCTAGTCTCAAACTCTTGGCCTCAAGCAATCCTCCTGCCTCCGCCACCCAACAAGGTATGATGACAAAAAGGAACCACTAAGTCTGGCTACTTATTCTACTTTTTATTTTATTTTACTGTACTATTTCATTTTTTTATTTATAGAGATAGGGTTGTGCTATGAGGCCCAGGCTGGTCTCAAACTCCTGGTCTCACTTGAGGAAGTGATCCTCCTGCCTCGACATCCCAAATTCTGTGATGATAAGCAGGATCCACTAAGTCTGGCCAATTATTTTATTTTATTTTATTTTACTTTTTTTATTTCTTCATTTTTTAGACACACGGATTTGCTATGAGACAGGCTAGCCTCAAACAACAGGCCTCAAGCAATCCTCCCTCATCAGCCTCCCAAAGAGCTGGGATGCCAGGTAGAAACCATTGTCTGGCTAAATATTTTATTCTAGTTTACTTTATTTTATTTTATATTACTTTAGTGTATTGTTTTTTATTTCTTAGAGATAGGGTTTTGCTATAAGGCCCAGGCTAGTCTCCAACTCTTGGCCTCAAGCGATCCTTACTCCTTGGCCTCCCAAAGATCTGGGATACCAGGCAGGAGCCATTAAGTCTGGCTAATGATTTTATTTTATTTCGTTTTACTTTATTGTTTTATTTCTTTTATTTTTTGGAGACACAATTTTACTAAAGGCCTGGACTAGTCTCAAACATCTGGCCTCTAGCGATCCTCCCTCCTCAGGCTTCCAAAGTGCTGAGATGCCAGGCAAGAACCACTAAGTCTGGCTGATTATTTTATTTTATTTTATTTTACTTTGCTTTACTATTTTATTTTTTTATTTTGTAGAGAAGGGGTTTTGCTATGAGGCCCAGGCTGGTCTCAAACTCCTGACCTGAAGTGATCCTCCTACCTCGACCTCCCAAAGTGCTGGGATGCCAGGCAGGAAGCAATAAGTCTGGCTAATTATTTTATTTTATTTTAGTTTAGTTTAGTTTGCTATTTTTTTTTTCATTTTGTAGAGACAGAATTTTGCTATGAGGCCCAGGCTACTCTCAAACTCCTGGTCCCAAGCGATCCTCCCTCCTCGGACTACCAAAGTTTTGGTATGACAGGCCGGAACCAGTCTGACAATTATTAAAATATATTTTATTTTATTTTACTTTTATTATGTTTTATTTTTTAAGACAATGTTTTGCTATGAGGCTGAGGCTAGTCTCAAACTCCTGACTTCAAGCAATGCTTCGTCCTCGACTTCAGAAAGTGATGGAATGCCAGGTAGGAACCACTAGGTCTTGGTAATTATTTTATTTTATTTTTTTATGTCATTTTATTTTACTTTAATGTTTTATTTAAAAATTTGTGGGCACAGGATTTTGATATGAGTCCAGTCTATTCTCAAACTCCTGGACTCACATGATCCTCCTGCCTTGGCCTCTTAAAGTGGTGTGATGCCAGGCAGGAACCACTAAGTCTGACTCATTATTTTATTTTATTTTACTTTTCTATTTTTCTTTTTATTTTGTAGAGACGGGATTTTGTTGTGAGGTCCAGGCTAGTCTTAAACTCCTGACTTCAAGCAATCCTCCCACATCGGCCTCTCAAAGTGATGGAATGCTAGGCAGGAACCACTAAGTCTTGCTAATTATTTTATTCTATGTTATGTTATTTTGTTCTCCTTTGCTATTTTATTTTTTGTTTTGTTTTGAAAGGCTTTTGCTGTGAGGCCCAGGCTAGTCTCAAACTCCTGTCCTCCAGTGATCCTCTTTCCTTGGCCTCCCATGGTGCTGAGATGACAGACAGGAACCACTAATTCTGGCTAATGATCTTATTTTATTTTACTTTACTATTTTAATTTTTTAATTTGTAGAGACAGAATTTGGTATGAGTTCCAAGCTTGTCTCTAATTCCTGGCCCCTAGCAATCCTCCTGCCTTGGCCTCCCAATGTGCTAGGATACCAGGCAGGAGTCACTAAGTTTGGTTAATTATTTTATTTTATTTTAATCTTCTATATATATATTTTTTTCTTTTTTAGAGACAGAGTTTTGTTATGAGGCCCAGGCTAGTCTCAAACTCCTGGCCTCAAGTGATCCTCCTGCTTTGGCCTCCAAAAGTGCTGGGAAGCCAGACAGAAACCACTGAGTCTGGCTAATTATTTTATTCTTTTTTATTTTACTTTACTATTTTATTTTTTTTTTGTTTTGTTTAGACAGGCTTTTGCTATGAGGCCCAGGTTAGTCTCAAATTCTTGGCCTTAAGTGATCCTCTCGAAATCAGCCTCCCAATGTGCTTGGATGATGCAATTACCACTGTCTGGCTATTATTTCATATTTATTAAATATTTTATTTTGTCTTATTTTACTTTGC
>NW_007260400.1:3519-5758 GCF_000164805.1 Carlito syrichta | reverse complement strand
TTTATATTGTTGTATTCTATTTTTACCTTTACCATTTTATTTTTTTAATTTGTAGAGACAGGGTTTTTCTGTGAGATCCCAGGCTAGTCTCAAATTCCTGGCCTCAAGCGACCCTCCCGCCTTGGCCCCTCAAAGGGCTGGGATCCCATTTAGGAACCACTAAATATGGCTAATTATTTTACTTTTATTTATTTTTTAAATTTTACATTACAATCTTGTTTTTTGTTTTTTAGAGACAGAGTTTTACAATGAGACTCAGGCTCATCTCAAGCTCCTGGACTCAAGCGATCCTCCTGCCTTGGCCTCCCAAAGTGATGGGATGTCAGGCAGGAACCACTAAGTCTGGCTAAATATTTTATTATTTTATTTTATTTTACTTTGCTATTTTATTTTTTCATTTTGTACAGACAGGGTATGCTATGAGGACCAGGCTCATCTCAAACTCCTGGCCTCAAGTGATTCTCCCACCTTGGCCTCCCAAAATGCTTGGATGCAAGGCAAGAAGCACAAAGTGTGACGAATATTTTATTTTATATTACTTTACTATTTTATTATTTTTTAAATTTTGTTGAGACAGGATTTTGCTATGAGGCCCAGGTTAGCCTCAAAATCCTGACCTCAAGAGAGCCTCCTGCCTCAGCCTCCAAAGTGCTGGGATGCCGAGCAGGAAGCACTATGTCTGGTTAATTATTTTATTTTATTTTAAATATTTTTAATTTATTTTTCTTTACTATTTTATTTTTTTTGTTTCGTAGACCCAGGGTTTTGCTATGAGGCCCAGGATAGTCTCAAACTCCTGGCCTCAAGCTTTCCTCCTGATTGGCATCCCAAAGCTCTGGGACGACAGGTGGGAACCACTAAGTCTGTCTAATTATTTTATTTTATTTTACTTTACCCTTTTAGTTTTTATTCTGTAGAGACAGGGTTTGGCTCTGAGGCCCAGGCTAGTCTCAAACTCCTGACCTCAAGCGACCCTCCCGCCTCAACCTCCCAAAGTGATAATATGCCAGGCAGAAACCAGTAAGTCCTGCTAATTATTTTATTTTATTTTACTTTACTATTTCATTTTTTTGTTTCATTTAGACAGGCTTTTGCTATGAGGCCCAGGCTAGTCCCAAACTCCTGGTCTCAAGCGGTCCTCCCACCACGGCCTCACAAAGAGCTGGGATGACAGTCAGGAACCACGAACTGGCTAATAATTTAATTTTTTAAAAAAATTTATTTTACTTAATGTTTTATATTTTTCATTTGTATAGGCAGGGTTTTTCTATGAATCCCAGGCTAGTCTCAAACTCCTGACCTCAAGCAATCATCCCACCTCATCCTCCCAAAGTGCTGAGATCCAGGCAGGAATCACTAAGTCTGGTTAATTATTTTAATTTATTTTACTTTACTTCTTTATTTTTTTTATTTTGTAGAGACAGGATTTTGCTATGAGGTCCATGCTAGTCTCCATCTCCTGGCCTCAAGCAATGCTCCCCCTTTGACCTCTGAAAATTATGGAATACCAGGTAGGAAACACTAAGTCTGGCTAATTATTTAATTTATTTTGTTTTATTTTACTTTATTTTTTACTTTATTGTTTTATTTTTTATTTTGTAGAAACAGGGTTTTGCTTTGAGGCCCAGGCTAGTCTCAAAATCCTGGCCTCAAGCGATCCTCCCACCTCGGCCTCCCAAAGTGCTGGGATGCCAGGAGAGGAACCATGAAGTCTGGCTGATTATTTTATTTTATTTTATTTCTTTTTTTGTTATTTTATTTTATTTTAATTTACTATTTTATTTTACTTTACTTTACTTTTTAATTTTTTTTATTTTGTTGAGACAGTTTTCCTAGGCGGTCCAGGCCAGTCTCAACCTCTTGCCCTCAAGCGATCCCTCTGCCTTGGCCTTCCAAAGTGCTGGGATGACAAGCAGGATACACTAAGTCTGGCTATTTATCTTATTTTATTTTATTTCATTATATTTTACTTTACTGTTTTGTTTTGTGAGACAGAGTTTTGCCGTGAGGCCTAGGCTAGTCTCAGATTTCTGTCCTCAAGTGATCCTTTTGCCTCGGCCTTCCAAACTGCTGGGATGACAAGCAGGAACCACTAATTCTGGCTCATTTATATTTTATTTCATTTTGGTATTTTTTTGTTTTGTTTTGTAGATACAGGGTTTTGTTACATGACCCAGGCTAGTCTTATACTCCTGTCCACAACGATCTCTGCCTCAGCCTGCTAAAGTGCTGGGATGCC
>NW_007260400.1:0-3258 GCF_000164805.1 Carlito syrichta | reverse complement strand
GCCACAATGTCAGGTAGGAACAACTAAATTCTGGCTAAATTTATTTTATTTTATTTTTATTTTACCCCACTGTATTATTTATTATTTTGTACAGACAGAGTTTTGCTATGAGGCACAGGCCAGTCTCAAACTCTTGGCCTCAAGTGATCCTCCCACCTTGGCCTCCTGAATTACTGGGACGACAGGCAGAAACTACTAATTCCGCCTAATTATTTTATTTTATTTATTTCATTTCATTTCATTTTACTTTACCATTTTATTTTTTTATTTTGTAGAGACAGAGTTTTGCTATGAGGCCCAGGCCAGTCTCAAAATCTTGACCTCAAGTAATCTTCCCACTTTAGCCTCCCAAATTACTGCGATGTTCGACAGGAACCTCTAATTCTGGCTAATTATTTCATTTCATTTCATTTATTTATTTTATTTTACTATTTTATTTTTTTGTTTTGTAGAGACAGCGTTTTGCTTTGAGGCCCAGGCTAGTCTCAAACTCCTGGCCTTAAGTGATCTTCCCACCTCGTCCTCTCAAAATGCTAGTATGCCAGGCAGGATCCACTAAGTCTGGCTACTTATATTATTTTATTTTATTTTATTTTATTTTACTTTACCATTTTATTTTCTTATTTTGTAGAGACGGTTTTGTTATGAGGCCCAGGCTCATCTCAAACTCCTGGCCTCAAGCAATCTTCCCGCCTCGGCCTCCCTAAGTCCTGGGATGACTGATGGGAACCACTACATCTGTCTGATCATTTCATTTCATTTCATTTTATATTTTATTTTATTTTATAAGACAGAGTTTTGCTTTGTGGCACTGGCAGGTCTCAGACTTCCACCTCCAGCACTCCTCTTGCCTGGGCGTCCCAAAGTTCTGGACCCCACAGGGAGCAGCCACCATGCCCTGTCTTTATTATTATATTTTTAGATCAGTTTTTTGCTTTCAGAAAAATTACTTTGAAAGTCTTCAGGGCTCTTTCATGCCTGGCACAGGATCTTGGATGATTGACAGCTGCTGGTTACATTGTTGCAATTTCAGGGGCAACATGGTTACATTGTTACTAACTGAAAGCTGTCAGTTTCCCTTGGGATTCCCTCTGGGGTTTGGACATTCCATGGGTCCAAACCAAGGTCCAATGATGTGAGGCCTCCATGATAGGGTCACTTTGCAAGGACTCCCTTCTAAAAACCCTCTGAGCTTGGCCTATTCATACCCCTTTCACCCCCCCCCCAAAATTTTGACTGCTCCTGAAGCTTTACGCTTTCCTGGAATTTTCTACCATGAAAATCACACAGAGTGCAGCCTTTTGGGAGGCTAAGGCAGGAGGATCGCTGGAGGGAGGCCAGGAGTTCGAGACCAGCATGGGGCACAAAGTGATACCCTGTGTCTATAAAAAAAAGTTTTAAAAAATTCACCAAGCGTGGTGGTGTGTGCTTGCTGTTCCAGCTACTTGAGAGGCTGAGGCAGGAGGATCTCCTGAACCCAAGAGGTGGAGGCTGTGATGAGCTGTGATCACATCCTTGCATTCCAAAATGGCCCACAGAGTGAGACCTCATTAAAAAAGAAAAAAATATCAAAGAGAAGAACTCTGAAATGGGACTTGCTTATTTTTAAATTTTTACTAACTTGTAACTATTTAAAAAATAATATTATTGGAGGCCATGATTGGTTTTAATCCCTCAAGCTTCCTCTATATCTTTCTATAGAGTTCCCTTATCTTCCTCTTATTTTTTTTTTACTTACCCTTATTAAGTATTGCAAAATCAGGGGTTAACATTTATTACACACCAAAAACAAAGAAACAAACAAAAAACAAACAAAAAAACTCAGAAAAATAGTTATTATAAGAAAAATACCTGATTTGTTATTTATGCTTTCATTCCTTAAAATACACTCTAATTTTTAAAAGAAAGTACAAGGAATGAAAATAACTGTCACATGATGACTATCCTGAGACCCTGAAGGATTTCTACATCCCAACCCCATGGGGTGGATAGAATAATGTCCCTAATGATGTCCTTGCCCTCATCACTTGTCGTAGACACAACAATGTCCCCAAAGGCATTCACATCCTCATCCCATGGTGTACACAGAATAATGTCCCCAAAGATGTTCATGTCCCAATCCGTATGTAAGAAATAGAATAATGTCCCCAAAGTTGTCCATGTCCACATCCCATGTGGTAGAAACAATTATGATCCCCAAAACATCCACATCTCAATCACAAGTGCTAAAGATAATAATGTCCCGAAAAGCGACCACGTCCTGATCCCACGGGGTAAACAGAATAATGTACTCAATCGTCCCTGTTCCAATCCCATATGATAGACAAAATAATGTCCTCAAAGACGTACTTGTCTTAATCCCAGGAGGTTCACAGGATGATTACCCTAACATGTCCACATCCCAATCATTATGTAAGAGAATAATGTCCCCAAAGATGTCCATGACCCAATCCCATGGGATAGGCAGAATAATGTCCCCAAAGACATCAACGTCCTTATACCATGTGGAAGAAAGAATAATGTCCCTAGAGACATCCACGTCCCAATCCCACAGGGTGGACAGAATCATGTCCCTGTGAGCCATCCTCAGATGAACATGACTTCAATTTCCCTGGGTCCCTGAACAAAGCTGCCCTGAACTTGCTTTCTTATTTTTTGCAGAGACTGGGTCTTGTTAGATTGCCCAGGCCAGTCACAAACTCCCTGTCTCCATCGAGCCTCCATCCTCGGCTTCCCAAAGAGCCAAGGTCACTGGTGTGAGCCTCCATGCCAGGCCTCTGGAATTTATTTTTACTAATCTCATCTTTGGAGAAACCCCCCTGAGGGGCCATTTCTCCAACAAAATCTTTTTTTATTTTTTCGATTTGTAATGTTGAGGCTAGAGATTGGAGGGCAGGAGCATGATCACAGCTCATGGCAGCCTCGACCTCCTGGGCTCAGGCGATCCTCCTGCCTTGGCCTCCAGAATCATTGGGAACACAAGTGCCACCACCATGCCCGACTAATTATTTTTAATTTTTTTTTGTAGACATGGGGTCTTGCTATGTTGGCCAGCCTGGCCCCAAACTCAGCTCGTACCTCAGTCCCTTTTTTCTTCCTCAGCTCGTCCCTGCTCCCCAGGAAGTCCATGGGGTTTCTAGAAGATCATGACTCTGTTCCTTGCTGCATTGCTGGACTCCATGTTTCTCCTGACCCTGGGACAAGTGAGTAAGCACAGGCCCGGCCTGACACCTTTCTGGGACCCCCGTGCAGACCCGG
>NW_007260399.1:7931-8568 GCF_000164805.1 Carlito syrichta | reverse complement strand
TGCGGCCGCTCTGCCGGGACGACGGGCTGTCGTCCTCCAGAAGCAGCAGCTCCAGGCCGGCGGCCGCGTCCAGGTCGTCCCCTTCATCCAGGAGGGCACTCCCCAGGGGGTCCGGGGTCGGGCTGGCCGTGGCGGCCCCCAGGAGGCAGAGCAGGAGAAGCTGGGCGGGCTGCATGCTTTCCGGGACTCCGACTCTGGTGCTCAGGGCCGCCTGCTGCGGCTATAAATGCGCTGTCCTCCTGGCCCCAGGGAGGGGGACGGGCACCCGCCCCTGCCCCGCCCACAGCAGGATCAGGCCTCAGGGCCTGGGGGCTCCCGGCCTCTTTGACTTTGCTCCTGCAGCGCCCTCTGCCCTGACACTGGACGAACCTGACACCTGTTTCGAACCCTGGCTTGCACATTCACGGAGCTCAGTCCTTGTCCCCTTCCTTGAGGAAGCCTCCCCGGCTGCCAGGCTCGGTCCCCCACCCTCAGGCTGCAGCAGCTTCTGGGATTCCCTTCTCCGTCACTCACCGTCCTGCCCTGACTTTTCTTGGTGGCCTCGGTTCTCCATTGGAGTTAGGCGACCCTGGGGGTGGGGGGGGATGCCCGCCCCTTCTGGAAGGTACACCCTGTCTTTCATTCCCAGAGCTTAACT
>NW_007260399.1:6145-6953 GCF_000164805.1 Carlito syrichta | reverse complement strand
CGGGATCCTGTCCACTAAATGGCAAATTCTGGCCTGGCTGGGCCTTAATGACCTTGTGACTTACCCACGACAAGGGTAGTGCCGGAGAATTTCCCCAAGAGAGGTCGGGTCAGGGAGCCCGATGGGAGGGGGCTCTCTGGGCCCTGCACTCCAGGCCCTGGGGGCGTTTGAGCTCGTACAGAAGAAAAACCGAGGCACAAAGGAATCATGATCAGTCCTGGGAGTTGGAGCTGGAGCCCAGGACCCTGCACTGGCAACCTCTCAGCCCTTTCCCCAAGAGACTCACGAGGAGGGACCACGTTGTGGTTTCAGTGTCCAGAGCTTGCCGGCCATGACCATATTCCCAGAAAGGGGTATAAGTCCACACGGACTTCCCCTCTCTGTGGCTGTAGACCTGCAGTCAGAAGTGGGGAGGGATGGAGGTGTAGACCAGGCCTGTGTTGCACTGGGGATAAGCGCCTGGGTCTGCTGTTCCCGAGACGTCTTTTCCACCCTCAGCGAGTGGATCATCGGATCTCAGGGATGGCGGCCCTGAGCCAGTGAAGGACTCGGGATGGTGTTTCTGCACTTGTCCTGGGAGACCGTCCTGGTCTGGAAGGGATCTTCTTGGCACACATTTCTCATCTGAGGGAACTCTTGGGGGTCCATTGTTCACCCCCGTGTTTTCTGGTGCTGTAGATTCCACTCCCTGGAAGGGAAATCAAATCGCATCAAGCTGAGCATAGTAGCTCAGGAATGTAATGCCGCCGTCTTGGTAGGCCAAGTTGGGAGGCTCATATGAGGCCGGGATTGGAGACCAGCCTGGGCA
>NW_007260399.1:0-5980 GCF_000164805.1 Carlito syrichta | reverse complement strand
ACTGCAGAGGCCGAAGGTGGGAGGATCCCTTGAGCCCAGATTTTGGGGCTGCGGTGATCTCTGTATACCTCTGCTCACTTCTTGGGTGACAGATTGAACCCTAGCTAAAGAAACTGCTTACAGCAGATAAGAGAAGATTCCTTTACTTTCTTTCTGCCTCTGTCCTTCCAGCCTTGGTGATAACCTTGGTGAAGTAATGAGGAAGAGGAGAGATAGACAGAGACAGACAGGGCCGGCCCAGCACCCTTTCCTCTAACTGCTTGGGGCTATCCGCCTCGCCAGGTCAGCCTCTAGTTTACATGGACTCACAGACAGGCGTTTATGGGACTGCCCGGGGCAGAGACACCTGGTCATCTGGCCCACAGAGTCCTCCAGGCCCAGCTGGGTGCGGTTGGGGTGGAAGTGACACCAAGGTCAACTCCTTGAGGCCCCTTGATGGGCTCTCCAGGGTTCTGATGCCTTAGGACGCTCAGAAAGGGTTTGGTGTCATCTGCTCCAGGGGAAAAGCGCCAGGGTTTGGTATCTGGTGTGTGCTGGGGTCTCCAACATGGTTCCCTCGCCTAATTGCTGGACAAATTCCACCTGGAGCCTACCTTCGTTAAGCATGTGGAAACCGATGCTTAGAGTTGTTCAGTATAGTTTAAGTCCACACAGGTCTGACTGGCCGAAGTGTCCAACGTGCCTGTCTACCAAGTCTGTGTTCTCTCTGTTCAATTGTGCAGCCTCCTAGACTCCCCATTGTTCCAGAAATGCACAACTGTGCTGAGCAGACCTGAGACCCTAGGAGTGGGGCCTTATGACACTGTGATGGGACCATGATGACTTCCTGCCTGGGGGTGGATGTGAAGGCTGCGTCTCGCCAAACACAGGAGGTCTGGGTGACGAAAGGACGAAAGGGATCAATGGCACAGGACCATTTCTGGCTGGCATTTTGGCCGTGTTCTCCTCCCTGAATACCACGCTTCCCTCTTCGCTGTAGACAAACCCGCATTCGCATTGTGAGACCTAGTTTAGATGTGGATCCTGTCCAGTTCCCTGTCTCCTTCCCCAAGTAAAACTTCTGCCCCCTGAGCTCGGTCTTCCATCCTCCAGGACTGCAGCAGCTTCTGGGATTCCCTTCCCTGTCACTCATGTTGTATCCTGACTTGTCTGTGCGGCCTGAGCCCCCTCCTGGAATAGGAGAACCGGGGCAGGGTGAATGTCTGTCCCATCTGGGTGGTACAGAAAGGTATCCTGTCCTTCATTTCCAGAGATTAAGTGAAGGGAAAGACCGCAGCCCTGCAACCTGCTTTTTCTTGTTTGGGCTCAGAGTCAAGTGCCTGACTGGGGTTCTGACTGTCGCCTTTTCAGGGCTTCTGCTCTGGCCCTGGTTCTCACGGGCTGTGCCATTTTGGGGGTGTTCTTGTTGATTGTGCAGTCTTCATCCATGAGATGAGGTGCAGCCCTCACCTCCACCTGCGTGAAAACTGCGCCCACACCCAGCTCCTGAGACAGTCACGTTTTTTATTCTAGAAATGTCTATCGCAGGCCGAGTATGGGCTGGTCCTTATTAGATGTGTATTAAATGTTTGTCAAAATCACACACACATAAACTCTCTCTCTCTCTCTCTCTCTCTTTCTCTCTCTCTCTCCCTCTATGTCTCTGTATATCAATTTTGTGTCATTTGTCTTATTTTTTGCTTGCTCATGTTTTTGATAGCTTTAAGGGAAACATGTGGGTTTTGGTTACCCAGATGAATGCTGCAGTGCCTCTGTGTGTTCTCTTTCCGCCAGGTACTGCACGTTCACCTGAGAGCAAATTTTTCATTTCTCACCTCCTGCCAACTTCCCCCATCTTAGTCTCCAAAATGCTTCTTATAATTCTTTATACCCTCACTGTAGCTCCCAGTTCTATGGGAGAAGATGTGGCATTTGATTGTTTCCTACATCATTTCATTGGGTTAGTGATCACAATTCTATCCACATAGCCACAAAGACATTATCTCAAAGTTTCTTGTGACTGAATAATAGTCTGTGACATACACACACATGCTACATGTTCTTTATCCATCACTCAGTCGAGGAGCACGCATGTTGACTCCGCATCTCTGCTGTTGTGAACGGTGCTGTGAAGAACATACCGGTGCAGGTGCCTTCTTTCTGCCACGACCTCCTTCCCTGACGTAGACACCGAGTCCTGGGATCCCTGGATTCCAAACGTTACATCAACTCCTAGGTCTTTGGGGTATTTCAGTGCTGTTTCCACAGAGGGTGGACATTGCACCAACAGGGTATACTGAGTCTCTTTTCAGCACATCCTCACGAACATCTCTTGCTTTCTGACTTTTTCGTATGGTCTTTCTGAGCGGAGTATGGGGTTTCTCGCTGTGGTTGAATTTGCATTTCCTCTGATGATGGAGGACGTTGCATCTTTTCCCACAAATTTGTTGACCGTCTGCGTGTCTTTTTTTAAGAGATGTCTGTTCGTGTTGTTTGCCCGCTTTCTATGGGATGATTTCTTCTTCATTTCTGGCTGACTTGATTCACTTTTCTGTAGATCTAGGCTCCGAGCTGTTTCCTAGCTGTGAGTTTGAGCCTGCTGATGTTTCTTTTCCTGTGCAGCAGATTTGTGGTCTCGTGACGTCCAGTTACGCCTTCATTTTGAAAATACCTCTTAGGTAAGATAGTGAGCTGGGAGAATCCACAAAGGCCCTTTACCTGGCTCCTGTTCACTTAATGTCGAATTCTAGAGCCTGAGTCCTAATTTCTTGGCGGCTACGCCCACCCCACGCCGCTAGCCCTTCCCAGAGTGGTCAGGTCAGGGGCCCATGGGAGGTGTCTCTGGGCCTCGTGCACTCTCAGTCCCCGGGAGATGTGAGCTCGTGCCCTGGTCCAGTCTAGCCTATTCTCATTCCAGAAGGGAGACTTAGACACACAGGAGTAGTGTTTCACTCTGGGGAGCCAGACCTCGAGCCCTGGTGGGGTGGCTGAGCATGGGGCCTGAGCCAGGGGAGGACCCAGGATGGTTGTGGTGGACTTGCTGTCCAAGAAGACTCTCCGGGTCTGGATGGGACCTTCTTGGCACACTCTGTTCACCGGAGAGCTCTTGGGGGTGCATGATTCATCACCATATTTTAAGGTGTTGTAGATTCTAGGACCTGGAAGGGAATCTCAAAACACACTAGACTGGGCACAGTGCTCAGGAATGTAATGCCACCATCTGGGTAGGCCAAGTTGAGAGGCTTGCGTGAGGCAAGGAACTAGAGAGGCCAGGCTGGGCAGCAGAGCACCCCCATCTCTAACAAAAATTGTTAAAAATTAGGAGGGTTTGGTGACGTCCACCTGTAATCCTATCTACTCCAGAGGCAGAGATCGGGGGATCCTTGGAGCCCAGATTTTGAGGCTGCAGTGAACCCTGTTCGTCCCATTGCACACTTCTGGGGTGACGGATTGACTTTGTATCACAAGAAATTGCTTACAGCAAAGAAGAACAGATTCCTTTACCTTCTTCCTCCCTCTGACTCCACGGTTAGTGATAATCTTGGTCATGTGATGAGAAATTGCAGAGAAAGGCAGAGACAGGTGCCTCCCCAGCTCTCCTGCCCCTATCTGATTGGGCCTATCAGCCTCTCCAGGTCAACGTGTGGTTTAGATGGACTCACAGACAGGCGTTTATGGGACTGCCTGGGGCAGAGAGGCTTGGTCCTCAGGCCCACAGAGTCAGGCAGGGTCACCTGGATTTTAACCCTGGGGTGGGGTTGGGGTGGAAATGACACTAAGGTCAACTTCTCTAGGCCCCCTTGATGGAATCTCCAGGGTTCTGCTGCTGTGGGACACCCAAAAAGGGTTTGGTGTCAACAACTCCATGGGAAAAGCACCAGGTTTTGGTATCTTGTGTGTGCTGGGCGCTGGGTGCTCCAACAGAGTTCTCTCGTGTAATCGCTGGACAGATTCTACATACAGTCGAACTTTGCTGTGCATGTGGAACCTGATTCTTAGAGTTTTCGGTGTCTTTCTAAAGCCACTGAGGTATCACTGGTAGAGGGGTCTATTGTGTCTGTCTGCCAAGTCTGTGTTCTCTCTGTTCAATTGTCCAGCCTCCAAGACTCCCCGTTGTTCCAGAAATGTCCAATTATGGTGAGTAAGCCTGAGAGCCTAGGACTAGGGTCTCATGACTCTGATGGGACCATGATGACATCCTGCCAGGGGGTGGATGTGAAGGCTGCGTCTCGCCAAACACAGAAGGTCTGGATGACGAAAGGAGGAAAGGAATCAAGGGCACAGGACCATTTCTGGCTGGCACGTTGGCAGTGCCCTCCACCTTGAATGCCACGCATCCCTCTTCGCTGTACACAAACCTGTATTTGCGTTGTAAGACCTAGTTTAGATGTGGATCCTGTCCAGTTCCCTGTCTCCTTCCCCAAGGATGCCCTTCTGCCCCTGGGCTCGGTTCCCCACCCTCCAGGACCGCGGCAGCTTCTGGAGTTCCCTTCCCCCACTCTCACTGTCCTATCCTGACTTGTCTGTGTGGATGGAACCCCTACTGGAATAGGGGAACCGGGGTGGGGGGAATGTCCGCCCCATCTGGGTGGTACAGAAAGGCATCTTGTCCTTCATTCCCAGAGATCAAGTGAAGGGAATGACCGCAGCCCTGCAACCTGCTCTTTTCTTGTTTGGGCTCAGCGTCAAGCGCCTGACTGGGGTTCTGATTGTCACCCTTTCAGGGGTCCTGCTCTGGCCCTGGTTCTCCTTGGCTGTGCCATTTGGGCGTTGGTCTTGTTGATTGTGTGGTCTTCATCCGAGAGATGAGGTGCAGCCCTCACCTCCACCTGTGTGAAAGCTGTGCCCACACCCAGCTCCTGAGACGGTCACGTTTTTATTCTAGAAATGTCTATCGCAGGCCGAGTATGGGCTGGTCCTTATTAGACATGTGTTCAATGTTTGTCAAAATCACACACACACAAGCTCTCTCTCTCTCTGTCTCTGTATATCAATTTTGTGTCATTTATCTTATTTTTTGCTTACTCCTGTGTTCGATAGCATGAGGGGAAACATGGGTTTGGTCACCCGGATGAATGGTGCAGTGGTAAACAGGCCTTGACTCTGCGTGTCCTCCTTCCGCCCACGACTGCACGTTGACCCGAGAGCAAATTTTTCACTTCTCACCTCCTGCCAACCTCCCCCATCTTAGTCTCCAAAGCGCTTCTTATAATTCTTTATACCCCCACCGTAGCTCCCAGTTCTGTGTGAGAAGATGTGGCATTTGATTGTTTGTTTCCTGCATCACTTCATTGGGTTAATGATCTCAATTCTATCCACGTAGCCACAAAGATAGTATCTCAAAGTTTCTTGTGACTGAATAATAGTCTGTGACATACACACACATGCTACGTGTTCTTTATCCATCACTCAGCCGAGGAGCAGGCATGTTGACTCCACTTCTCTGCAGTGGTGAACGGTGCTGTGAGGAACACACCGGTGCAGGCGCCTTCTTTCCGCCACGACCTCTTTCCTGACGTAGACACCAAGTCCTGGGATTCCTGGATTCCAAACGTTGCATCAACTCCTAGGTCTTTGGGGTATTTCGGTGCTGTTTCCACAGAGGGTGGACATTGCACCACAGGGTATACTGAGTCTCTTTTCAGCACATCCTCACGAACATCTCTTGCTTTCTGACCTTTTCGTATGATCTTTCTGAGCGGAGTACGGGGTTTCTCGCTGTGGGTTGAATTTGCATTTCCTCTGATGTTGGGGGATGTTGCATCTTTTCTCACATATTTGTTGGCCGTCTGTGTGTCTTTTTTTAAGAGATGTCTGTTCGTGTTGTTTGCCCACTTTCTATGGGATGATTTGTTTCATTTCTGGCTGACGTGACTCAGTTTTTTGTAGATCTAGGCTCTGAGCTCTTTCCTAGCTGTGAGTTTGTGCCTGCTGATGTTTCTTTCCTGTGCAGCAGCTTTGTGGTCTCGTGAAGTCTCAGTGACACCTTCATTTTGTAAAT
>NW_007260398.1:2479441-2485586 GCF_000164805.1 Carlito syrichta | reverse complement strand
CGGGAGGGGGATGGGATTAACAGTAGCAAATATCTGTCGGGGGATGGGAAAACACTTCTTATCTACAGGGTGCCTGAATGAAACGTCATTGTACACCTAACCCTTAACTGTACCCCACAAAACCATAATAAAAAATACTGATTTAAAAAAAAATAAATAAATAAATCAAGTGATTACCGTTTACTGATAAAAAAAAAAAAGAAATAAGATAGACAAGTGGGACCTCATCAAACTCATGAGCTTCTGCAAAGTCAAAAAAGCCATCAAGAGAGCAGGGACTTATATAGAATGGGAAAAAATATTTGCCAACTCTATATCTGAAAAAGGTCTAACATCTAGGATCTACAAGGAACTCAAATGCGCTGAAAGGAAAAAAACAAACAAACAGCCCTATTAAAAAGACAAAGACATGAATAGACACTTCTCAGAAGAAGATATATGGGCAGCCAACAGACATGAAAAAGTGCTCAGCCTCACTCATCATCAGAGAAATGCAAATCAAATCCACATTGAGATATCACCTGACCCCAGTAAGAATGGCTATCATTCTTTTTTTATTTTTTTTTTGAGTTGGAGTCTCACTCTGTCACCCAGACTGGAGTGCAGTGGTTGCTCAAGGCCACCACAGGCTCGAACTGCTGGTCTCCAATAATCCTTCCGCTTTAGCCTTCCAAGTAGCCGGAATTACAGGCATACACTACCATGCCCGGCTGAATTTTTTGATTTATTGTAGAGATGAGGTCTCGCTGCCCAGGTAGGTCTCGAACCCGCGGGCTCAGGCAATCCACTCACCTCAGCCTCCCAAGGCACAGGATTACAGGCTGAGCCACCGAGACCAGCTTATGGCCATCATTTATAAAACAAACAACAGATGCTGGTGAGGATGTGGAGAACAAGGAAAACTTCTATGCTGCTGGCAGGAATGCAAACTAGTGCAACCTCTTTGGAAGACAGTGTGGCTGTATCTGAAGGAACTAGAAATTATCCTTCCATACGATCCAGCAATTCCCCTATTGGTCATATCCCCTGAGGAATTCTAATCATTCTACAAAAAAGCTACCTGCACATGTATGTTTGTTGCAACTCTACTCACAATAGCAAAAACATGGCAGCAACCATGTTGCCCATTGAAGCTGGACTGAATTTTAAAAATGTGGTACATATGCACAATGAAATATTATGCAGCCATGAAGAAGAACAAACATGAACTTTGTAGGAACTTGAATTGATTTAGAGTCGATCATACTCTGTGATCTATCACAGAAACAAAGAAGAGTACCATATGTTCTCACTCATAAGCAGAACTTGAACAATTATAATACTATAAGAAAGCAATTGGCAGTAGTGTGAGGAGTGGTAGGGGAGGGAGGGCCATACCTAATCAACAAGGGTACCTGCAAAATCAATGTTTGTATACCTAACCCTGAATTGTACCCCACATCTTTATATATATATAAAAAGAACACTAGGATGATTTTAAGTAAACTTTTTAGGACTTTTTATAATATTATAGAGTCATACACGTGAATAGTTTTAGATTTTGAATGAGCTGGGAATGGAATAAAACAATGGGAAAAATCTTTAATTCACAGAATTTTAATAAGTTAAGGGATTTCTTCTATCTAAAAGCATGCAGGGTGTTTTGCTTGTTACACTTTGCTGTCTTATTGATACTCAGGGTCATTGCAAGCAAACCTCTCTAATTCTTTGCATAAAAGAAACAAGAACTATATAAGTTACAATCATCAAAACAGCTTGGTATTGGTATAGAAACAGGCATATATATCAATGGAAAAGAACTGAGATTCCAGAAGCAAAACCTCAATTTCTCAAACAACTCATCTTTGACAAAGCCTCCACCACCTACCACTGGGGAGAGGAGAACCTATTCAGTAAGTGGTGCAGGAAAACTGGCTGACCACATGCAGAAGATTGAAGCAGGTCCCCTTTCTATCCCCATACACAACAATTAACTCCAAATGGATCAGAGACATAAATGTAAAACCTCAAACCATAAGAACCTTAGAAAATGAAGGACATACCCTCATAGAAATTGGAACTGGCATCCAATTCCTGAACAAAACCTGAAACCCACAGACCATAAGAGATAAGATAGACAAGTGGGACCTCATTAAACTGACAAGCTTCTGCAAAACCAAAGAAACCATCAAGAGAGCAGGGAGACAGCCTACAGACTGGGAAAAAGTATATGCCAACTCCAGGTCTGACAAAGGCTTAACATCTTGGATCTACAAGGAACTCAAATGTGCTGTAAAGAAAAAAACAACCCCATTATAAAATGGGTAAAAGATATGAACAGACACTTCACAAAGGAAGACATCTGAGCAGCCAACAGACACATGAAGAAATGTTCAACCTCACTAATCATCAGGGAGATGCAAATCAAAACCACACTGAGATACCACCTAACTCCAGTCAGAATGGCAATTATCAACAACTCAAAAAATAACAGTTGCTGGAGAGGGTGTGGCGAAAAGGGAACACTTCTACACTGTTGGTGGGAGTGTAAACTAGTGCAACCTCTGTGGAAAGCAGTGTGGTGATTCCTAAAAGCTCTAAATATTGACCTCCTATATGACCCCGCAATCCCTCTACTGGGAATATACCCCAAAGAACTCAAATCACTCTATAAAAAAGATACCTGCACACGTATGTTTATCGCAGCATTGTTCACAATAGCAAGAACCTGGAAGCAACCATGCTGTCCTTCAAAAGAGGACTGGATTTTAAAAATGTCGTACATATACACGATGGATTACTACACAGCCATAAAAAAGAACAAAATCATGAATTTCGCAGCAACCTGGATGGAATTAGAGTCTATAATACTTAGTCACCTCTCACAGAAACAGAGATCTGAGTATCACATGTTCTCACTCATATAGTGGACCTTGATCATCCAACATATTACCATAAGAAAATGACTGACAATGTTGGGAAACTATGTGGGGGGAGGGAGGGGAAGGGGGATGGGATTAATGGTAGTAAACATCTGTATGTGGATGGGGAGACACCTCTTATCAACAAGGGTGCCTGAACAAAGCGTATTTGTATACCTAACCCTTAAGTGTACCGCACAATATCATAATAAAAAATATTGTTTATGAAAAAAAGAAATGAGTAAACAAATTTTTGCATAGCTGTATGAAAAAATATTAGGCAGTCATTAGTTACATTTATTGTGTGTTTTTCCTGATTTACCCATATCTAAACTGTTAACTCAAAAAAGTAAAACACAAAGTTACATGACATAAAAAAAAAGAAAAAAGGGACAAAAAACATTAGCAAGCAAAAAAATAAATAAATATATAACAGTATATAAGCCCCACACCAAAAAGAAACAAAAACTTCTGGAATTTAAACTTAAAAGGCAAAATGAGACAACCTTGAAATTCTGGTTTGGTTAGAGGCTACTGTTTGAAAATTTAGTCAAGGTCTTCCAGAAGCATCAACTTGATGTTAAATTTAAGTCCCCATTAAAAGGAGAGTTTGACAGCAGTTCTGATAGTGAAGCTCAGTCTGAGGACATCTTTACGGCTGGAAGGGAGGGAAAAAGTTGAGAAACCTCAAACCACTGTGGTAATTAGATGCATTTTTTTTAAACTTCTTTTCTAATGTTGGCAAAGGGAAGGAGAGAAAAGGTTGACGGAAAGACTGGAATCAGGAAGGCAGTTCAGCAATCCCTATGGAAATCAGGCAAGTACAGGGTTCTGTGTAGGAGAGAATACTGGAAAATCCCCTCCCCGACAATGGAGTGAGATGGGGAAGTTATTTCAAGAACATTATCCGGTTTGTGTCTCAACACACGCACAGAACCCCACATTGTGTAGAAGCTGGTATTAAACCAGAATCAACTGAACTTGGATGTGTGCATAAGGCAAGAGAGAGTTAATTTTAGGGTTTCTACATTGACAAAATAAGTGAGAAATAGAGAAGAAGTAGGCCTGGGATGAAACAGAACAGGTTTGATTTTGAACACATTAAATTTGATATACTTCTGGGACATCCTAATAAAGACATCCAAGAGGTAGTTGGATGGATGGGTCTGTGTTCAGAGGAGAGTTCTCAGCTGGAAATACAGATATGGAAATTATCTGCATATATGTATATGGAAAGAAATGCAATGGGAGTGGATGGGACCACTCAGGGAGACTTGTGGAATGAGAAGAGGACTAGGAAAGAACTGTATGGGCAACCAAGAGTTCAGGGGAGTAGAGAGATGTTTAAATCACAATTTAATTCTTGGGAATGAAAGGGAAGATAAAAGAAAATCATGTACCTCTATGTCCTTTCTAATCAGTGATGAAGACCTTGATATTCTCTGTGACCCAAGTGGAAGATAAAATTTCTAAAATATAGTGTGTGGGGGGGAATCAGGAACATTTGTACAAGATGGTTAATTCTCTTATTACAAAGAGTCTTAAATACAGTATTTGTTGAGTTTATTTTCTTCTTATGCTTTAAGTGCAAAACAAGACAAAACCTGAAAGAGCCACATCGTTCTATTATGATAAATGAATACTTATAAATGCAAGGCTAAATTAAGAAATCCATTATTCATTTATTAACAGTGGTGCTTCACTACCTTGCCATCAATGTTCAGCAACAGTACTGCAGTTGAAGGTTCAGGGGAAATACAAGAGCTTTATATAAGAATGTATTCTTTCACCTTTAATAAGATTCTACAGTGATAATTCTAGAAAAAGTAAAATGAAATGAAGCAACGGACAAAAAGCTTACGGGATAGAAAGCAAACCCAATAAGAGGAAATAGTGCCATTTTGGTAGGAAGGTCAGATGAAGTAGGAAGAGAATTTCCCACTGGTGACAAGATTTCCAGAGTCACAAAGCTAACTGGCCTACAATGACAATTATGATGAGAGGGCTTAGACTAGGGCAGTAGCAATCTGTCAGAAAGGAACCCCATATTGAAAAGAACGCAAAATGCTTTGGGTAAATAAGTGTCTACCTAAGTGTAAGTTAAGACACCCTCATGTGGAACCCCACCTCTTCAGGCCAGCACATGCCACTGGAGGCCCACTCCCCACATGGCTGCATGGCTTCCAAAGGACCATAAGACCACACTGCACACCTATTCAGAATTCAACTTCTACACACTGTGGGGTTCTGTGCGTGTGTTGAGACATAAACCGGATAATGTTCTTGAAATAACTTCCCCATCTCACTCCTTTGTCAGGTAGGGGATTTTCCAGTATTCTCTCCTACACAGGACCCTGTACTTGCCTGATTTCCATAGGGATTGCTGAACTGCCTTCCTGATTCCAGTCTTTCCATCAACCATTTCTCTCCTTCCCTTTGCCAACATTAGAAAAGAAGTTTAAAAAAAATGCATCTAATTACCACAGTGGTTTGAGGTTTCTCAACTTTTTCCCTCCCTTCCAGCCGTAAAGATGTCCTCAGACTGAGCTTCACTATCAGAACTGCTGTCAAACTCTCCTTTTAATGGGGACTTAAATTTAACGACAAGTTGATGCTTCTGGAAGACCTTGACTAAATTTTCAAACAGTAGCCTCTAACCAAACCAGAATTTCAAGGTTGTCTCATTTCAAGTTTAAATTCCAGAAGTTTTTATTTCTTTTATGGAAAGAATTACAGAGGTTTGCTTACAATGACCCTGAGTATCAATAAGACAGCAAAGTGTAACAAGCAAAACACCCTGCATGCTTTTAGAGAGAAGAAATCCCTCAGCTTATTAAAATTCCATGTGAATTAAAGATTTTTCCCATTGTTTTATTCCATTCCCAGCTCTTTCAAAATCTAAAAATATTCACGTGTATGACTCTATACTATAATATTCTAAAAAGTCCTAAAAAGTTTACTTAAAATCATCCTAGTGTTCTTTTATATATATATATAAAGATGTGGGGGTACAATTCAGGGTTAGGTATACAAACATTGATTTTGCAGGTACCCTTGTTGATTAGGTATGGCCCTCCCTCCCCTACCACTCCTCACACTACTGCCAATTGCTTTCTTATAGTATTATAATTGTTCAAGTTCTGCTTATGAGTGAGGACATATGGTACTCTTCTTTGTTTTCTGTGATAGATCACAGAGTATGATCGACTCTAAATCAATTCAAGTTCCTACAAAGTTCATGTTTG